>NW_027187343.1:4305941-4494540 GCF_028583685.1 Petaurus breviceps papuanus | reverse complement strand
AGAGAGAGAGAGAGAGAGAGAGAGAGAGAGAGAGAGAGAGAGAGAGAAAGAGAGAGAGAGAGACAGAGAGAGAGAGAGAGAGAGAGAGAGAGAGAGAGAGAGAGAGAGAGAGAGTCCAGGTTGCAGCCTTGCTCTATAGATCCATCAAAGGAAACTGATAAGGAGCAGTTAGACAAGAAGGAGAATCAAGAGAGAGTATCACAAGAATCCAAAGAAGAGAAAGTATCCAAGAGGGGAAAGTGGCCAATATCCTCTCTGCAGGTCCATAGGTATGGACACCAAGTTCCTCACCTGGTTCTTCTCAGAGTTTTTCCAGTTGTATAGATAGCTTGCCAGAATTTGTGTCTACTTTCATGATGAGAGATGAACAAAGTGACAAAAAACTAATTTTTACTTACTTCAAGAGAAACAATAAAGTTCTGCTTAAAATATTGCAAGATGTCTAGGTATACTGGATCAAACTTTTTTTTAATAGTATTTTATTTTTTCCAATTACATATAAAGAAAATTTTTAATGTTCTTTTAAAAAAAATTGAGTTCCTTTGTACACAATTACATATACATGAAATGTGTGACAACTAACTTTGATGAACTGGGCTCCTCTTAGCAATATAACATTGTAAGACAACTAACTCTAAAAGACGCATAATGAAAAGGGATATCCACATCCAGAGAAAGAACTACAGAGTCTGAATGTAGATTGCAACAAACTACTTGCTCTCTCTCTCTTTTGTTTTGTTCCTTCTTTCTCATTGTTCATTCCATTGGTTATAATATTTCTTTACAACTTGACTAATGTTTAATGTGAAGGTATTTGTAGAACCTGTAGTTGATTGCATACCACCATGGCGGGGAGGAGGGAGGAGAGGGAGGTAGAGAAAATTTGAAACTCAAGGGATTGTGGAACTGAATGTTGTAAACTAAAAGTAAACAAATTTAATTAAAAAAAATTTTGAGTTCCAAATTTTTCTCCTTCCCTTCTTTTCCTCCCCCCTACCTAAAAGGGTATGCAATTTGATATGTTATATATATATATATATATACAATCATGTAAAATATATTTTCATAGTTGTCATGTTGTGAAAGAAGAAACAGAACAAAAGGAAAAACCATGCAAAAATAGTATGCTTCAATCTGCCTTCAGACTCCCATCAGTTCTTTGCCTAAATTGGATAGCATTTTCATCATGAGCCCTTTGCAATTGTCTGGTATCACTGTATTGCTGAGAAGAGCTGAGTCATTCATCACTGATGATTGCACAATGTTGCTATTACTGTGTATAGCATTCTTCTGGTTCTGCTCTTTTCACTTTGCATCAGTTTGTGTAAGTCCAGGTTTTTCTGAAATCTTCCTGCTCATCATTTCTTTTCTTTCTGTTTTTTTTTTTAAAGCAATTGGGGTTAAGTAACTCGCTCAAGATTACATGGCCAGTTATTTCTGGGTGTGGTGCTAAGTATCTGAGCCCGGATTCGATCTCCAGGTCATCCCGACTCTGGGGCCGGTGCTCTTACTCACTGAGCCACTTGGCCACCCCTAAGCAATTGGACTTAAGTAACTTGCTCAAGGTTACACGGCCAGTTATTTCTGGGTGTGGTGCTAAGTATCTGAGCCCGGATTCGATCTCCAGGTCATCCCGACTCTGGGGCTCCTACTCGCTGTACTATCTGGCTGCCCCTTGCTCATCATTTCTTATAGTGCAGTAGTATTCTATTACATTCATATACCACAACTTGTTCACTCATTCCCCAAGTGATGGGCATCCCCTCGATTTCCAAATTTTTGCCACCACAAAAACCAGATGCTATAGGTATTGTTATAAAAATGTGGGTCTCTTTCCCTTTTTTTATGATTTCTTTGGTATACAAACCTACTAGTGAATACTTCTGTGCTTTGACAGATGAATTGTTGATCTCATGGATGGGGCTGTTGACCCCAATAGTGTAGATTTCAGATCTTAGAGAGTAACTTCACTGGGTAACATGACTCTGAACATTGATATCAAGTGGAAGATTTTTCTGCTTATTCAAAAGTCAAAGGCGATACAGGAACTCAGAGAAGAGCTAGACAAGAAACTAGACTCAATGGTTGTAGATGTTGAATTTGGCTTAAGGCAGTATTCAGTTTAACCCTGCCTTGAAACCTTTACACCATTCTTACCTTCCCCCACCCCCCCTTGATTTGAAGCTATACCATGGGTATCTATGGCCTCTTCCCTCCTCTCATTTTGTTTGCAAACTTTCTAGGATTTTCTATATGTTGATGTTTTAAATTCTTCTTAAAAGAATATAAGTAAATTCTTTTGTCACATGGCTAATATGGAAATGTTATGCAGGGCTGCATGTGTATAATCTATATCAAATTACTTGTCTTCTGAACAGGGAGGGAAGGGAGAGAGTTTGGAACTTGATTTTTTTTGTTGTATTTTTTTTTTGTCCTTTCTTGAAGTGGATCATGACATCAGGAAGGTGATGCCATGACTTGCAATTTACCTTTAACCAAACTTCAATGTTGAAATAGAATTATTAAAAACAAATAAGTTTGCTTGACCTTTCTTTCATCTTTTTTTTTTTTTTTAAAGCAATTGGGGTTAAATAACTTGCTCAAGGTTACACGGCCAGGTGTTTCTGGGTGGGTGCTAAGTGTCTGAGCCCAGATTCAATCCCCAGGTCATCCCAACACTGGAGCTGGTGCTCTTACTCGCTGTGCTACCTAGCCCGCCCCTCTTTCCTCTTCTTTAGAAAAATCTCTGCTAATAAAGAAAGGACGAATGAATAAAAAACAAATTTTTATTATATTTACAATAGAATGTAAACTCCTTGAGGGCAGGGACTATATTTTATTTTTAGCTTTGTATCCCCAGTATCTATCAGAATGCTTGGCACATAGAAGGCACTTAATTAATGTTTGTTAAATTAATGGATGAATTAAAGATATGAATTTTATTTCCTATATAATCTTAATGATTATAATTAGAATAAGAATTTAATTATATACAATGTATGTACACACACACACACACACATATATATATATATATACACACACACATATATAGTGAAAAATATGAGAGAAAGTATGGTCCAGAAGAAGTAAGAAAATCCCCAAACTTATAGAACTGATAACCTTTATATCATGAATACTTTCCAAGAAAAAAAAAAGGAATTGGTAGGTGCCAGATTTAGTAAACAACAAAAAAAAACCCTCACAAAAATAATTAAATTTAATTTTAATAGACAAGGAAAGACCTTATTGAGGCAGATAGCATAATGAATAAAATGTTGGAATGAAGAAAACGGGTTCAAATGCCTTTAACATATCAGCTATTTGAAAATGTCCAATCTCTGGACTTAACCACCTGGGGCCTCAGTTTCCTCATATATAAAATTAGTTGGTTGGATGAAATTTCTTTCAGCTCTAAATCTGTGGTCTTATGCTGTGGGAATTTATACCTGATGGAAGGAAGACAGTAAATAGAATAAAAATGGGAATGTTGTGCAAAGATAATCATAACAAACTTCATTCTCAAGGTAATGGAACCACTACAGCTGGACTCTAATATCACAGTTTGGGAAGTATTTATAGAGGAAATAGAATGGCAGTGAAGAGAACATCCACCTGGAACTCAAAAATTTTAAAAGACAAATGTTAAAAATTTTTGTTTACATGTAATTGAGAAAAGAAAAAAATATAAATAAGAAATGCAGACTTAACAACCATAAAAATTCTTCACATTTATTAATTAGAGAAAGGTAGCGATTACCTTCCCTACTTCTATAAAGTTCAGTTAAATTTTATCTGCCATAATTCCTGTCTTGGACTCAGAGAAACAAGCTATGCTGCTTGACCATTCCATGGCTTGGATGAATGAAAATCTGTGACTCTTCCTTTTTGTGAGAAGGAGGATCTACCAGACCTTCTCACCTGGAACTAGCCACTTGCTCTTCCACTCATCTCTTAGGACTTCTAGGTCTTTAATTGGCCTTGAAGATGAACTTCCTTTTGAGTTATCTCCCCTTTGTAGAGTATGAGCTTGAGAACATAAACTATCTTACTTTTTAAATTTGTCTTTCTAGTTCTGAGCACAGTGCTTGGCATGTAGTGAGTGTTTAATAAATACTTTTTTCACTCATTCCTAAAAAAAAAAAAGAAATGGGAGAAAGACAGACAAGGTCAGAGTTTTGTCTAGCAATGGTATTTATGTGGTAGAGGGTATTGTGCTGGTGAGAAGGGAACTAATAATTCGCTCTTTCATGCCTCCCCCTACTCCTTCTTGCCCCCCTCAACTCTTATATGGGTAGTTTTTTCCTTCTTATGTCAACTATCTCAGTTCCTCCCCTTGGTGTGATTTAGTCTTTGTTTTAAGCCCAGTACTGGAAAGAGAAAATTGGGAGAGGAAAAGCTTGAGGTGGCCATCTTCCCAATACCAGTTCACAGCTTACTCACAACCTTCTCCCTCCCCTTCTTCACAAACTGCTAGGTTCATTTTGTGCCCAAGATCCTCCATATCCATGCTGTCCTCTGCTTTGGGAAAGCTATAAAAATAGAAATCAATAATTTCTCTTCTGTTCAGCTCTGAGCTCCCATTGTGCCAAGAAATGTCCCAGCAGTAATAAAAATCTATCTCTCTCCCTCTATGCCCCACCACCTATTGCCTCCTCTCAGTTACCTTTTAGCAATGAAACACATACATATCAGTAATGCAGTGGTTAACCACAGCTTTATCTTGATACTGGCTTAAAAGACTATTTTCATTCTTATAAAAATTAAAAAAAAACCCAACCAACCCAGAGATAAGCTTTAGAACATATATGCTCTCTCAGGAAGTGATAAGGGAGAGTTGGGAAAGGAATCACCACCTTGGATCTGCCCTTCTGAGTAAGTTCAGCAAAACCAAGGTCTGTCTAGATATTCAGCTTGGCTCCAGTCTGGGCCATCATGATGACATCATTGCTCAAGTTCTGCTCCTGTCTCCATGGGGACTTCTTTCCATGGCTTCTGCTGTCCTGGTCTCTCACTCTTCTGCTTCCAGTTTCTAGTGAGGCTGCCACCCAGGGCCCAGGGTACCGCAGAACAGTGACTCCCTGCTTACTCTTGATCTCTGTTTCTCCTACCTCTTGGGTGGCTCCTTCTCCTACTTCTCTTCCACCTCCTTTCCCCCCTTGTCCCCTTAGAAATAGTAGGAGCTCAGCTCTCCACCTTTCTCACAGGGCTGTTGTTCTAAGAATCTGCTATGCTCCAGGGGACACTTAATAAAATGTTTATTCTGTTCTCTTCAACAGACTCAGTAGAGTAGCCCTGGAGAACTTCCTAGCAGCTGGTGGGCATTGACTTCCAATGACCTGTTCCACTAGAAAGATGAAATAATTTACTTTAATATAAGTAAGTTGAAGAGCTAGGATTTAAATCCAGGCCTTTGGACTCCAAATCGAGTGCTCTTTGCATTGCACCTAGGGGAGAAACTTGGGGATTCAATTCAGTTTATTAAGTGTCTGCCACATGCAAGGGACTACTAGGCACTGGGGATAATCACTAAATATTTATTAAGCACTTACTATGTGCCAGGCGCAGTGCTAAGCACTAGGAATACAAAAAGAGGCAAAAGATGACCCCTGCCCTCAAGCACCTTACATTGTTCAGGACAGGAGGTGGCATAGGCATAGGGCCTGTACACAGATAAACAAAATACAAAATTAATTTCAGGAAGGGGAGACTGCTAAAAACTTGGGGGAATTGGGAAAGGCTTCTGATAGGAGATGGGACCTTAAACTGCTCCTTAAAAAGAAGCTAGGGAAAATCAGGAAGGGGTATTTTGACTATGTCATTGTTTATTTAGTACTATATAGACAAAATAGAAAATTCTATTTTGAATTAAATAGTCAACACAGATTTCTTTTTGTTGTTTTATCTCTTACAGAATTCGGCTTAAATGAAGAACTTCAGAAAAAAATCAAAGATGCTTTTGAGGTGTTTGACCATGAATCCAACGATACCGTGGATGTTAGGTTTGGCAATTTTTTCTTACATCAAATTATATTAAAGAGAAATGCTGTTTGAGTCCTAGATTACTTAAGTAACAAGTATTCATAGACAATGTAAGATTTATTATATGATAGCAGTAATTTTCCACCCTTGGCTATATTAAAAGGCAGAAGTTGAATAGTTGCTTGTTGCTATTTTCTATACTGTAGAGCCATAGAATTTTAGCAGTGAAAAGCACCTGAGGGAGCTGAAGTATCAACATTCACCCACTACCATTATTTGTGGTATATATCCTCATCAGGATCCTCACCATTAGTAGATACTCTTCCTACTCAAACATTGCCAACTCCTTATTCCATTTTTTTTTTTGCTTTTTGTAGGGCAGTTGGGGTTAAGTGACTTGCCCAAGGTCACACGGCTAGTTTTTGTGTTAAGTGTCTGAGGCCAGATTTGAACTCAGGTCCTCCTGACTCCAGGGCCGGTGCTCTATTCACTGTGCCCCCTAATCTCATTTTTCACAGATGAAAACTCACATTTATGTAGTGTCTTAAAGATTACAGTGTACTTTCCTCACGACAGCCTTATGACAGGTAGTATCTGTGTTGTTATTCCCATTTCATAGAAAAAGAAAAACTGTGACGGATTTACTCTTGGTCACACAGCAGTACGTGTCCAGAGTCAGGACTCAAGTACAGACCTTCTAACAACCATAGAATCTTTCATAGGGACATTCTCTTGCTTGATCCTCTCAACAATCCTAAGTAGGAAATTTAAGCATCATTAATAATAATTTCAAAATCAACAATAATGAGGATCATACTCATCTTATCCCCCATCTGTATAGTAACCTCAGATACTTAAAGAGGCCATCACATCACTCCCAAGTCTTCTCTGGTCCTGGCTAAGTATCCTCAGTTCCATTTCTTAAGTTGATCCACAGGTGGAAGGGTCTGGAGGCCCATCACCTTGTGGGGCACATTCCAGCTTCTCCATGTCTTTACTAAAGTGTAATACTCAGAATGGAATAGTCATCTAGCTGGCATCTAACCCAGGCATAGGATAGTGGGGCTTTTACTCTGTCCACCCTCAGTGCCATACCAAGTCTTACTCTCTAAAAGCAACCTAAGATGATCACATCTCTTTTTCTGGCTTCCCTATGACCCTGAATTTGCAATCCACCAGGATCCTCAGATCTTTTTCAGACAAACTGCTGGCTAGTCATAGCTTCCCTGTTTTATACTTGTAAAGTTGATATATTGAACTGCAGGATAGTGCTTTACATTTCCTCTCTATTACATTTCTCCTTGTTAGATTTGACCCAGTATTCTAGACCATCAAGATCTTTGTAGATCTTTGCTCTGTCACCAAGTACATGAAATTGAAGAAGATGAAAAAGACTATAGTTCATAAATAACAGGCATGTACCTGGATTAAGCCAAAGAGGTGAGCCAGAAGCCTGAAGCACAAGGTTAGTAAGGCAAATAAGGATAGAGACAAGAAGACAAATCAGGAATTAAGGAATCATTAAGAGTGCCAAGTTAGTAAAGCCAAGTGGGTTGGCAAATTGAGGAACAAAACCTCTAGGCATAAAGCCTAACCAGTAGATGGAGGAGAGTAGTCCAGAGGGACAGCAGAGGTGAATCAATCACACACCTGTAGGACTCTGACCACCTGCTGGTCATGGCTCCATTAAGTTTCTTTTAAAAAAAATTCTATATGTTTTTTGTTCAATCATCAACAAATACTAACATTCCAAAATACAAAGAACAAAAAATCGAGGGTTGTGCAAGAAACAGTAAATTTGTTATGTAGTTTGTTTTCCAAAATGCATAGGTGAAGTTTTGCAAGGTAATAACAAAAATGTCCTGTTTGTCACTTTGTGAACATCTCTTTTATGTATTTTAAATGTTTTATTGATCTTTTTTTCTCTTTTTGCATCTCTATCATTTTCTGTTAGTTCATACTCTTTCTACCAAATAGTAGCCTTCCTTTATTCCAAAGAATATAGGTAACCAAAAGGCATTAAGATATTGGCCATTGATGAAAATGTATCATTCCTTACGTTCTACTCTATAACCTCTCTGATGTCTTCCAATGAAGTTAAAAAAAGTTTTATTGATCTGTTTTCTTTGTACATTCCACACATTCACAAATCACTTCCACTTTGTGAAAGGTCTCTTGTAACAGAGCAAAACAGTTAATTAAAACTAATAATAGTGTTCTCATCTGAAAGCACATGGAACATTTCACTTCCGTAACATTCCCACCCCACCTCTCTATTTTTCAAAATTGACAGAAACCTTTTCTTTCCCTCCCACATCCACCCCATTGAAAAGAAAAATAAAAAATTTCTTGTCACAAATAGCCAGGTTAATCAAAACAATTTCCCTCAATCATTGCATATGAAAATATATGTGTCTTATTCTCTTCTCTAAATCCATCACCCTTGGGCCTGGCCATCTTCCCTGAAGCTGAGCTCTTTGATATGTGCTATTGATCCCAATTAAGAGTATGAGCTCCTTAAGAAGCAGGACTGAATTGTTTATATCTCTGTTATGTCCCCTGTAGCATAGTGTTTGGCACATGGTTAGCTTCCCCTCCCCCTTCCCTGCAAAAAAAAAAATATAGAGGAATAGGAGCATTTTAAAAATTTGCAGAAAGCAAAACCACAATCACGGACAAACAGAAATGCTCTGAAAGCTACATGTTGAATTGTAAAAAGAAACAACATTAGAGGAGTTAAGAACTCTGATCAAAGCAGAGATCATATGTGATTTCAGATGACCAGTGATGAAGAATATTACCTACCTCCTGAAAGAGAGGTGATAGACAGATATGCAGAATGAGAAATTTAAGGACTTGGCCAATATGGACATTTTTTTGTTGCCAAGGGATTTGTTTCTTCTTTTTTTTTTTCAATGTGGGGAGGGGAAAGTGGGAAGGAGGGAAAATATGCTTGATAATTGAAAAAAATTAATTTTAAAAAGGTAAAAAAAAGTCATATGTTGAATTTCTTATATATATACGTATATATATATATATATATATAAATATATATTTTTAAAAGCAATTGGGGTTAAGTAAATTGCTTAAGGTTACACAGACAGTTATTTTTGTGTGGGTGCCGAGTATCTGAGGCCAGAACCGATCCCAGGTCTCCCCATGCTGGGGCTGGTGCTCTTACTCACTGCACCAACTGGCCGCCCCTGAGTTTCTTATATATTTTAAAAGAAAACCAAGCTGTACATAATGGAGATTTGCATTTTCTGTACAATCTTGTTTTTTTTTCTGTCTACACACACACATATATGGTATTTATTAAGTTCAAAAATAAAAAAATAATCCTAATTTGTCATTTTTATGGCATAATTACATTCTATTACATTTACATACCATTCTTGAATCACTGGGCACTGGTTTTCATGGTGATTTTTGCTACCACAAAGATTATAGTTATGATTATTTTGTTTTACATGGGACTTTTCTTTATCCTCCTCGGGGTATATGCTTAATATTGGGATCTCTGGGTCAAAGAATACGAACAATTTAGTGATTTTTCTTGCATAAATCCAGATTGTTTTTGGAATCACTTTAGAATCTATGGCACATTCTTTTAAAATGATCAACAAAGTCCTCAGTTGTGCCAAATCTTCCTTTGACATTGGATTTAACTTTTGGAAACAGCCAAAAGTCATTTGTAGCCAAATCTGGTGAATGAGGAGGTAACCAAGCTGCACAATACTATTTTTGGTTAAAAAAAAATCCGGGACAAATCTAAAGCTGTAAGACAAATTTTTTCCTGTGACTAGAGGACTGTCATAGAAAGAAATGCTGACCATGAACCTCAACAAACCAGTTATCCAGAGAGGATACGTTTTCTTAAGATCTTGGCTGCAAGTTTCTAAAATTCTATCAGTTATGAGAATGTTAACCTCCTTTTTTGCTAACATAATGACCCATCTGATGATGGTGAGCATTCATAGCTTGACTTGGTTAGAAACCTTTGCTGGGAACAAGGACAGTGAAAATCAAGTTCATAGCATGCTTATAGAGGATGCATGCAGTTTATCTTAAAAGGAGATTTCTATAAATCAACATGGTATAAATGCTGTTGTGGAAGTATAAATCTGGCTGACCTTCGACTGTGGTTCTATATAAATTGCCTCTACAGCTCTTGAGGAAAGCATATGCCTGTTAGTAATAAGAGGCATAAGTAATACTTAAAAACCTTAGCACACTTTTTAAACAATCCTCTAGAAAATACATTTTATTTTATGGGTCAGTTATGGCCTTTATGTCTTTATTTCAAGGATTTTATATAAGTCTTGATGATAACAAAGAATGGAATAGGTAGAGGGTAGAAGTGGCAGTGGATAGAAAAAAGGAAGATGGTTATGTATACATATATACATATATGCATATTTATTATATATGGTCATTTCAGTAGAAAATAAGATCTAATTCATTTGCTGATTTTGTCAATTGGCATTCCTCATGAATTTTATCTTCACATCTAGTAAGTGGTAATTTTGAACCTTATGAAATAGCTGACATTTAAATAGCACTTTACAATATATAAAGTGCTTTGGATAGATTACTTCACTTAGTGGTCATAATCCTATTACCCCCATCTTTCTGATGAGGAAACTGAAATTCAGAGGTTGTGACTTGTCCTGGATCACATATATTAGCTAGTAAGAGATAAATGAATTTGGGTCTTGAGGCTCTAAATTTAGTGGGGCTTTTCCCCCCACTCTTTCCTGTAGTACCTTCTGAATTATCAAAAGATGACTTATTTTCATATTAGATTTGGGGTTAAGTGTATTTTGTGGGCTAGCTAGGTGGTGCAGTGGGTAGAATTCTGGGCAAGTTACTTAACCTTTATTAGCCTCAGTTTCCTGATCTATAAAATGAGCATAATAGTATCACTTACCCCTCCTGGAGTTGTTGTGAAGATAAAATGAGAAAATATTTTTAAAGTACTTAGCACAGTGCCTAGCACATAGTTAACACCATATCAATATCATTATTATTATTTTATTGCATTCTTTTTGCTTTTTGGAGGGGGGGGAAGTCAGGGCAATTGGTATCGTGACTTGCCCAAGGTCACATGGCTACTAAGTGTTGTGTCTTAGGCTGGATTTGAACTCAGGTCCTCCAGGGCCAGTGCTCTATTCACTGTACCACCTAGCCACCCCTATCACTATATTCTTATCCTCTATGATATATGTGACAAATTATGATATATTAATAAATGATATATTACATAACTATATATATAAATTAAGGGTATATAGCAATCTATTGGTTATTAATCCCTCACACACACACACACACACACACACACACACACATACAGAAGTAGGTGGCATAGTCTAGAATAGAGCATGGGGCCTGAAGTCAGAATTATCTTCTTGAGTTCAGATCCGATTGCAGACACTACTAACTGTGTGACTCTGGGCAAGTCACTTAAACTCTATTTGCCTCAGTTTCCTCCTCTGTAAAATGGGTTGCAGAAGGAAATGACAAAAACCACTCCAGTATCTTTGCCAAGAAAACCCAAAAGAGGTCATGAAGAGTCAGACTTGATGAAATGACTAAACAACAACATGTATGTATATATATAAAATAGATATAGGTATCTATGTAGAGAGATAATTGTGCATACACATATGTGTATTTGTGGTGTATCTATAAAATAATGAAGATTGGTTTTCATCCTGCCTTGTAGAGATAATCTCATGATTCAATGCCACTCTTCAATATAAACTAATCATAACTTATTAATCAGAATACTACATTTCCTGAGCAGTTAAAGATAACAAAAGCTTTGTTAGACTGTGATTTTCAAAATGAATAGTAGATATATACATATTATTTTAATATTATCAATAGGGCATACTTAAAAATCTTTCTGTAGCTATTTGACAATAATTATTTTTCACTAATGTGTGGAAAAATAGCACAGACTTTTTGAAGCACCAGAGTATTATTTCCAGTAGAGCTGGTTCACCTTCAAGTCTGTTTCTAATATTCAGATTTTACTACATGGGTTTCCCCCCCCCCCTTTTACCCCTGTGGTGCTGAGAACAGTGGCCCATTTTCATCCCAGGTTGGGGACCAGTGTTTCTCTGCTACAGAGGAATGATATACTTCTCCAGGAGGGTAGGGCTATGCTGTATATATTTATACACAAGAGAAATCCTCTTAAGATAAGTTAGGATAAAGAAGTATCATGGAGGCTTTAAGGTAGGAGAGAAGGAGGCTCTTAAACTGTTCGCAAAGACTCTTAAAAGTAATAGCTTATGTTGAACAAGATGGACCGTCCAGATCTCCAAGTACATTGCAGGGGCTTAATTAATGTTCGTTGGCATGAATTAACTAAGGAAATGTATTCATCATTTTGTCTTCATTTCACGTTTTTGCCAAATCGCGTCTGATCTCCAAAAAAAGAAAAGCCCAAATCCCTATTCCATTTTGGCTTTGGGCTCCTTCCTCGACAACTAATGAAGGCTTTAGAATGCTCTCCAGCCTACTCTTGCACGGCCTATCGGGAAGAGGACTCTGAGCACCAGGCACAGAATCCGGCACCTTCTCACCCGAAGAGGTTGTTTGTGGCCTCTGGCTGTTTGTTGAATGTGCCCTCTTGCATCACTGGAGCCTCCCCAACATCCAAGCAGTGCTGTCTCCACCTAGTGTTAGAATGCTGATCCTACACGCAATGCTTTGGAAGTACTCCAGGAACCGGTTATTAGAGCGGAAATTTTACCCTGCTCCAAATGCTGTTCTAAATTAAAAGATGATGCCATTGTTTGAAGCAACCTGATTGTGACTCATTTGTTCTGACTTGAACTTAGCTCGTATCTCAAGGACTGCAGGAGATGTGGTGCTGGTGCAACAAGGAATCCTTCTTTACTTACGGTTTCCACTTAGCAAAATGTAATGGAATCACGTACTAAGACAATAGAAATGAAACTACTCTTCGGATCCTGACGCGTGTGTGCGTGTGTGTTGTGTGTGTGTGTGTGTGTGTGTGTGTGTGTGTGTGTGTGTATGTGAATGTCTCGTGGATCTCTCTGGCCGTCTAGTGAAGCCTATGGAAGTGCACAAGATAAAATATGTGGAATTTAAAAGGAAACCAATGATTTTGAAATCCATTTACTGAAATATTTTAAAAAGCCAGTTATACCGAAATCCAGTAACCAAAATATGAAAGATGTCCAGGTTCTTGGACCCCAGCTCTAAAATGAATGCCCTAAATTCCGTAAATGAAATGACTGCTTTTCATTTTAGCTTACAAACTTTTCCTCAGGTGAAACACTTAATAGTTGGAAAAGCTGTTTCATACTAAATATAAGAGGAGAGGAAGGGAATTATTGTTTCTATAGGCTCTACTGAATGCCAG
Source organism: Petaurus breviceps papuanus (assembly GCF_028583685.1). Classification (NCBI taxonomy): domain Eukaryota; kingdom Metazoa; phylum Chordata; class Mammalia; order Diprotodontia; family Petauridae; genus Petaurus; species Petaurus breviceps. The sequence goes on along the minus strand of NW_027187343.1, from coordinate 4,481,156 downwards.
GCACTACACTAAGTACTTTACAGATATTATCTCATTTGTTCCTCACAACAACCCTTCGAGGTAGGTGCTTTGATTTTCATTTTACAGTTGTGTATATTTGTATACAGAAGAGAAGTCCCCTTACAATATGTTAGGATAAGAAAAGCAGGGAGGCATAACAGGAGAAAAAGGGGCCCTTGAATTGTTCCCAAGGACCCTTAAAAGTAATAGCTTGTGTTGAATAAGATGGGCAGAAAAAAATTTCTAAGCACTTTACAAATGTTATTTCATTTGATCCTTGCAACAACCTTGCAAGGTAGGTGCTGTTATACCCATTTTGCAGTTTGGGAAACTGAGACAGGTTAAATGGGTTGCTCAGGGTCACACAGCTAGTCAGTGTGTCTGAGGGCAGATTTGCACTCAGGTTTTCATAACTCCAGGCCTAGTGTTCTTTCCACTGGACCACCAGGCATCTGTAAGAGAAAGCATTTGAAAAGAAAATAATTTTTCTTTTCTCACAAGTGTTGCAAACGACCATATGATTTCTGTTTAAGGAGCAGAGATAGAGAATTAAATGTCTGATAAAAATACAGACAAACATGAAATAGCTGATCAAGAAAATAGCTTGTGCAGAAAAGGAGGTAGCAGTGGGGGAATCAGAAACCACAGACTGACTATATAAGTAGTGATTGATTTCCTGCCAGATGCCTTTCTGCCCTCTTCCAAAATGACTAGGACCAAGAGACATTGAACCTGTAGGTGAGAGGACCTGAGTTCAAATTCTACCCCAGATACTTATTAGCTGTATGACAGAGCAAGTCATAAACTCTCAGGGCCCCAGATTAGATTCAGTGGTCTCTAATGTCCCTTCCAGCTCAATCATCCTATGTTTTATATACACATGTATATTCATGTGTGATACATGCACGTGTCACATATGTATATTTACTAGAGTACAGATCTCAGGTAAGGTACTTTGTCTACTAAGGCAGCTCAGTACCTCTTCTTCAATACATAGTTTAGGGAGGTTTCTGAAATCACTGAGAAAATAGGTCAAGTGACTTGCCCAGGGTTATAGAGCTAGTAATTGGCAGAAGCCAGGCTCCAAGGTCAGTTCTTTTATCCACTATACTACCAGGCTGACTCTATTTATTAGAATTTTAGAAAGTGAATTTCTTTCCAGCCTTTAATGTATTTGACCTCTAGTAAGTTTCTATTTCCTATAAGATAAAAATTGATTTGGTCTGATTTTCAACATTAATTCACCTTTAATTAAAAATTTCAGTTTGTGGAACAAACTAGGCTTATTCATCATAATATAGCATGGATTTCCTTTTATTTTAAAAAATTTATGTTTTTTGTTTCATCTTTTATTGCATGATAAATTTGTAATTCATATGTTTAATTTCTTTTTATTTTTCTCTCTGCTTTAATGTCTTCTGTATTTTACCTTCTTATCTTTCTGTTGTCTTTCCTATATTCCCCCCCAACTTCCCACTCTTATCTTTTTTCCATTTTAGACTTTTGGATATCTTCCTCAAACAAGTTCTTTAATATTTTTCTGGCTTCTGTTGTCCCCTATGTTCTGTCTTCCTCTCTCCTTTCTCCCTCTCCCTCTCCCCCCCCCCCCCCCCCCCCCCCCCCCCCCCCCCCCCCCCTCCCCTCCCCATATTATTTGTTTGTCTGCGTTTCGCCCCCCTCCCCCCCCCCTCCCCCCCCCCTCTCCCCCCCCCTCCCCCCCCCCCCCCCCCCCGGCTTATTCTTGGGGCTAAACAGTGAGCAGTAAGATTTCTTCTGGACTGGCCAGGCTCCCAGCTCCCTTCAGTTACCATCTGGAGTTCTTCAGGACCCACCTGGCACCCTTCTGCTGCTTCCCCATGCTCCTGGCAATAAGATTATAGTGGGAGTAGAGATCATAGGATTGTTTGACTCCTCTCCTTCGCCCTTGAATCTCAGAAGGGAGAATGAATAAAAGGATCCATGGGACAATTTTATTATTGCTCTAAATCCCTGTATTCCTACCTATCTTGGGGTTAGAACTCAAGTGCATGGGGGCATCTTAAAACAAACTCATCTCATTCCATTAATCCTTAAAAAAAAATCCTGAGAATCTGTGGGAACTTAGTAAGGTAAATATCATTCCTCATTTCTCCTTTTTTTCCCTTGATAGCCACCCTTTACATAGCTATTTATTGATCAGTATGCTCACCTAACGGAAGCTGGATAATACCTACCTAAAGGAGCTCTCACCTTTTTTGGTCAGAGGCCAGATTGGCATCTTAATTGAGGAACTGATGCTCAGCTCTAGACAGTTGGTCACTGCTCATTCTTGACAGCTTGGGCATGGTCCTGAGCATGAGTCAATCACAGAATCAGTATTTACTAAGCTTCTACAGAATGGAGCTGCTCACAGAATTTTTGTCTCTGTCGTTTGGAGGGAGGAGGAAGGAATGGCTTTCGTGTTGTTCTTCCTGCTTGCAGAGGAGGCATACTAATGTTACCTCTCATTCAGATTCTCTTTTAAGTATTCTCTTTTAAGTTTTTTTAGGTTCTGAAAAATGACATCCAGTGTTAGCCAGTTTTTAGTTTTTAATTTTTTTTTCCTGCTTTTTGGAGGGGGGAAGGCAGGGCAATTGGGGTTAAGTGGCTTGCCCAAGGTCACACAGCTAGCAAGTGTTAAGTGTCAGAGGTCAGATTTGAACTCAGTCCTCCTGACTCCAGGGCTGGTGCTCTATTCACTGCACCAACTAGCTGCCCCCTAGTTTTTAATTCTAATTTACTTGGACCCCAATTCTTATATTTCAGGCAAATTGGGAGGCAATGCTATCATGTCACCAGTATTGACAGTGTAAAACCCAGAACTAAGGTATAGCTAAGTAATTTTATTTTGAATGGTATTGATGAAAATAATAAGCAGTAGAGGCATGGATTATTTTAGAAATAAAGATCCTGTTAGTATATTTGGTTATAATGTCAGGGAGATTCTTTCTTTACACTGTTTCTATTTGGTTTTGATTGCCTAAGACTCAAAGCATAATTTTTTTTCTTTGATTTTAAACATTATCATGTATTCCTGAGACATAACATGGTGTAGTTCCCAACATTTTTTGGTTGGTGAACCCCTTTCAAAAACAAAAAAAGGGTTGTTTGCCCCTGGAGTAATATAATGTGCTACTTAAAATATTCTGCAATTATTTACTGCTAACAGTGTCATTAAGGAATCTTGTCATGAATACCTTGGACCAGGGGTGAGGAACCTGCAACCTCAAGGCCACAGGTGGCCCTCTGGGTCCTCAAGTGTGGCCCTTTGACTGAATTCAAATTTCACAAAACAAATCCTCTTAATAAAAGGATTTGTTCTGTAAAACTTGGACTCAAAGGACATAGAAGGCCATATGTGATCTCAAAGTTCCCCACCCCTATGGCCTGGACTATTGTTGTCCACCTGAAAGTGAACCACTAAAGGGCACCTGCTGAATGATGGATAGAGAGCTGGTCTTGGAGCTAGGAAGCCCTGGGTTTAAATTCTGCCTATGACACATACTGACCCTAGGACCTTGGGTAGCACAGCATCTAACCTTTCCTTGCCTTAGGCTATTTAGCAAAGAATGTGCTAACATACCTATCTGCATAGGTTGAGGTTGATATACTCATCTGAGTATATCCTGCTGCAGAGAAATTCCAAGTCCAGTTCCTATCCCTGTTATATCATTATTTAGCTGGGTCAATCTCCAGGACCTTATCTGGTTCAACTTTCCCTGTTGTTAGCATGCAGCCCAGTGGCAACTGGGTGGTGAAGTGGATAGAGAGCTGGGCCTGGAGTCCAGGTAGACCTGAGTTCAACTTTAACCCCAGACACACTTACCAACTGTAGGACCCTGGGCAAATCACTAAACCTCTACCTGCTTCAGTTTACTCATCTGGAAAATGGGAGTGATAATAGCACCTACCTCCAAGGATTATTATGTAGATCAATTGAGATAATATTTGTAAAGCACTTAGAGCAGTGCTGAGCATGTGGTAGGGGCTATATAAATAAATGCTATCTCTTATTATTTTTCATAATGACAATAAGAGCAAACCACATGATGCAGATTATTGCCTCTGCTATTTTCAGGGAGATCCTACTGCCTTTCTTGGTAGTGTCTTCTAGTATTCATTGCACATAAGAGTGATAATCAAAAAGATCTGGCAATTTTATGAAATTTAAGCTCATTTTTTTTCTTGATTATTCTTCAAAGGAGAGTTGTTTTCATTGTACTTATCAGTAGCCATCTAAAGCCCAGTCTTTTAATCTTCCTAAATTGCCAGTTGAAGTAGATTGAACACCTGGGTGGTACAGTGGTAGATAGGTGGGGTGGGGTGGGAAAGAGGTACCGCCTAGAGTCAGGAAGACTCCTCTTCCTCAGTTCAAATCCAGCCTCAGATACTTCCTAGATGTGTGACCCTGGGAAAGTCATTTAACCGTGTTTGCCTCAGTTTCCTCATCTTTAAAATGAGCTGGAGAAGGAAATGGCAAACCACTCCAGTATCTTTGCCAAGAAAACCACAAATGGGGTCATGAAACAACTCAACAACAATAAAAGTTTGAAATAAGAGTTCAAATAATCTGTTGGGACTAGATCCACAATAAAATGACAGCTGTGCCTGCCTGTCTTCTATATAGCACTTAGCACAGGTGTTTAATAACTGTTTACCATTCTTATAGTGATAAAGTAAGCTGATTTAATAACCTGACAACTTGAAACTTTTTTTTATGTAAAGAGAGGTTATCATGAGCTCTCTCTTCTCAATCCTACACTTTAAATGTCCTCAGAATCATTCTATAACCTATCCTTTTTTGTTCCAGGCTCAGAGAAAGAGGGAGCCAAGAACTTTGCTTTTGTCCTTGATCCCAACCCCTTCTGTCTTCTTTGGGAACTTGCTCCCTTTCTTAGTCTTCAGTCTCTTTTTATTCACTAGCTTCTTCCTTGCTAACGTTCCTAGATCCTCCCTATCTTTAAAAGGGGCAATTAGGTGGCAGAGTGATCATCTTCCTGAATTCAGATCTAGCCTCAAACACTAGCTGTGTGATCCTGAACAAGTCACTTAACCCTGTTTGCCTCGGTTTCCTCATATGTAAAATGAACCAGAGAAGGAGATGGCAAACCAGTCTAGTATCTTTGCCAAGAAAACCCCAGATGGGGTCATAAAGAGTCAGACATGACTGAGCAACAACTAAACAAAAAATCCTTTAAAAGCCTTCACTGGATCCTACCATCATCTCTTCAAGCATTTATCCTGTGTAACTTTTCCCTTTGACAACCAGACTCCTAGAGAGGGTCAGCTCCACTCATTCCTCTAATTCCTAATCTCCCATGGGCTTCTCAGCCCCTTGCAACCATGTCTCTAATCCTGTCACTCACCTGTTCTCCCCAAGTTTGCCAGCAATTGATAAATTGCTAAATCTGGTGGCCTCATTGTTTCACATAATTACATGATTTCACATTTGGAATTGACCTTAGGAGTTCTCCCTACAACATTCCTGCAAACAGCCCTGCAGCCTCACACTGAGGACCTGTACTTATGGACAGCTCAATTTGTTAAGAAGGTTTTTTTTTTTTCCTGACAAACCTAAATTTGCTTCTTTGAAGCTGCTACCTATTGATCCTGGTTCTGCCCTCTTGGGCCAAACAGGACAGATCTAAAGCCTTTTTCACATGACACCCCTTCAAATAGTTGAAGAGAGCTGTGATGCCCCCACCCCGTTGTGATTTTCTGTTTTCCGGGCTAAATATTCCTAGTTCTTTCAACTGAACTTCATAGAACATGGACTTAAAGCTCTTGGCCATTCTTTTTAAAATTTTAATCTTTTTTAGTTTTAATCTTCTGCTGATCTCTCTAGCCATCCAGCCAGCTCTTAATTGATTGAGTTGTACTGCCTTCTAATATACAGATCTCTATTCTCCCCTTCCCACCCCATGGTGGGGAAGATTGACTAAATCCTTTGCAAAAATGTAGCATTCCCTGATCTACCAGGACAGTAATCTTAACCAAAAAAGGAAATAAAACTTGTCTCTGATAGGACCTATTCTTGACAAAACCATTCTGGCTGTTGTGATTGCTGTTTCTGTCTGTAGATACTCATTAACCATGTCCTTTAATAGTAACTTTTTAGAAGAATAGCACTTCTAGAATAATTTTCTAGAATTTTGCCAGGAATAGGCATGAAACTCCTTGGCTTACAGTTTTAAACACTTCTCTTTTCTGAAAATCTGCAAAGCATTTGGTCCTTTTCAATTCCAATTATATCTCTCCTCTTCTCCATGATCTTTCAAATATCCATAAATTCTTTGACTATACAGAGTTCTCTAGTTCCTCTGGGAGACTTAGATTCAGGGCAGGAGTGTGCTCTTACATGTTATATTTTCAATGTGAGCATTTTTCCTTAGGAAATCAGCAAACACTCCAATTAAGGTTTTATTTATTGTTTCCTTGATTGACTAGACTTAGCAAAGTAATGGAGAAAATAATAATGCTGATTAAATTTAAAAGTATGTCCTGGGTCAGCTAGGTGGCCCAGTGAATAGAGCACTGGCTCTGGAGTCAGGAGGCCTTGAGTTCACATCCGTGACACACTTACTAGCTGTGTGACTTTGGGCAAGTCACTTAACTCCAATTGCCCTCCAAAAAGCAAAAAAAAAAAAAAGCATATCCTGGTGCACATTCCCTCCCTGAGTCCCCCATCCCCCTTGTGTCAATTATTAAATATTCACCAGCACACCCCTTATCTAAGGTACTGGAATTGGTACCTAGGAACCTCTTTTATTCTGTCCTTTCCTATCCCAGAGGTTATTCTTCTTGGCTAACAGGACAGAGTAAAATTAAGAAGTGAGTAACTCTGCCTTCTCTCTGATGTCATTTATAAACATGTCATCCACCCTTAGCAGGGGTCCTGGCCATTCTTTGATCCTCCTCTTCCCTCTTAAACAGCTTAAAAAAACCTACGAAACCTAAATCTTTTTTTTGTTGTTGTTGTCCTTAGCTCATTTCAACAACTTTAGGGTATCCTAAAATTTAGATCTAATGACTATATTCTTATTGGATCATGTTAGGCTTTTGTATTCATTCTCTGATACCTGACCTTTTAATATCTTCTTTATGTATTTTTAAAAAAATGTCTTGAGATAACCTTTGTTCTTTCTCCTTATTGGTATTTTTCCAGTTTTTATTTTCAAAAACTTCATTTTTTTTTTCTTTTTGGAGGGCAGTTGGGGTTAAGTAACTTGCCCAAGGTCACACAGCTAGTTTTTTTTTTTTTTTTGCCTTTTGGAGGGCAATTGGGGTTAAGTAACTTGCCCAAGGTTACACAGCAAGTTTTTTTGTGTGGGTGTTAAGTGTCTGAGGCCAGAAGTGAACTGGGTCCTCCTGACTCCAGGACCGATACTTTACTGCGCCACCTAGCTGCCCTACACAGCTAGTTTTTCTGTTAAGTGTCTGAGGTCGAATTTGAACTCAGGTCCTCCTGACTCCAGGGCCAGTGCTTTATTCACTGTGCCACCAAGCCACCCCTCAAAACTTCATTTTTGAGAGTTTCCTATCTCTTCACTAAATCCAGGGTGCATGTGAGATTACACGCAGATATCCTTTCCTCCATCGCAATTTTAGAAGGGATTGGTCACTTCTCTCCTACCTCCCAAAGTCCCTTAATTTCTATAGTCAGTTAATTTCAGCAGCAAGTTCCTTCTTAGTGGTGAGAATATGATCCAGATTAGAATCTTCCCTTATTGTTTTTTCTACTTTTTGAAGGATGAAAGTATCATGAAGGGAAGCTGAGAAGTTATTAGCAGCTCTGCTTTCAGCAGAGAAAGAAATGGCCAGCATATGTCTTTATAATCAAAGCCCCCCACCTCTGTCCCAGGCTTGTGATATATTTCCTGAACTTCTCATCTATTTCCTCTTTTCCAGGTGTCCTTTAGTAATTTGTGATGACAGTTATTTTTGTTTTTCCCCTCTGTCAGTCTTTTCCCAGATGTTCTTTGTGTTCACTCCACTCTGGTTCCTGGATTTTCTTACCTTCTTAATATATAGTGGTGCCCTTCCTTCCCCAATCTACCATCTTTTGATCTTATATTTATAATGTATATATGTATACAGAACCATACTTGACATCTCTGTAGAATTTGACACTATTCAACAGCCCTTCCTTCTGGATACCCAAAACTGGATACCTAAACTCAGCATGTCCAAAACAGAACTCATTATTTTCCTTTTTATTTATCCAAAATGTTTTGTCGCTGTTTAAGTTTATAAAATATCTCCTTCATATTTGACTGGTAATTTGGGCAGTATTGTCATTTCTGCCATATTGGCAATGGGAGACTATTCCTTAGGAGATAAGCAAAGAGTGTCTCAGTGGTCAGTCTGACCCATGACATGACTATGTGAGTTCCTAAGGGCAATAACCTTCCCAGCTGGGGAGAGGGTAGTTTAAGAAGACTTTGTGGTAGCATCCAAATTGAACTTTTCACCATGAGTAAAACCTGAACAGGTGAGGAGAGGTTGGACCTTATAGGGCTAGGGAGCAGTATGAGCAGAGGCACAGGGAAGGAAAGGACATTTCAAATTGATCTATTCATAGAATTTTTTTAAAAATTATTTTTTTATTGCAAACTTAATAAGAGAAAAGAATACTCATTTGTATAGGGCTTAAGCTATGTTCCAGGCACTGTGCTAAGCAGTCTACAGATATTATTTTATTTGATCCTCACAACAGCTATTGTTGTGCTCATTTTACAGTTGAAGAAATTTGAGTCAGAGATTAAGTGACTTTCCAAAGATCACACGGACACAAGGTCTGGGGATGGATTCAAACTCAAGTCCTCCTGACTCCTGGCTACCTAGCTGCCTCTATGTCACGGGATAAATATGAACATTTTGAAATATAAAGAACAGAAGAAGAGGATTGAGTTTGAAGCCACAAACTTCTGTTATCTAGTTCATTTTAAATACACATATATTTGTGTGTGTGTGTGTATGTACACACACACACACAATAATAACAAAACTGCCCTGCTTTTCTGTGCTCCCTTCTGGAACTTCCTTCTGCTCTCTTCTATGTGTTTAAAAAAGTGTTTCAGTGACAAATTTTTCTTTTTTTGAATTACTATTACTATCAGCTACTGCTCACTGTCACACCCCCCCTACACACACACACACACACACACACACACAAATACATAGAGGCTCTCCCTTGTAACTAATAAGGATAACCAAGCAAAACAAATTCACACCTGATGTGTATGAAAAGACATGACTCATTCTGTACTTCTAGTCCATTACCTTTCTGGAAGGAGGTGGGAAGTATGCTTCATTATTGTTCTTCTGAAATTATGTTTGGTTATTGCATTGATCAGAGTTCTTAAGTCATTCAGAGTTGTTTTCCTTTATATTGTTATAGTTGTTCTTAGAGTTTTCATTTAAGGACTCCCAAATATTTAACTAACTTTTACATGTTTATGCATATAATTCACAATAAATATATCATATAACTAATTTATTTAATATTTCTATATTTAACTAATAATATAATATTTTATATAGAACTAATTTAATTTATACATTATACAAAATTTAATGTATATACACAAATACGCACATGTACATGTGTATATACATATACACATACGTGTGTGTCTATGTACGTACACACACAATACACATATTAGCTTTACAACTTTAAGGATCCATAAATCAACGTAGGACTTTTTCCACCAATGTAAATTTCAATCTGTCTAACAACTTAGTAAGTAAAATTCAAGATATTTACTTGGAAAGTCAGACAACTTCTTCTTTCAAAGATTTGTTTGTTTTTTAAAGTGACAAACTCATTTTACTTTATTTTTCAGAGAAATCGGTACAATTATCAGATCATTGGGCTGCTGCCCCAGTGAAGGAGAGCTGCACGATTTGATTGCAGAGGTAAGTAGGATTAAAAAGATTTTGCCTCAGAGATTTTTTTTAAGTCCTTGAAAATACTTGACATATGTGTAGGAGGCAAGGGAAGATCCTGGATTTGGAGTCAGAAGGCCTTGATTTGAATTTCAGCTCAGCCATTTATAAGCTATGTGACCTTGTGCAAGTGACAAGCGTCTGTCTGACCCTCAGTTTATTTTTCTCTCTTAAAGAACTGTCATGAAGATCATCTGAGATAACAAACAAACAAACAAAAAACTTTGTAAACTATAAAACATTATACAAATGTAAGCTATTGTTGTCTTGTAAATAAATGTATTTTTAATAGCATACTTCCTTTTAGTAAGGGGAGGCCAAATTTAGAGATGTCAACAATAAAACTTTAAAATCAACAAATCAGCATTTGTTTTTTTTCTTTATATATATATTTAAACATTTGATTTTAAAACTTTCAATTCCAGATTCATTCCCTTCCTCCCTTGTCACCCACCCTTACTGGGAAGATAAGCAGTTTAGTATAGGTTGTACACGTGTGGCTAATGCAAAACAATAACATAGCAGTTATATTGAGAAAGACTGACTATCCCTCCCTCTTATCCCACCAACCACTTGTTCTATTCTCTACTTTGATCCCATCCCTTTTCAAAAGTGGGTGCTTCCAACTTCCCTCCCCCCAGCCTGCCCTCCCTTCCATCATCCCCCCTCTCATCCCCTTCCCCCCTACTCTCCTATAGGGTGAGATACCCTATTTAGTGTGTATTTCATTCCCTCCACAAGCCAAATTCAATGAGAATAAGGTTAACCCATTCCCTTTTGCCTTCCTATTCTTCCCCTCCATTGTAACCATTTTCCCTTGCCTCTTCTATATGAGATAGTTTACCCCATTCTGTCTCTCCCCATCTCCTCTCATTATATTCCTCTCTCACCTCTTAATTTCACCTTTTAAGTATCATCCCTTCCTGTTAAATTGGTCCTGTGCCCTCTATCTATGTATACCTGTAAACATATACACACACATTCACATATGTATTCATAGGCCCATATACCCTCATATATATATATATATATGTATACATATATATATATACATATATATATATTTCTATTCCCTTCAACTATTTTCATACTGACAAAAGTTTCATCAGTTACAATTATTGTTTTTCCATGTAGGAATGTTAATAGTTCAACTTTGATAAGTTCCTTATGATTTCTTTTCCCTGTTTACCTTCTCATGCTTCTCTTGCTTCTTGTATCTGAATGTGAAATTTTCTATTCAACTCTGGTTTTTTCATCAAGAATGCTTGAAAGTCCTCTATTCCACTGAATGACCATATTTTCCCCTGAAACATGATACTCAGTTTTGCTGGTAGATGACTCTTGGTTTTAATCCCAGCTCCTTTGCCCTCTGGAATATGATATTCCAAGCCCTTCAATCCCTCAGTGTAGAAGCTGCCAGATCCTGGGTTATCCTGATTGTGTTTCCACAATATTCAAATTGTTTCTTCCTGGCTGCTTGTAATATTCTCTCCTTAATCTGGGAATTTTGGAACCTGGCTATAATATTCCTAGGAGTTTTCTTTTTGGGATCTTTTTCATGAGGTGATTGGTGGATTCTTTCAACCTCTATTTTGCCCTCTGGTTCTAAAACATCAGGGCGGTTTTCTTTGCCTAGTCATGTCACCCCTCAGTCACTTGACCCCTGAGTTTTTTGCCACAGTAGGACTCTGCTATCAGACAGGGGAGCTTTCATCCCAAATGCTGGGGTTTTCTCAGCTGCCAGAGGTATTAGATGGGTGCCCACTCTGAGGTCTCCACACGTTCTGGCAAGCTAGACACACACCCCAGGACCTCCACCCTAGATTGCAATCCAGATCCAAGCAGGTTAAAGCAAGAGAGATTACCCCTCAGACTGGTGGCTTGGTCCCCCTACACTCTGCAGGCCAGGAGCTGAAGCTGCTACATGGAGCTGGCTGGCTGTGCAAGGGTCTGAGTGGCTTCTCGCCCCGGGGCAAAAGCCACGGGCTCCCACTTACTGGGTCCCAAAGTCCAGACTGCACTGGCTTCTCACTTTGTCCTTCATATCTATGTGTTGATAATTCTGGAAACAGCCACAGCTGCTGCTGATCTGGAGTCCCTCTGGCTAGCAGCTGGTCAGGGCCTGCCTTGGGGCTAAAACCTCCGGCTCACTTGGGCCTGGGCTTGGCTCCCAGAGCACTGCGCTGTCCGATTCCTGCTGGCCTGCCGGGCTGTCCTCAGCAGGAGGTTAGCTTCTCTGTGTCATTTTGTGGGTTCTGCAGCTCCAAAATTTGTTCAGAGTCCCCTTTTTACATTGATTGGGGAAGGTGGAAGCAGGAGCCGCGGAAAGGTCATGCTTCTACTCCGCCATCTTGACTCCCACAAATCAGTATTTATTAAACATTTACCTGTGTACTGAGCACTATGCTAAGTGCTATTTGGATGATAAGGTACTTCTTGTAATGGAAGAGATTACAGTATATTTTGGGAAATAAGAGCAAAATGCACATGAAATAACAAGCAAATAATATGGTAGTATTTAATTAAGAACTAAATTATGTGATGCAGACTAATTTCTATAGAATTTAAAAAAGCTTTCTGTTATAATTTAATTTGTTTTAAAATTATATATATGTATGTATATACACAGCAGTATTTACTAAAACTATTGGATCTATTGATTAAAAAATAGAAAAGTAGATTGGTGGAATAAACTTGATAAGTAAGAACCAAAAATCATTGAACTCAGTTGATCCAATATTCAGCACATTTGAGAACGTAAATTAGTGGGGGGAACACTTGTTTGACAAGAGCTACTAGGGAAACTGGAAAGTAGTCTGGTATTAAATTAGGTTTAGACCACATGTTACACTACCTATAATAATAAGTTCAAAATGGCTACTTCACCTCAATATTAAAGGTCATACTATAAAAAAATTGGAAAATAATAAGATTGGGTGACTTTTATAGCTACGACTAAGGGATAAAATTCTTAACCAAATAAGGAGTAGAGACAATGACAAAAGATAAAATATATTATTTCAGTGCCTTGAAATTGAAAAGCTTTTGCACAAGTAGAATACAGCTAGAATAAGGAAGGAAGCTGTCAACTGGGAAGAAATTTTTTGCATAACTCTGATAAGGGCCTGATAGCCCAAATATATAGAAAACTCACATAAATGTATAAAATTAAAAGCCATTCTCTTATTGACAAATGATATCAACAGTTTTTAAAAAGAATTGTAAAATGTATAACAACCATATGAGTGATGGTTCCAAATTGCAGATAGTAAGAGAAATGAAGGTACTTTCTGGTTATACTTCTGTGCTCCAGGTTCCTACCTACCCTGGAACTCTGGGTTTTTAATTGGTGAACATTCTCCCTGTTTAACCTAGACAAAGACCCATTAACCCGATACTTTTTGACCATCCTCATACCATGCCACTGTGATTGTGCCTGTCTTCCTCCCACACCTTCCAACTTCCTGTTCAAGGAATCATTAACATATTTGTTAACTTTCCTTATTAATATTTAAGGTCCTTGAGGGCTTAATTGTATTTATGTCCTCAGTGCTTAGCACAGTGCCTGGTACATATTAAGTTTTGAGTAAATTTTTGTTGATTTAATTAACTGACTTATAGGACATAGTTTCAGAACCAGAAATTCTGAATTCAAGTTCTGCCTCTGACATAGTGGTTGTGTCACTTAATGTCTGAAAATGTTTTTAGATAATTCTTAGTAATTATATATTTTAGTTAGTCAACAATCATTTATAATTAAACTTAGTGCCAAATACTAGGGATGCACACAGACAGACAAAATCAGCCCTTGCTCTCAAGGAGCTCACATTCTAATGTGGGAATTTTGTTGATCAGTCATGTCTGAATCTTCATGACCCCATTTGGGTTTTTTCTTGGCAAAGATACTGGAATGGTTTGCCATTTCCTTCTCCAGCTCATTTTACAGATGAAGAAACTGAGGCATATAAAGATTAAATGACTTGCCCAAGGTCACACAGCTAATAAGTATCTGAGGCTAGATTTGAACTCATGAAGATGAGTTTTCCAGACTTGAGACCTGGCATTCTATCTGCTGTATAACCTACCATCTTTATAACTCGATACCGGCTTGGTCACAGGTTGATGAATTTTTCAGCCACAGCATGGATCACAAACCTTTTTACTAAGTTTTACAGTTAAAAATGTTTCAATCTAAACCAAATGGAAGGAGGTCCCCCCAACAAAATCCCAGATTGCAATCCACTTACTACAGGCCCTCAACCGGTGTCATCCTCAACTCCTTACTCTCTCACCCCTCATATCCAAGCAGTTGTGAAGTCCTGTGGTTTCTACCTTTAGAACATCACTTGCATATGCCTTCTTCACTTTTTTGTCGTTGCTCATCCTCTTCATATGCCTGCAGACTACTGCAATAGCCTGCTGCTTGATCTCCTTGCATTGTCTCTCTCCACTCCATCTTCCAACTGTCAAAGTGATAAAACTGAAGTCTAACCATGAACTCCAGTGGCTCCCTATTATCTCCCAAACCAAACATAAAAGGGAAATTTTATCAGTTTAATTCTCTGAATTGTTTTTTATTTTATTGCATTAAGTCTGTGGATTAATTGGGATATTATTGTAATTTTTGCTATCTATCCTTTGACCCTTGGATAGATTGATACATAGGGTGTCCTTAGTGCATTTTGAAGCTATTATATTTTGCCACAACCAGCTGTGTGACCATAGGAATATCATTTAACTTTTCAGTGCCCCAGGCAACTCTCTAAGACTATTACAGATCTGTAATTATCTATCCAGTGGAGGAGGTTTCCATACTGGGAATTCCCTACATCAATGAAAACACAGATTTGAATTTATAAAGAAAATTCTCACCAATTTTTACTTATTTATTTCCTTCAAATTGCTTTATAATTCTTAAAAAAAAATTTTTTTTTAACACAGAAAAAGCCTTTTTCGGGGGTTTCAGTTCTGGATCACAGTCTTCCTTTCTATCCCAATCTATTCTCTTCTTTTGGAAGACTTCCCCTTGCACAACCTGGCCTTCTAGTTCATCAACCCTCTGATGACCTAAATCTTTGTTATGCCTCAACCTCCCACAGGGATGATTATACCTTTTATAGTGGGCTAGGCCTGGCTCAGGCTGCACTGGCATCTCCGGTTCACCATTAGAATGATATGAAGTACTTGTAGTCCATATATCAATTAGCAAAGGAAGGTTGACATTCAGAGAGGAGAAAGGATATTTGTTGAGGTTGCAGCATGGATTCTATTAAGCTCAGCTCTCTTGTGCTGATGCTGTTTATGCTGCTGCTCTGAGGTCAGAACTGAGGGAAGAATGGAAGCCCATCCTGTATTCAGGTGACCAGGAAGCTATATCAGTGTCTAGAGCCTTAGTTCCCTGAGACAATTAAATCTCAAGGACAGTTTTAATATTGTTTAAGGAAAAACTAGCCTAACCTATGTGGGGCAGAGACTTGAGACAGTGTTCCTACCATGCTCTTGATCTCAACATTACTGTGCTTGACCCTATGACTCCCTTCAGAAAGCCCCAAGCCTTCTACCATCTACCTTCTTTGCTCCTATTCATACACAGCTGAACATTCCTGGATGCCCTTTGGGTCCACTAGAATTTGTACTTTTATCAAGTGGGTCCTCACAGTTGTAGGCAATCTTTTTTTTCTTCTTTACTGATTGCCTCTACCATACTCTCTATAGCAGCTGTTCTAATCTTTCTTTTCTAACCTAAACCACTTAGATCATTCCTTCTTTCATCCTCTCAACACAGGACCTTGCCTCCCACTTTTATGATTAAATAGAGGTTCTCCATCATAATCTTCTTCTTCTCCTATACTCGACTCCGATCTCCTCTATGTAATCCATCATTCTCTCTTCCTTTTTTTCCTGTCTTTGAGGATGAGATGACAAGTCCAACTCCCTTACTCGTGCTGTTAATCCTGTTCTCTCCAGTCTCCTCCCTAAGCTCATCCCTTATTCCCTGAGTTGCCTCAATGTCTCCTACAAATTTCCCCATATCTCTTTTATCCTTTTAAAAAGAAAAAAAACAAAACAAAAACTTGATTTTGTCAAACTCTCAAAGGTATTTTCCTTTATTTCTTTTCCCTTTCACAGATGAACTGCTAAAAAAAGTGGTCTGTACTTTTTTGCTTCTATTTTCTTACCTCTTACTAACTTTCCATCACCCAGCAATATGACTTCCAACTCAACTGAAATGATTCTGTCTGCGGTTACCGCTCATATGAACTGCTAAATCCCATGTCCTATTTTCTTTTTACATATTTTTATTGATGTCTTATTTTTTGTATCATCATAGTTACCCCTAGTATTCTTCCTTTTCCTCCCCCCTCCCAGAAAGCCATCTCCTATAACAAGGAGTATTTTTTAAAATTTTTTTTTAATTTTTATTTTTTAAAGCAATAGGGGTTAAGTAACTTGCTCAAGGTTACACAGCCAGTTATTTCTGGGTGTGGTGCTGAGTATCTGAGGCCGAATTTGATCCAGGTCATCCCGACACTGGAGCCGGTGCTCTTACTCGCTGAGCCACCTGGCTGCCCCGGCAAGGAGTATTTTTTAAATATAGAAAACAACAACAAAAAAGAACCATGTGGAATGTGTAATACTTGTGGACCTCTACAAAGAGGTGGGTTGGGAGTGTCCTTTCATGCTTGATCTTTTTAATTCTGTTGCATTCCTTTTTATTTTTTGATGTATGGTTGTTCTTTTCATTTACATTGTGGTAGTCACAGTGTATATTGTTTCCTTGGCTCTGCTTACTTCACTTTACATCAGTTCATTATAGATCTTTCCATGCTTCTTTATATTTATCACATAAATTATTTCTAACGGCTCAGTAATGTTCCATTACATTATGTACCACAACCAGCGTAGCCATTTCCTAATTGATAGGCATTTATTTTGTTTCCAATTCTTTGCTGTCACAAAAAGTGCTGCTATAAATATTTTGGTGCATCTGGGGACTTTCTTCTTCTTGATGGCTTCCTTGAGGTATAAGTCCAGTAATAAAATTTCTGGTTCAGTGAGTATGGACATTTTAATCAATTTATTTGTATAATTCCAAATTACTTTTCAAAATGAATGTACTATGTCACAGCTCCACCAACAATGTATTAGTGTGCTTATCGATCTTTCCACAATCCTTCCAACATTGATTATTGCCATTTTTTGGTCATTTTCCAAGGTGTGAGGTGCAATCTCAGGGATTGTTTTGATGTGCATTTCTCTTATTATTAATAATCTGGAGCATTCTTTCTTGTAATTGTGAATACTTTGCAATTCTTCTTTTGAGAACTGTTCATATCTTTTGACTACTTATCTATTAGGCAATGACTATTAGTCATATATATGCATTTATATGTATACATGTATAAATTATTTATATACCTTGGATGCCAAACTCTTTATTAGATAAATTTAATACAAAAAGTTTTTCCCATTTGATCACTTCATTCATATTCTAGGTGCATTAATTTTATCTGTGCAGAAGCTTTTCAATTTCATGTCATCAAAGTTACATATATGATTTTTTGTAATTGCTTCTATCCCCTGTTTGGCTAAGAGTATATCTATTAACCATTGCTGTGAGAAGTATATGACCTATTTCTCTTCAAATTTTTTTATAGTATGATCTTTAATATTAAGGCCATCTATTTATTAAGAATATATTGTAGAATATTGTATAAGGTGTTGATCTAAGTCTATTTTATAGCAGTTTTTATCAAATAAAGGTTTTTTTTTTCCCTCTAGATAATTTATGTTTTCTACCATATCAAACCTTCGGTTATTGCAATTCTCCTTTGTCTGGTCTGTATCACTGATCAGTTTCTCTATTTTTCAACCAATACCAAATGATTTTGATGATAGTTGTTCTATTTCAAGGTTTGGAAGTGCTACCTCTTTTTATCAAGGAAAACATTGATATTTTAGATATTTTGTTTTTCAAAATGAATTTTGTTATTATTTTTATCAAGTTTTATAAAGTACTTCCTTGGTAATTTGATAGGAATAGTATCACTAGTATAAATTAACTTTGTACAGTGTTGTCATTTTAACTCTATTGGCATGGCCTAGCCATGAGTACTGAATATTCCTACAGCTATTTAGGTGTTCTTTATTTCTTTAAGGAGGCTTTGTTGTTTTTTGTTTTTGCTTTTTGGAGGGGGGAGGTCAGGGCAATTGTGCCTAAGGTCATATGGTTAGTAAGTGTTAAGTGTCTGAGTCCGAATTTGAACTCAGGTCCTCTTGACTCCAGGGCCAGTGCTCTATTCACTGCACCACCTAACTGCCCCCCCTAAGGAGTACTTTGTCATTAAATCTATGTAAGTCTTTTGTGTACTTTTGAAGATTTATCCCCAGATATTTTATGCATTTTGTAGTTATCTTTTATAAGGTTTCCTTTTCTCCGATTGCTTCTTGGATTTTATTATTTATATATAGAAATGATTTTTAAGGATTTATTTTGTGGCCTGTAAGTTTGCTAAAAAATTGTCTCAATTAGTATCTTTGCCGATCTCCTAAGATTTTCCAAGTATGCCATCAGTCAGTCAGCCAATAAACATTTCCTATGTGCTAGGCAAACCGATGGCCTATTTTCAGTCCTAATTCTACTTGACTTTTCTGTAGCTTTTAAGACTGTTGACCATTTCCTTCCATAACTTCAGTAATACTATTTGCTCTCTCTTGGTTTTCCTCCTGCTTGTTTGACCACTCTGTCTTAATATCCTTGATGGGTCATTATTTTTTTTTCCTTCCTTCTAAGCATGGGTGTCCCTCATAGCTCTATTATCAGCCCCTATGTCTTTCCTTCTCTACTGGTGTAGAGAAGAATGCCATCAACTTTCATGTGTTCAAGTATTATATTTATGTTTATGATTCCAAAATAGATATATCACATCTAATCTTAATCTGCCTCTTGAACTCTAACCTTACATTTTCAGCTACCTACTGAATATCTCATAGGTATCTCTAACTCAACATATCCAAAATAGAACTCATTATATTTCACCCATTAAGCCCATGCATCTTCCAAAACTTCCCTGTTTTTCCGTCCCTGTTTTTCTACCATCCTTCTAGTCACTCAGGTTTATAACCTTGCAGATATCTGTCTCTTCCCTGCTGCTCACTCCCTTTTAAATTCAGTCATTTGCCAACACATCGATTCTGTCACCTACATCTTCCATGTCCATCCCCTTCTCTCCACAAGTAGCCATTGCCCTAGTTCAGACTCTCCTCCTTCCTTAAAAATTAAATTTTGGTGTCTTTCCTCTCTCATTTCTTAACTGTACTATTTATAATTTAACTAATCTAAAAATAGCTAACATTTATATAGTGGTTACTAAGTGCCAGGCACTGTACTAAGCATTTTAGAATTATCTCATTTTAGTTTTACAGTTGCCTTGAGAGGTAGTTGCTATTATTATCATCCCTATTTTACAGATGGGGAAACTGAGGCAGATAGCAGTTAAGTGACTTGTCCAGGGTCACACAGCTAATAAGTGTCTGAGGTCATATTTGAATTCAGGTCCTCTTGACTCTGGGGCCTACCAGGACCACCTACCTTTTTGTGTCTGAATAAAAGTCCTGGCCTACCAGGACCACCTACCATCCTTCCTTATTGTGTCTTAATAAAATACAAAATCCCCAATTGTGACAGAGCCCTTTACAATCTGTTTCTCATCCTCCTTTTCAGATTTATTCTAAGTTACTCCCTTCACACACTCTGTTTTTCAGCCAAACTGATCTGTTTGCTCTTCCCCAAACTCTACATTTCCTATCTGGTCTCCATCCTTCACGCCAGGACAGGTGCTGACTCCTACACCAGACTTTTTCCATGGGGGCAGGGTCTGTCTTTTGCCTCTTTTTGTATTCCCATTGTTTGGCATGGTGTCTGGCCCAAGAGAGGTGCTTAATAAATGTTTATTGCTTGATTGGCTGATAGCTTAGTAGTTAATGCCCTTCTTTCTGAAATGACTTTGCATTTACTTGTCTGTGTATATATTACATCTCCTCAGTGGAAGGTGAGATTATGGAGGGCTGGAACAGTTTTGTATTTGTTTTTATATGCCCAGCACTTAACACAGTGCCCTGCACAAGATTGTCACTTAATTCGTGCTTATCAAATTAAATACCATACTTATGGACAAAATGGAAAGATCTGCTGTTAGCATAGTTAAGTTGGATTCAGGGATTGACCAAAGGCACAGTCATGACTGAGTTGATGTCAGCTTTGAGAAGATCTCTTAGGGGATCTATCTATCCTTGGTCCTGGTCCTTGGTCCTATTTAATATTTTTCTTTTTCAATTAAAAAATAAGCCGGCTAATATCTACCTTTAAAAGTGTTAAGATTAAAGCATTCTTTCTTCTTCTTGTTTCTTTTTATGTTTCTGGGTTATGCCTGAGTTAGGCTCTGGTTCTCATCATAATTTTTGCACTTTGCTTTCTGACTCACATACCCCACATCATTTGGCACGATGACCAACTCCTACTTTTTAAGAGACCTAGTACCAGAATAGCAGCGATTGCAGAAGGTCAGGACTGAGAAGCATTTTAAGTGCTCTGTGAGTGTGGTGCTAGAAATATATCTGACTCTGAATATTATCAGTTTTTAACCTTCATAAACCCTGAAATTCAGACTTTTCAATTATTAAACACCCAGCCTCTGGGCAGACTTAGTAAAACAGTTCTAAGAAAACTTAGGTATTAAATGTTTTAACATTTAATGAACCTAACAATTTGAAATATATATGTATTTTAAACCTTTGGGACTGAAGTCATCCCCATCCATTCAAATAAGGAAAGGAATTATAGCTTACATTCACATGAAGTACCTCCTTCAGTTCTCTGTACCTCTTGGACACTGTTATTAATTAATGGTGTTGAGGAAACATCATGATTGGTTAAATGCAATCGCGATGCAATAGAAATAGACCTCTTTGAATTGTTTCCTGGCTCTTATGAATCATGCCAAACCTTTATTAAATCTTGGATGTTATCACAAGTTCCATTGTATAATAAAAGCAAGAATGAACAAAAGGTCACTAGATTACAATTAAATAATATCTTTTTTTCATTGGTTAAATGGTTTAATTTTCTCTTAACTAAGAACTACAGGAACATTTTCCTCAATGTAATGAGATTTTATGAAATCCACATCCTTGAGAAGGGAAGAAGTAATTTTCTACAAAGTAATTTTTTTAAAAAGAGAAATGAATTCTTGTTCTGAATTGTTCTATCTCTTAGGATTTGACTTCTTCAAGGATAGTAGGTGAGAAAGTCACACTCATGTTTTGTGCTAGATGTTGATATTAAATATTCTCATCTGTTTTTGTTCTTAAAGATTCTGGGGAGATAAATCTGCGTTATTTTGATGACTGCAGTGGTATAGCTTTTTTTTAAAATTATTTTTTCCAATTACATGTAAAAACAATTTTTAACATTTGTTTTTTAAAATTTTGAGTTCCAAATTCTCTCTCTCTACCTTCCTTCTATCCTCTTGCATTGAGAAGGCAAGCAATTTGACGTTATACATGTTCAATCTTGCAGAACATTTCCATATTAGTCATGTTTTGATAAAAAAAAACAAGAAAAATAATAAAAAACAGTATGCTTCAATCTACATTCAGACACCATCAGTTCTTTCTCTGGAGATGGATAGCACTTTTTAATGTTAAATCCTTCAGAACTGTCTTGGACCATTGTATTGCTGAGAATAGTTGATCATTGTACAATATTGCTGACTATGTACAATGGTCTCCTGGTTCTGTTCACTTCACTTTGCATCAGTTCATGTAAGTCTTTCCAGGTATTTCTGAAAGCATCTTGCTCATCATTTCTTATAGCACAATAGCATTCCATCACAATCACATACCACAACTTGTTCAGCCATTCTCCATCTGATGGACATCCCTTCACTTTCCAATTCTTTGCCGCCATAAAGAGAACTGAGTAGTATAGCTTTTGATGGTACATTTGCTTGCTTCTAAACTATCACTGCTTGTGGTTCTGAGAGGAGTGCTGAATCTAGTTATGTAAGAAATAATTTGAGAATTAATATTGTACAATTACTTGAGTACTGAGGGACAGAGTAAAGAAATAACCAGAAGGAGGTGGTGGTAATCCATCAAGATGTGATTATCAAGCACTTGAGGTAGCTAGGTTGTGCAGTGGGTAGAGGCCTAGTGTGGGGAAGACCTGAGTTCAAATCTAGCTGAAGGCACTTGTGGTTGTGTGGTTTGTCCTTTGTTCTCAAAGAAGATTATGACATCAGGGAGATAATGACATGACTTGCAATTGAATTGGCTTTGAGTGAGGGCTGTGCAAAGACACCAATACTATTTAAAATTAATTATGATTAATTATTATATTAATGATATAATAATTACATTAATTATTATATTAAATATTTGTTGCCTTATTGAGCAAATGGCATTTATCTTGAGAATTGTTGGGCTGCCATGTGGAATAGTGCCTAGTAATAGCTTAATAAATACTTATTGATTGATTGATTGGTTATTCCTGTTCAGGCCCACTAGGCTTCATGACCCCTGGCAAGCCCTGTTTACTCCTGTTTGCCTAAATTTCTTTATCTCTAATATGGGAATAATAATAACACTTCCTTCCCTCCCAGAGTTGTTGTGAGGATTAAATGAGATAATATTATAAAGTACTTAGCCCAGTGCCTGGGACACATACTTGTTGTTTATCCTTCATTTTTGAAGAAAACCAATGACATCATAATGTTGGAGTCAGGGTATACATATAGTAAGCTTATACTTGTATATAAGCTTATATATAAATGTTAGTCATAACAATAATGATGATGATTATTATTGGTATAGCTTGAACTAGATGGTATCTGAGGTCCCTTCCAACTCTGAGATTCAGTGAATCTGTGGTTTTGTTATAATTAATGATGGGAGTATCACCTTTGTGGAATGATTTGCTTTGAAATCCCAATTTATGAATACCAGTTTCTTCCTAAGAGATGGTGGTGACCACTTCAGAGAGAATGTAAGGCAGGGGCAGTTAAGTGGCACAGTGGATAGAGAACCAGACCTGGAATCAGGAGGATATAAGTTCAAATCCAACCTCAGACACTTACTAACTCTATGACCCTGGCCAAGTCCCTTACCCTTGATTGCCTTTCCCAACAAAAAAAAAAGAAAAAGAAAGAAAAGAGAATGCTAAGGCAATGAATTTAAAATCAGAAGCTCTATACTCTGTTCCTTTTCTAGTAACTGATTCAAATTAATCTCACTAAAACTAGTCCATGTAGATATTTTGTGCCTGTTGGAGAGGTGACAGTGAATGACACGATGCCGACAAAGTGTTTGCAATGCCTGAGATGCAGGTTGAGGCAAACATCAGTGTACTAACCACATTCTTCAACTTTGAAGTGTTATTTTTTTCCCTCTTCTGTTTTAATAAAAATAACTAAAAAGGTGCTTTATAAATATCATCTCATTTTATTCTCCCAATCACACTAGGATGTAGGTACTGTTATTATCTTCATTTGACTGATGAGGAATCTGAGGCAGGTAGTGGTTAAGCAATTTGCCTAGGATCACATGGTCAGAGTCTAAACTTGGGATTTGAACTCAGATCTTTCTGACTTCAGCTCCAGCTTTCTGTCTGTTTACCACCTTGTTGCCTAAAAGCACAAGTATGTGCATTTTAACAAGTGATAGATTGGATATTTAGAGACTAGGAGTGTTCTCAGTACTTAAATTCGCCCTCTCCAGTTTACCAATGCATCTTTGTTGCTGGTTTCTGTTTTTTGGTTAGGGCACTTGAAGTCTTTATTTCCCAGTGCTCTGGCTGCTTCAGCCCTGGAGATTAGTGACCGAGGTTTATATATATAATAGCCTTCTTGGTTTAGGTTACAGTTTGGCCTCCATGATATTTCCCCTGGAGGACATACATCTTACTGCTGTGGCTCCTCTTATCCTTATGATGTTTAGAGTTAAGGTTTTTCTTTTCTGCATCTAAAACATTGCCTTTCACCTGGAGTGTCACAGTGGTCTCTTAATTGGTTTCCCTCTCCCCAGTCTTTCTTTTCCCTCTTTTCAATCCATCTTCCATACAGTTACAAAAATGGGAATTTACTGTGTGCCAGCCACTGTGCCATACACAAGAAATACAAAGAAAGGCGAAAACACTGGCTGTCCTCAGGCACCTCACAGTCTAACAGGGAAGAAGAGATGTGAATATTTACATATATACAAGATATATGCAAAGCATGTGAACATAATTTGAAAGGGGAAGCTGGTGGGACCAGGAAAGGTGACATTAAGATGAGTCTTGGAGGAAGCCAGGGAAGCTAAGAGTTGAAGGTGAGGGGTAAGAGCATTTTAGGCCTAGGGGACTGTCATTACAAAGGCATGGGGATGAGATGAAGTATCCTCTTTGAGAAACTGCAAATGGGCCAGTGTTGCGGAATCATAGAGGATGTGGAAGGAAGCAGGTTCTGAAAAGGCTTGAAAAGGTAGGAAGGAGGGAAGGGTGGCTAGTTGGCGCAGTGAGTAAAGCACCGGCCCAGAGGTAACCTTGGGCAAGTTACTTAACCCCAATTGCCCTCCAAAAGGAAAAAAAAAAGGTAGGAAGGGACCAGATTATAAATGCCAAACAGTCTGTATTTGATAATATGGATATCATATCTATATCTATATATACATAATAGAGATAATAGGAAGCCACTAGTGGTGTGTGTATATAAGAGAGATATGGTTAAACCTATGCCTTAGAAAAATCAGCTTGACCCAGAGGAGAATAGGACTAGAGTGGGAAGAGGTTTGAGACAGGGAGATCAGAGATGAAGTCGTTGTAATAGTTTAGGGGAGAGGTAATAAGGGCTTGAAATAGGGTTGTATTGTATAATTGGAGACAAGGAGGTGTTTGTGTGCTTTTTCTGTTACTAAACTCCATGATGGTAGGAACCATGTCTCATTCATTTTTTACCACAAGCATTTTCTCTACCTCTTTCTATGTCCCCCTAGCACCACACTCTAGATGTAGTAGAATGATGATAAATATTTGTGAAAATGAAATGTACTTTGTTTTCATGTAAAGACCCTGGGAGGGGTTGTAGTTCCAATGCAATATTCACAGTGCCTATGGAGACTGTAAATATGCTGGCATAGCGTTCAGGCACAAAATATAACAGATTCTCCATAGAGAAAGATAGAAACAAAACATTTATTCAAACACCAGAAAACCAAATCCCAACACCAGGAAACCAAATCCATCATAGCAACATAGAAGTTAATACACCACAACATAGCAGAGAGTCATACCATCCTTTAGCCTTCCCACAAACAAACATTTACTCACAAGCCTAGCTTTCTGGGTGTGACTTCTTTCCCTCCAGCTCTAACTGCACTGACTCCCAGTTTCTTTTGGGCTCTGCTCCACCCTTCAGCAAACTCCTCCCACCACAGGCTCCATGTGATTACATTCAGCCTATTAGGGGGCAGGGAAGATTTTCAAATTCCCATGACCATAACAGGGGTGAAACAGTAGATACTTTAAGATGATAACCCACTAGGCTTTGATTGTAGAAAGAGTGGTGGAAGAGTTCACACAAGAGAAAATTGCCTTGGGAGGTCAAACCTGAGTTCTAGGGAGTCAGAATATAGAATGAGGTCACTTAAAGGGCACATAGAAAAAAGCAAAGACAAATGACCTATTTTACAGTTTTACCTGGGGATGGTCTTAAACCTAGTGTAGGAAAAAATGATTTTCCCCCCCACCAATGTAATTTTAAACACACACACATAAATATAAATAATAAATATATATATATGTATATGAAAAGAGAGAGAGAGAGAGACTCTACATATCCTACTATAAAGTCTCTAAGACTTGGAATTTTCAGGTTCGGGGATCTCTATATCCTTTATTTTTTTTTTTTTAAGAAACTTTTCAAAAACCGTAGATGCATAGACACTTGGACTTTGGAAGGGAACTCAGAGATCCAGTCTAACCTGCTCATCTTACTGATGAGAGATGAAGTTCCTCCTCATCAGTGGCATAAACAGGACTAGGACCCTCATCTCCAGACTCCCAGGCTGTTACCTGCCTTTAGAAACCTGTAGTGGATCTCCTCCGCTTCTAGGATAAGTACAGACTCCTAACCCTCCCATTTAAGGCCCACACAATCTGTCTCCAGCCTCCATTTCTAGGCTTATTTAACTTCATACATTACATGATCAGGCAAATTAGGCTATTTATTTACTGTTCCCAGAGGTCATTATGTCATCTTCCACTTCTGCTCTTGTACCACGTGGGCATTCCCTCTTCATCTCTTCCTTTTGTATTCTTTATCTTTATTAATACTGATAATTAAGAATTATTAGTATGTTAATATTAACATGATATAATAATTACCATTACTCGGATTAATAATTATTTATCAGTGCTGAGGTCCTACCTCCCCCTCATTCTTCTAGCTACAAGTATTTTTCTTTCTTCTCAGGTATTTCTGGCCTTCTTGAGAAGTACCTTAGTCATGGAAAGGGATTAATGTTTGTTGAATTAAAATGAATTTCTGTTATGTCTCCTTGCTTTTTTTTCCCTTAATATTTTTTCCAGTTGCATGTAAAGATAGTTGTCAGCATTCATTTTTGTAAAATTTTGAGTTCCAGATTTTTGCCCCTCCCTTCCCGCTTCCCTCTCCTCCCCTCTTCTCAAGATAGCAAGCAGTCTGATATGTTATACATGTACAATCATGTTAAACGTATTTCCACATTAGTCACGTTGTGTAAGAAAAACAAAAGCTTCCCTATTTTTTTTTAAATAAAAAAGAACCAAAAGCTAAAGATAGATTTTTTAAAAATGTATTTCACCAATGGAACAATAGTATTACCTTTAGTCTGTAACTTATTTGAAGTTTCAGTTTTTTGGAGGCTGATTTTTTTGCCCCTTCGTTACATCCCTGACTGTAGTTTGGGCACACTGCCACCAGGTGGTAGCAATGTGCCATAATTAATCATCTAGGCTTGAAGCTGTATCTTTCCTATTATGTTAGGTGACTTTTCTGCTCAAGCTGCTTTAAACTGTGAATTTTAATAACTTTTTATATTTAAAATGATATTAAAATAAAAATATTAAAGTTTTCAACAATCATTAAATTTTTAGGAAGGTGCTATGGAGTTGACTTTTTTTTTTTTTTAAGCAATCGGGGTTAAGTAACTTGCTCAAGGTTACATGGCCAGTTATTTCTGGGTGTGGTGCTGAGTATCTGAGCCCGGATTTGATCCAGGTCATCCCGACACTGGAGCCGGTGCTCTTACTCGCTGAGCCACCTGGCTGCCCCTTGGAGTTGACTTTTGAAAGGATTTCTAACATGCATGGACATATCTTTCCTCACCAAGTTCTAAATTTTTTTCTTTTTAGTTCTTGCCCCACTTTAAACTTGTACTTGGATTCCAAGGAGCCTTACTTTCTTTCATGTGTCCAAAATATCTTCCTGCATTTATTCTCAACTAAACACTTTCAGTTGTCTCACTTGGCAAAAGATTTGTTTTCCAGTTCTCAGTTATCACAAATATAAGGATCAATTGAATCAATCAATCACTCCACCCCACTTTAGACTCTTGCCTTGATACCTTTCTCAGGTGAGAATACTTTTATTGAATCAATAAATCAATCAAAGGCATTGAAGTAGGTACAAATCTAGAAGTAGAATACTTCCAACCAATGAAATGATACTATGCAGGAAGTATGTAAGAATAGGTGTGCCCTGTGAGTTTTGAATAAAAGATCAAGCCAGTTCAAAACCCAGGATTCAGTTGTCTGGCCAGCCCAGGGGCAGGAGAAGATCCTCTGCCTTCCTCTTCCTTTCTCCTCTAGCACTTGACCTGAGGAAAACTCTGTGAACTTGGAAAGGTCTGAAAGACTTGGAATCCTCATGAGCATCCCAGCAGCTGATGGCAGTCTCCATTGAGAGCCAAGGACAAACTAGACACAAAAGAAGCTACACCATACCTGGGGGCAGTTTGGTGGGAGCTTCATGAAGGGGAGATCAGGACTTATTGCCACATCCTGTGTTCCAAGCTTGAGCCCCTTTTCCCTTGCTTCTTCATGTACTTGTGGTTGAGTGTGCCTTTGATTTGGGGGTGATGTTTTGTAACAAATGCTCTGACTATACCACCTTAGTAAAAATCCATTGATGACAGTCATTAAGTGTGACTGGCTAATCAATTTTCAATGGATAAACAATGGGGGTGTGGGGTGGGAAGCACACCAGAGGGAACTCCTGAGCTATGTAGTACGGGAACATCTCCTTAATCCTTCAGGGTTACCTCTAGAACCTTGAGAGGGAGAAGTCACTAGCCTTGTTCTGGGGACCCACCCTGCCTATGTAGTAGCACCAGAGCCAGCACCATATAAGAAAGGAGTTACTAGGAAGTAAATGAAAGAAAATGTAATTCCTATGTCTTTCATTCTCAACTAAATTCCCAGAAAAGAACCCCCAAATGCCTTTCTGCTTAAGAAGGGAAAAAAAAACAACCCTACGTCTTTTTTTCCCATATGGAATCTTTTTTTCAATTTATCCTTACTTCTCTTAGACACAAAGCTGATTTTGCATTTGGTGCTTGAAATTAATTACCTTTTTAGTGAGTTCTCCTTAGGAACATATTTCAGTCTTGCCTGAGGTTACAGCTTCAGCCAGAGGTTCCCTGAAGTGGAAATGCATCAGAACAAATCATCAACTGGGGGATTAAAGAGAAAAAGGAACAGGCTTCTTCTTGGAACATATGAATAACACATATAGTGATTGTACTGTCATATCTAGGTAGGTAGGTAACATATTCATATTTATGTCTCTGTGGTGACTCAGAAGTAGACTTTCCTCCTAAATCTGGTTTGTATAAAACATGAATGTGGTCTATGGTGTGGGTGGGAAGATCAGGGAGAAGAGAAGAGCAATGAAAGTGACAGTGATGAAGTGAGTGGTGATGACAGAAATGAATAAAAGATCATTGAGTTGAAAAAAGTAAAAAAAAAACTTTTGTAATGTATTTATTTTGTGTTATAATTTTGTGTATTTTTTTTTCTTAAAGTGATTTCATTTTAATAGTACATCCTAGAAATCTGTGTGGCCTATATTGAACCAATATATTTTTAAAAATATAATAATAATTGCATGTGTAATTATGTCAGTGTATTTTTCCCTTTTAAATGCATTTCATTTCAGGAAATATGGCCTATATTCTAACCAGCTACATGGTGTAGTGGATATAGTGCTGTGCCTCGAGTGAGAGATACCTGAGTCTGAATCCAGCCTCAGACACTAACTGTGTGTGTAATGCTTGCTTATTCCCTTGCTCACATTGAAAAAATTTAATAATCATCTCTTCCAAGTCAGTTTGAGCTGGCTCCACCCAGCACATCCCTGTAAACAAATCCACATATTAGCTATGTCTGAAAATGTAGATTTCATTCTGCAGCTCTAAGCCATGTATCCTTTGACTGAAGGTGAACCAATTTCCTTGATTGAATCAGAAAGGACAATTCGATTGTCTGGGCAGTGATTGGTCATGCCTTTGATTTTCCCTTAAAAAGCTGAACTTACCAGTTTTGAGGAAGGCCAGGCAGGAGCCACCTGTTGAGGAAAAGCCAAATTGAAAATGTTGTATTTTATCTTGGAGGCAACAGGAAGCCTCTAGTGGTTATTGAATAGTGACGTGACTTGGTCATACTTAGTGAGGCATGAATTGGAATGGGGAGAAACTCAAGGCAGGAAAGCCGACCAGAATGACACTATTTATTCTAGGTGTCAGGTGATGAAGGCCTTCACCAGGGCGGTGGCTAGAGTCAGGGGAGAGAAGAGGGTGGGTATGAGAGTCATTCTCATAATTTCTCCAGCAAACCATCAATCAAGGATTAACAAGTATTCACCAAGGATCTGCTGTGGGCCAGGTGCTGAGGATGTCAACAGAAAGGGGAGACTGAGCTTCCATCCTACAGAATTGTAGGATGGAATAGTCAATATTCTTCCTGACAATTCCAAGAAGGAATATGTTAGATAGTGGTGGCCGATTTTTCTTCATATACTCCTGGTATCTCTTATTAACATATCCAGTCATTATTTGTGACTTAAAAATATTTACATTTTGTTTTGACAGAACAGACACTTCCAAACAAATCACCAAACAAAATCCATAAAGAAAAAAAGTTAATTCTAAAGAGAAAAGATAGGTGTGTCCTTTAATTTTGGCTTGTTAAGTCATTTCAATCATGTCTGACTTGTGAACCAATTTGGAATTTTCTTAGCAAAGATACTGGAGTGGTTTGCCATTTCCTTCTCTAGCTCATTTTATAAAGGAAGAAAGGGGACAAACAGGGGTAAGTGATTTTCCCAGGTTCACACAGCAGGTGTCTGAGGCCAAATTTGAACTCGGGTCTTCTCGACTCTAGGTACGGTGCTCTATTAACTTTGTCTATTAACTTTGGCAGCCTGGTACTAATATTTAACCATTACATTTGACCATAGTTTTGTTACCTCCCCATGTTAATTTTATTTACATTACATATATCATTCTTTTGATTTCTTTCTTCATTCTTCATGTAATTTTAAATATTTCTTGAGGAAACTGAGATAGGTTAATTGCCTTGCCTGAGGTCACACAGCTAGTCAATATTTCAGTCAAGATACAGGTCTTCCTGACTCCAAGCCCATTGCTGTATCACACTACCTAGTTGCCTTCGAGCACCTGTGATTTTATTAATAATTTAATGGATTGTCTTGTAGGGTGGTGTTGTTCATCACCCTATGGTAGGTAGTGTTTGTCTCTGGGGCCTTTCCAGCTCAGACTGTTCTGCTAGAATTTGTGCTCTCCTGGAATAGTCTTCAAGAACCTCGGGTAGCCTCTAGCCTGCAATGAGCCAGAATGGAAGGGTTGGAGTGGAGGGAAGGTAATTATTAACAAGTGCTTGTTGCTTGATTGGGAGTGATACATACCATGGGTTTACTAGCTGTTGTTTAAAGTTTACCTGTATCCACAAAACCTAAAACAACCTATTTTAAATTCTAATGAGGGATCTCTAGTTTTGCTATTTCAGTAGCTTGAGAACAAGTCTGTATTTACTTTATCCAGGGTTTTATAAACTTTGATTGACTTAATCTCTGCAGTTTGACCTCTGTCCTTTTTTCCCCCTTTTCCTATGTGTACCCTTATGGAAACACTTCCTTTCCTGTGGTCATTTTACTCTTTGTCTGCATCTTTTTCTATCCCTTTTGTAAGTAAACATGGTATTTTGGGTGTGGTTGCAGCTTGCAGTTTAAATGATAACATTTCCAGTTTCCAGTACCCTTCCTGAAGTTGCATGGTCCTCATTTTATCGGTAGTGTTTTGTTTTGTTTTTTCTTAGCTGTGGCAACCCATTTGGTCTGATGTTTCATACACAAAAGAAATTGAGTTGGAAGGGACCTTAGAAGTCTTCTAAAGTTCAGCTTCTCCATTTTATAAATGAGAAGGTTCAGGTCCAAAGAGGTTATGTTA
Source organism: Petaurus breviceps papuanus (assembly GCF_028583685.1). Classification (NCBI taxonomy): domain Eukaryota; kingdom Metazoa; phylum Chordata; class Mammalia; order Diprotodontia; family Petauridae; genus Petaurus; species Petaurus breviceps. Next base: position 4,449,647 of record NW_027187343.1, on the reverse strand, counting down.
CTTGCTTAGGAAAACAGTCTACAGTGACTTCTAGATTATTTTCCCAAGTTGTAACGGATAATTCAGAACTAATCATTATATATAATTGCTACTACCACAGCTAGGCTCAAGGTGGCTAAGGTGATCACCTTCATCCTTTCCCACTAGGGGGCTCTGGTTCTGGACCCTCACATGCAGGCCAAGTTCAATCCTGGGGAACTTGGTATCCTAAGAGAGAATTCAGGTTCTTCTTGCGCTCTCTGTGGCTTTTCTAACCCTACCGTGGAGCCCTGGGAAAAATTACTTAAAGCTTAGATTGGGCTCATGTCTAAGGTCTCTTCAAAAGGGGGATTAGAAAAGTATTTAGTGTACAATGTAAATCAGGCACGGGACAACTATTTATTTCCTCTACACAAAAGAAATGTCAAACACTAAAGACTCATATAGCATCAATTAACAAAAACTTAAACAAGCACCTTACTAGGGGGAGAACTGCATATTCTAGAAGCAGGAAAGAAGGAAAGATAGAGTAACAAGAGAATGTAGTCACTCCTTTTGAAGCCTACTGAATGGGCCGGTTTCTTGTTCAGTGGCCAAACCTCTCTGGTGTAGCTTTGACCTAGCTGGCCTCCTGCAATTATAAGGAGTAGGGGATGATGTAAGGGGGCTATTCAGAGTTCTCTGTTTTTCCCCAAAACAACAATTCTTTCAGTGTTAAGCTACATGTTTCCCTGGAGGTTGCTAGAAGAATCCAGTACATGTTTCACAAGATACACTCTCATTCAAACCCTATTACAACACACACGTACACACACAAACATTTTCCCCTAAATGAAAAAATAAATACATTAAATTGCATCTTTTACTTTTCTTTCCATTTATATGACTTTGTGAGATGTTCCTGTACTTTATCACCATCATCTTTCCTTAGCATCATCTTCATTCTTGGGATACTATGGATATTCAGAAATTTCATTGTGCACCTTCCCTTCCAGATAATTCACAAAAGTGTTATCTAAAAGCAGTCCTAGCACTAATACCCACCAAAGTCTCATTGTTAATATTTCCAGAGAAAGTGTCTATTTGTTGTCCCTATTGCACCTACTTACTCCAGGGTTGTTGTGAGGATCAGAGTTGTTGGAATTTGCTTGTTTCCTTCCTCTTCATTTTCTCTGTCTTTAACTACTCTTCAATCCAAACACAGCATGGTTTTGTTTCCTTTTATATTTGTTTATTTCAATAAAATAGCTAACCTCATCAAAACTGTTTTGAAAATATACATTCATTTGCTCCCTTTTATTCAGAAGTAAATTTGCTCCATAGAGTGATCCTGGCTATCATTTTCCCAAAGACTGTCTTGTTGGCTCTGAATGTCCACCAAGAGAAAGCCATACCAGGTAGTGGTGGTGGTGGTGGTGGTATATGGGGGTGGTTGCAGGGAGTGAAAGTTGAGTTAATATCTAGAGGAACTGAGCAGAGTGAGTTTGAGTCATTTGGAATAACATAAGCTATTCTGATGATGAAGGAGGGTGAGGTTCCAGAGCTGTTATTTCATCCATGTGAGAAATTTTGGGTGAAGAAGCTTCCCTTACCAAGGCAACTATTTAGCAATTTATAGACCGAGTTGGGGTGTGTGTGTGGGGGTGCGAACACTGAGAGATTACATGACTTGCCCACAGTCTCACAGATATACTTTGTGTGGAAATGAAAAAAAAAGTTCATGACACATAGTAAACATTTATTAACCCCTACCCTCAAGGAGCTTACAATCTGTAGGTATATTATTTATATAGTGTTTTGCTACTTAAATGTCTTTTCACATATATCAGTTCATTTAATATCTGCAATAGCCCCTTGAGGTAGATGGTATTTTTTTTTCTTGCATGGAGTAAATGGAAGTATTATTGCCTACATTTTACAGATGAAGAAACAGATATTGTGACTTACCTAAAGTCATGTAGATAGTAACTGGCAGAACTAGGTCTCAGATTTAGGTCTTGCTGGTTCCATACTCAATAGATTCCCTTTTCCAACATGGTACCCCTTTTCAATTTTGTTTCCTAATAGTAAGGAGGCCTATAACCCCATAAGGATTAGGTAGTTTAATTTAGAATTGCACAAATGCCAAAGTTTGTACAGACTGTAAATGTATCACACTAAATCTTCCTACTTTTCTAAATCCTGAGATGGAAAGTATTTTTTAGATCATATGATAATTCAATTTATACAATTACTCTTTTCTATAAATATCATTGGTTTTTTGATTGTAAATTTTTCCCTTCTTCAGGATAGAAAACTTTTTGCGAATGAATAGAGATTAGCCCAAAAGTCCTAGTGAAGTATTAAGCTTCAAGCTTAAATGTCTTAAATATATTAATTTACACAATTAATTTAGGCTTGAAACTTCGAGTTTCATTAAGACTTTTGGGATACCCTGTATTGATTATTTTCTTTTATAAGCATGATTTTTTTTAATCTAAAATATTTTTACTTACAGTCTAAACTTTTTATTTTTGATACTCAAGCACAAAAATGTCTTTCTTCTGGTCTTTGTAATTTTCACTATAAATAGTTAAAAACAAATCTTCTTTGTGTGTATCTCTTGTTGGTGACCTGGAACTAGTTGAAATGTAAGTGCTTCATAAAACATCTTAACTACAGATATTATCTTGGTTTTTGTGAAGCATGAAATAGTTCAGTTTATTGACTGATTATTGTGTCACTAGAGAGAAATGAATTTTTGCTGTATGTTTTATTGTATCTTTTCAGTGGATTCAGCATTAAAATAAATAATGTTGTAATGGGAGAAGATATAGCTTAATGATTTTACTTAGAGGAGGGGAGTCAGGAACTCTGGGCTGTAATCGAATCAAAACCCCCTGACTTCCTCTGTGGCCTTGGCTAAAGCACTTAACCTTTTTCTGGCAACATTTTCTCATCTGCAAGATAGGGTTAAGAACATTGACCTCTTCACTAGATTGGAGTCAGAAACAGGATTTACCTAGTGTTTTGAGATTCATAGATGGCTGTTGTCATAAAGGAAAATATTATTACTGTTATTTATTCTCATAAATACATTCTTCTCAATAAGGTACTTCCATTGATACTGACCTCTTATTATTACCTCCATCCCTCCCCACTAACCTGTATCTCATAAGTGAAACAATCTGGAAGGATGTTATTATACGTATTTTGAGATCAAGTAACCTTTTTTTTTTTTTTTTAATATGCTGTTCCTCATTGATCTCCAAGGCTGCACATTTCCTTCAAATGAAATAAAAGCTTTTTATTAATTTATCAATTTTATCAATTCCATATATTTTTTTATCACTGACTTCTTGCTTTTGTTTGATGAGGGGTGATATTATGAAAAAATTTACAAGCCACTAAATGAGAGGTTTGTTGCTGCTAAAAGAATTGGTTTCTCCTCTTTTTTAGTCCAGAAAACTGGAAATTGCATGTAGAGGTAATAGATAATGGGAGAAAAAGCAAGCAAAGCAAGCAAAAATGAATGAATGAAAAAAGCATTTGTTAAGTACTATGTATCCAGCACTGGGGAGATAAGAGCTTTGCAAACTTTTGGGACACCATATGTAAATGCTAGCTATTAATAAATATTACCCATTACTCAAAAAACTATCTTACTATCTTGACACAGTGCCTGAAGTTTCACCAATTAGAGATTCATTTCTTTGGGAGAAGACTTCTTTGGGTGTACACACTTGTCCTCTGTATGTTTAACTGTCTAACCTGGAAAAGAATATATAATATTCTACTTTATAACATTCCACTAGAGGAAAGGACACTTGATTTTATTTTACCTGAATAATAGAGCCACTATTGCAATACGACTTACAGTACCTGAAGGAATGTAATAGGTTCCTGATGATCACAGACAGACTTTGAGATGTGATTTTGTGGTCTGTAATTTTGCTTGAATTGGTTCTTCCTTCACTGACACAGCTCACCACCTCTCTCTGACTTAGGGAATTGTTTTTGAGAGTTACTGTGGCTGCCAAGTTCATCACCCTTTGATCTAAGCAGTGCTGAGTCTCTCTGAGCTAAGCAGGACTGGTCCTGGATGACAAGTATACAGTTCACCTCTAGGCTATTCCTCAGAGCCTTGCCAGCCTGGGAGACCTTACCAGGCTTCATTCTCTACCACCACAGTCTTTGAGAACCCAGGGTCACCTTCATCTCACAATGAGGCATCAGAGTGGGACTCTAGTGAATCATCTTTGAGGGTTACCATGGTTGTGTGAAAGCATGTGTTTGTATGTGTGTATGTTGTGTAGTTTGAATGAAAGGATAGATACCCTGAGCATGTATCTAGTTCTTCAAGGCTCCCTTATGATTTGATCTCTTTCTAATTAGAAAAAGATAGTGGAAATTTCCATTCAGCCCTGTAAATCTTCATTTTGACTCCATTAGATTGTAAGCTTCTTGAAAGCAGGAACTCTTGGGGCAGCCAGGTTGCGCAGTGAGTAAGAGCACCCGCCCCAGAGTCAGGATAACCTGGGGAATAGGGGCTCTGATACTTAGCACCACACCCAGAAATAACTGGCCGTGTAACCTTGAGCAAGTTACTTAACCCCAACTGCTATAAAAAAAAAAAAAAAAAGAAAGCAGGAACTCTTTCTGCCTTTGTTTGTATCTCCAGTGCTTAAGCCCTAATAGGTGCTTAATAAATGCTTGTTTACATGACTTGATTGTGCCATTCTTTACAAATTCTCAACCTAGTATTTATACCATGAAGATTACATTAACTGTGGCCACTAGAGGGCAATATTAGCTAATGAAACACTCCCACTGTGGCTGGCTTGAGGGCCTGCTTATCATCTTAATTATTTTCTACTAATTTTACAATCAAAAGAACTACCCTGTCCTTTCTACTCCGTTTCTACCTTGTTCCTTCTCTCCCTCCTCTATTTTTATAAAAATGTTAATGGAGCATCTAAAAAACCTCTTTTGGTATCCTGATATCTTTTCCCAGTTTTTCTTTTTAAGGAAAATTTTGTTTTACATCTGTTGAGTTTTGTCAGGAAATAATGACGTTATATACTTCTCAACTTTGGAGTTAGGGTAAATGGTATGGGAGGCAGAGACACTGTCACTAATGATGATGATAATAGCTAACATTGTTTGGGCAGCTGGGTGGCACAATGCATAGAGCACTGGACTTGGAATCAGGAGAGACTCATCTTCCTGAGTTCAGATTGGCCTCAGACACTTACTAGCATGTGACCCTGGGCAAATCACTTCACCCTGTTTGCCTCAGTTTCCTCATCTGTTAAATGAGCTGGAGAAGGAAATGGCAAACCACTCCAGTGTCTTTGCCAAGAAAGCCCCAAAGAGTTGGAAACAATTGAACAACAACAACGTATAGTGCTTATTATGTGCCAGGCACTGAGCTAAGCTTTACAATTATGATTTCATTGGATCCTCACAAGAACCCTGGGAGATAGGTGTTGCTATTATCCTGTTGTTACAGATGAATCATGAAGAATCATAGATCTTAGAAGTGGAAGGAAATGTAAAGATCAATCAAAGTCCAACCCCCTAATTTTACAAATGAGGAAACTAATATGTAAGTTCTAGTATGACGTTAGGGTTAAATTCTCTTTATGATGACCAAAAATCTATTCTCTGCTATTCCTTCCTAAAGTTTCAGGCCAACAAAGCTGTTCTTGAAAAAGTGGGCTTTTTTGTCTTGAAAAGGTTTGGAGGGACACAATAATAGGCATTAGACCAGTACTCTACGCCCCCTGGCTTCTAGAGCAAGTTTCTGGAATAAGAGGAAGAGGAACAAAATATGTTTTATTTTATTTTAGAATGATTGTTCCCTAGACAGTCTCACGAGGCAGAATCTTGTCTTTATGAGGATCCCGGGAGATGGTAGCTCCAGAGGGCTACTCATCCACATCAGAACCATATGAGTATTAAAATGCAGCCCACTCAGCTGAACAATAGAGCAGCTGAAGACAATGGTTCATATTGTAAAGGGATCAGAAATTCTAATAACATATCATTCTATCGTCAGATGGATTAAATTTTCTGGTGGCAGAGTAGTCTGAAGGCTGTGAGATTGTAATGGGGTAAGGCCAGTATAAACACATTAAAAATAGCTGTCATTTGGATGACAGTATGCCCTGCTTAGCAGCAGTCTGTAGGCCTCTTATTTTTACTCAAAGAATAAATCTGTTATAAGCTCATCTACTGAATTAGGATCTACGAGCCTTTTAATAGGATTTTTGAGAGGGAGTTGAAAATTTACAATGCCTCATAAATAGCCTGACACACCAGTTAAGATCGATAGAGGCCTAGCTATACACCTGTCAGCTATAAACTCTCAAAAACCCAGCAGTGATTTCAGACCCACTGTCACAATAGAGCCTATAGGCAGCAATCACATCTTCATCCAATATCATCAGGTACCAAAGGTCATGCTTCTTGGCTACTGTCTACTTCTTGTTTTGTGGGATTACATAGTTCCACGTACCCTTTGGGCATTTAATAAATACGATGGATTGAAATTCTAATTGGTGTTTCTCCATTGGACTTTCAGGTGGAAGAAGAAGAACCCACTGGATATATTCGCTTAGAAAAATTTCTTCCAATGATGATTAAAGTGCTCTTGGAAAGAAGGTAGATGGACTAATAGAATTATTCAGACCAGATATGATTGGGATTCTGTTGATTTCAGATGAAGATCCTCAGTATATAAAATTAGCTCTAAATTATTTTTCCATTTTATAAACTACTGACAGCAAATATTTAGCCCCAAACTGACTTCCCCAAGCCTCTCTCCATACTTCTAGATTAGCCTTGCCTTACTATTATTTGGTATGTGCTTAGGAATGCAAACTCATTAGTGTGTCTGCCTAAGAGTACCATTGGGGAGGTTAAGGTGCTGCCAACATCATCATTATTTCAGAATTATATATAAATGCTTTTTGTTGGCTGTTTTTTTTTCATAATGATACCCTCTTCCATGAACACATTTAATCAGGAATTAACTTGAAAGGTTTAAACTATTTTAGGTAGGTAACCAGGAGCCTTGTGATAGGGTATTCATAGAAAAAAGGGAATTAGCCATGGCAATCAGCAGGTAAATATTTCAGGGTAATTCACAAAAGACCCTATGAGTTTGGCTTGAAATCGAACAAGGATAGAAACTAAAATAATTGTTCCATTGACTATTAGTCTTTTTTTCTTCCAGAAGGCTTTGTGCTATGCTTATCTTCTTGCTAGAGACACTTACCAACTATATTTATGTTCAGTATAAACTAAGATGCAAAATCTCTAAAATGCAGAGTTGGACTTGATGGCCTCTAAGGGTCTTTACAACTCTAATTCTATGAAATCTTTATGTGGAAGATTATGAAAATGTATGAAGAATACCCCCCTGTCCTTCAGACTATTAAAAAGAGAAAGAGAATTCTTTGACAGGGTAGAAGAGTATGCTGTCAAGGAAGCCTGAAAGAAAAATCTTCTGAAGGAGGCAGGGAAAAGTGGGAATTGGCATCAAGAGGTTGGAAAGTGGAAAATATGGCACAAAGGGGAGAGAGGAAGGAAAAGAAATTCTGAATCACTAGTATTCTGTAACAGATATGAGGCCTTTCCCATTCATAGATTTATCCAGGCTTCCTAGAGAAGGAAAACATGATAAAGAGGATCTATAGCTAATATGAGAGATGATAGAAGTGGCACCAGGAAGATATGCATCATGGTACTTGGTGACTCTCTGCTGAGGGGCACAGAAATGGGCCTAGAAAGACCAAACATGGCCAAAAGGGATGAAGGCTATTTTTCTAGAGCATGTATCTGAAATGTAGTAGAGAATCTGTCAACATTAAACTCATTGGCCACTCCCTACTTCTGTTCATCCTTATTGGAAATGAATGCTCTCCCTGGAAGAAGACTAGAATTTATCTTTTATACTTTGAAGATCTCCAGTCCCATATCACTTTCTACCCATCTCCATCACAACATTCTGTAAGCATCTCAAAATTGAAATATCCAAAATGGGACTCACTGCATTTTTCACTGAACCAGCCCTTCTCCAAACTTCCACCCTTTCTGTTTATGGAACCTCCTTATGGTTACCTGGGTTTGTAAACCTGGAATTATCCTACATTTCTCCTTCTTTTCACTCAAGTCTCATATCTAATCAATTGCCATGGCTTGTTCATCCCACCTCCCCAGTATCTCTTATAGAGTTCCCCTTTTCTGTACTTATACATCCTCTACCCTATTTTTTCTCACCTGAACTATTGCAATAAAATTCTTTTTTTATTTTTCAAATGCTTTATTAACTTCTGACTTACATCATTCATTTCCACCAGATTTTGAGTTACAAATTTTCTCCCCGTTTTTCCCCTACCCACTGCCCCAAAATAGCAGTCCCACAGGATATCCCCTCCTCCAATCTGATCTCTCCCATATTTTCTCCCATACCCCTTTCAACTTTTTCAGTAGGGCATGATGGATCTCTATGCCCCAGTGCCTGTATATCTTATTTCTCAATTACATGTAAAATAGTATTAATAATAATATATATATATATATATATATAATTTTAAAGATATGTTTTTAAAACTTTGAATTCCAGATTCATTTCCTTCCTCCTTTGTCACCCACCCTTACTGGGAAGATAAGCAGTTCAGTATAGGTTGTACATGTGTAGCTAATGCAAAACATTAACATAGTAGATATATTGTAAAAGACTGACTATATTTCCCTCCCTCCTATCCCACCTCCCACTTGTTCTATACTCTACTTTGATCCCATCCCTTTTCAAAAGTGGTTGCTTCCAACTTCCCTTCCCCCCAGCCTGCCCTCCCTTCCATCATCCCCCCTCTCATCCCCTTCTCCCCTACTCTCCTGTAAGGTGAGATACCCTATTTAGTGTGTATGTTGTTTCCTCCCCAGGCCAAATTCAATGAGAATAAGGTTGACCCATTCCCTATTGACCCATTCCTATTCTTCCCCTCCATTGTAACTATTTTCCCTTGCCTCTTCTACGTGAGATAGTTTAACCCTATTCTATCTCTCCCCATCTCCTCTCATTATATTCCTCTCTCACCTCTTAAATTCACCTTTTAAGTATCATCCTTTCCTATTAAATTGGTCTTATGCCTTCTATCTATGTATACCTGTAAACATATATACACACATTCACATATGTTTTCATATGCCCATATACCCTCATATATAGACACACACACACACACACACACATATATATATATATATATATATATATTTCCTTCAACTATTCTCAAACTAAGAAAAGTTTCATCAGTTACAATTATTGTTTTTCCATGTAGGAATGCTAATAGTTCAACTTTGATAAGTTCCTTATGATTTCTTTTCCCTGTTTACCTTCTCATGCTTCTCTTGCTTCTTGTATCTGAATGTCAAATTTTCTATTCAACTCTGTTTTTCTCATCAAGAATGCTTGAAAGTCCTCTATTCCATTGAATGACCATATTTTCCCCTGAAATATGATACTCACTTTTTCTGGGTAGCTGATTCTTGGTTTTAATCCCAGCTCCTTTGCCCTTTAGAATATCATATTCCAAGCCCTTCGATCCCTCAGTGTAGAAGCTGCCAGATCCTGTGTTATCTTGATTGTGTTTCCACAATATCCAAATTGTTTCTTCCTGGCTGCTTTTAATATTCTCTCCTTGATCTGGGAATTTCAGAACCTGGCTATAATATTCCTAGGAGTTTTCTTTTTGGGATCTTTTTCAGGAGGTGATCGGTGGATTCTTTCTTTTTTTCTTTTTTCTTTTTTTTTTTGCCTTTTGGAGGGCAATTGGGGTTTAGTAACTTGCCCAAGGTTACATGGCTATTTTTTTTTTTTTGGTATATGTGGGTGTTAAGCGTCTAAGGCCGAACCGAACTCAGGTCCTCCTGACTCTGGGGCCAGTGCTTTACTCTCTGCGCCACCTAGCTGCCCCCATCAGTGGATTCTTTCAACCTCTATTTTGCCCTCTGGTTCTAAAACATCAGGGCAGTTTTCTTTGAGAATTTCCTGGAGGATGATTTCTAGGTTCTTACTTTGATCATGGCTTTCAGGTAGTCCAATAATTTTTAAATTATCTCTCCTGGATCTATTTTCCAGGTCAGTGGTTTTTCCCATGAGATATTTCACATTGCCTTCTATTCTTTCATTTGTTTGGATCTGTTTAACAGCATCCCGATTTCTCATGAAGTCATTAGCTTCCATTTGCTCCAATCTAATTCTGAAAGAATGAGTCTCCTCATTGAGCTTTTGAGATTCTTTTTCCATCTGGCAAATTCTGCTTCTTAAGGCATTCTTCTCCTCATTGCCTTTTTGAGCCTCTTTTGCCATTTGAGTTCATCTATTTTTTAAGGTGTTATTTTCCTCATTCAGGCTGTTGACTCTCATTTCATAATTTTCTTGCATTGTTCTCATTTCTCTTCCCAATTTTTCCTCCACTTCTCTTATCTGCTTCTTAAGGTCCTCTGTGGCCTGTAACCAGCTCGTATTTTCCTTTGAAGCTTTTGGTGCAGGAGTTCTGACTTCACTATCTTCCTCCTGTTCCATGCTTTGATCTTTTTTGTCCCCAAAATAGGAGTCTGATGTTGGAATCTTCTGTTTGCTTTGTTTCCTTTGCCTGGTCATGTTGCCACTCAGTTACTTGACCCCTGGGCTTTTTGCCACAGTAGGACTCTGCCACCAGACAGGGGAGCTTCCATCCCAAATGCTTGGGTTTTTTCAGCTGCTGGAGGTATTAGTTGGGTGCCCTTGCTGAAGCCTCCACACGCTCTGGCAAGCTGGACACACACCCCAGGACTTCCACCCTAGAAATACAGATCTAAGCAGGTTAAAGCAAGAGTGATTACCCCTCAGACTGGTCACTTGGTCCCCCTACAGTTTGCAGGCCAGGAGCTGAAGCTGCCACGTGGCTGTGGTGGCTGTGCCGCAGGCCTCAGTGGCTTCTCGCCCCAGGGGCAAAAGCTGACTCACTCCCAACTACTGGGTCCCAAAGTCCAGACTGCACTGACCTCTCACTTTGTCCTTCTCATTTATATGTTGATAATTCTGGAGACAGCCACAGCTGCTGGTGATCTGGAGTCCCTACGGCCAGCAGTTGGCCAGGCCCACTCTGGGGCTCACTCGGCCCTGGGCTCGCCCCCCAGAGTGCTGCGCTGGCTGATTCCTGCCGGGCTGTCCTCAGTGGGAGGTTAGCTTCTCTGTGTCATTTTGTGGGTTCTGCAGCTCCAAAGTTTGTTTAGAGTCCCCTTTTTACATGGATTGGGGAAGGTGGAAGCCAGAGCCTCTCAGAGGACCTGCTTCTACTCTGCCATCTTGACTCCGCCCACAATAAAGTTCTAATTGGCCTCTTTGCCTGTAATTTCTTTCTGCCTCAAACCATCCTCAACCCGTTGTTTGCACTGGGTGTAGCTGGTGATAATTAGTACCTCTATTACCCATATGCAGTTCTCGGTCACACTTCCAGGGTAGAGAGGAGTGCTGGTGGTCAGTCACAAGGAAGCAAAAGCCCTGGTTATACTTCTAAGGCAGAAAAGAGCACTAGTGCCCTTTCCTGGGTAAAGAACAGAGTACAGACCAGGAGAGCAGTGATCATACCTCTTCTTGGATCACAACTCTTTGTAAGCACCAAAAAATTGCAGACACCCAGAACTAGATCTAAAAACAACAGCATAAAATAGCTTGAGGCTTAGGACAGTGCCTCTGCATCCCAAGGTGAGTAGAGCCCAATTTGAATATAAGGTTCCAAGTCAAGAAATAAGCTAGAAAAGTGAGCAAACAACAAAAAAAGAGAACTTGACCATAAAAAACTACTATGGTGGCAGGGAATACCAAGACATGAACTTAGAAGACAACAATGCGAAAATAGCTACAACCAAAGCCTCAAAGAAAAATGTTAATTGGATCCAAGCTCAACAAGAATTCCTTGAAGAGTTAAAGAAAAAGATAAGAGTAGTGAAGGAAAAATTGGGAAAAGAAAGGAGAGTGATACAAGAAAATTATGAAGAGAGAACTGACAACTTGGCAAAAAAGGCACACAAATGTTGAAAAAAATAGCACTTTAAACAGAATTCATCTGTTGGTAAAAGAAGCACAAAGATTCACTGAAGAAAAAAACTCCTTAAAAACCTGAATTGACCAGATGGAAAAAGAGGCACAAAAGCTCATTCAAGAAAGTAATTCCTTAAAAATTAGAATTGGGCAAGTAGAAGCCAATGACTTCATGAGACATCATGAAATAATAAAACAAAGTCAAAGGGATGAAAAAACATAAGAATGTATAAAATATTTCATCAGAAAAACAACTGACCTAGAAAATAGCTAATTTAAGAATTGTTGGATTACCTGAAAGCCATGATCAGTAAAAGAACCTAGATGTTATATTTCAGAAATTATAAATGAAAACTGCCCCAATATGTTAGATTCAGAAGGTAAAATAGAAATGGAGAGAATCCATCAATAATCTCCTGAAAAAAATCCCAAAATGAAAACTCCCAGAAATATTATAGCCAAATCCCAAAGCTCCAAGGTCAAGGAGAAAATATTGCAAATATCTAGAAAGAAACAATTTAAATATTACAGAGTCACAGTCAGGATCACACAAGATCTAGCAGCTTCCATGTTAAAGGAATGAAGGACTTGGAATATGATGTTCTAGAAGGCAAAGGAGCTAGGATTGGAACCAAGAATAATCTACCAGAAAAACTGAGTATAATCTTTCAGTGGAAAAAAACTGATATTTAATCAAATTAATAGAGGACTTTCAAGCATTCCTGATGAAAAGACCAGAACTGAATGGAAAATTTTACATTCAAATATAAGACTCAAGAGAATCATAAAAAGGTAAACATGTGGGGCGGCTAGGTGTGCAGTGAATAGAGCACCAGCCCTGGAGTCAGGAGGACCTGACTTCAAATCCGGCCTCAGAAACTTAACACTTACTAGCCATGTGACCTTGAGTAAGTCACTTAACCCCAATTGCCCTGCCTCTCCCCTCTAAAAAGCAAAACAAAAACAAAAACAACAAAAAAGGTAAGCATGTAAGAGTAATTATATGGGACTCAATAAAGTTAAATGATTTACATTCCTATATGGGAAAATGATAACATGTAACTCCTAAGAACTTTATCATTATTAGGGCACTTTGAAGGAGGCTACATAGAAAAGGGCATGAGAGGAAGTAAATTATGTTGGGATGATAACCAAAAAAAAAAAAAAAGGTGATAAAGAGGGATGCATTGGGAGAAGGGGGAAGGGAGAGGTAGAATAAGGAAAATTTTCTTGTATTAAAGAGGTGCCCAAGGAAGAGCTTTTATAGTGGAGGCAGAAATGAATCACTAGTGGCAGGCAATGGGTGAATCTTACCCTAGTCAGAATTGGTTCAGAGAGGAAAGAATACACACACACACACACACACACACACACACACACACACACACACACACACACACACACACACACTGTTGTGAGTGAAATTCAGCAAAAAGTTAAACTGAGGCACCTTCTGAGCACAATAACATTCGATTCACAGGGCATGAACCTGAAAATAAGATGGGTCAATGGCTGCCTCATTTCTAGCCAAAGACCAAAGGCAAAAGAACAGTTTCTCTTTTACAGGTTTTGGGGGAGCACAAAACAAACAAAAAACAGAACAGGGTAGGTGACATCATGGGTTTGAAGGCAACATGATTGGTTGCTTAGCTGGAGGTGTGAGGAAAACTATGATTGGCAGGAAGTAGGGAATGAAGGACTAACAATGACCCCATGTTTCCCTCCTGTGACTAAGAAGTATTCATTGTTTAAGTTCACCTGCAATGTTAGACTCCTTTGGATAGCAAACCAGATATCCTTGAAGGAAAACTTGGTGGTGTGAAGAGACAGGACCTGACTCCCTTGTGCCCAACTGGATCGCTCAAGGATAGTGGAATTCCTCAAGGCATGAATAAAGCAGTCATTAGCAAGAGAACTGAAGTTCTAAACTTAACCCTTTATAGGCCAGCTGAATTCTGAACTAAGTTCAGAAACAGAAAACCACGACTTAAGCATTTACAGGACAAAATCAATTAATTGTAAATAGAATCAATAAAAAAATTTTGCAGAATCAATTTTAATCTTATCAATACTTGGTTGGGCATAGAAACCTATCTTACCCAACAGGAAAATGGGAGGGTAAGGGGATAAGATATATGGGGGGGAGGAACAAAAGGGAGGGCTGATCAAGGGAAGCAGTGGTTAGAAGCAAAATAAACTTTTGAGGAGTGATGGGATAAAAAGAGAGAGAAGAATAAGCAGAAGAAAGATGGAGAGAAATATACAATAATCATAACTCTGTGAATAGGATGAGCTCACTCATAAAACAAGTGGATAGCAGAATGGATTAGCAACCAGAATCTAACAATGTGTTGTCTACAACACAGCTGAAACAAAAAGACATACAGCATTAAAATAAATAAAGGGCAGGAGCAGAATCTGTTAAGCTTCATCTGAAGTAAAAAAGTGAGGGGTAGCAATCATGATTACAGACAAAACAAAAGTGATTCAAGTTAATTGCTAATTAAAAGATAACCAGGGAAAACTTCATTTTGCTAAAAGGTATCACAGACAATGAAGAAATATCAAAACTTTACAGCAAATTTCTCTGATAAAGAGCTCATTTCTCCAAATACATAGGGAAATGAGTTAAATTTATAAAAATAAGTAATTTTCCAATTGATAAGTGGCCAAAGGATATAAACAGGGAGTTTTCAGAAGAAGAAATCAGAGCTATCTATAGTCACATGAAAAAATTATCTAAATCACTATTGATGAGAGAAATGCATATTGGAACAACCCTAAGATGCCACCTCACCCCTATCAGAAATGACAAATACTGGTTGACTAAATAAACTGTGGGTGGAGTTTTAAGCTGCTCTGATCATTCTGGAAAACAATTTGCAACTATGCCCAAAGGGCTATAAACCTGTACATACCCTTTGACCCAGTAATACCACTACTAGGTCTGTTCCCCAAAGAGATCAAAGAAAAGGAAAAGGACCTATATGTACAAAAATATTTAAAGCACCTCTTTTTGTGATAGCAAAGAATTGGAAATTGAGGGGATTCTCATCAGTTGGGGAATGGTTGCGTAAAGTGTGGCATATGACTATGATGGAGTACTGTTGTGCTATAAGAAATGACAATGGGAAGTGGTTACAGAAAAAGTATGGCAAGACCTCTATGAACTGATGCAAAGTGAAGTGAGAAGAACTGAGATCATTGTATATAGTAATAGTAGTGTTTTAATGATGATCGATTGTGAAAGACTTGGCTACTCTGATTAATACAGTGATTCAGGACAATTCCAAAGGACCCATGATGAAAAAATGCTATTCATATCAGGAGAGAGAACTGATGAACTCTGAGGGCAAATTGAAGTATATATTTTTTTCTCTGTCTGTCTCTCTTTTCTTCTTTCTTTCTTGTAGTAAGGCTAATATGATGTTTTGTATATTTCA
Organism: Petaurus breviceps papuanus; assembly: GCF_028583685.1. NCBI lineage: Eukaryota > Metazoa > Chordata > Mammalia > Diprotodontia > Petauridae > Petaurus > Petaurus breviceps. The sequence continues at coordinate 4,434,149 of NW_027187343.1, read as the reverse complement.
CTTGTATAATTGATATATTGTTTCCCTTCTCAGTGGGTGGGGTAGGGGTGGGAGGGAAGGAGAGAATTTGGAACTCAGAATTTTAAAAGAATGTTGAAAATAAATAAATAATGAATTTGTTAAAAAAAATTAGAAAAGAAATTACTTATTTCTTTGTATACATTTTTGTATATGCTTACTTGCTTACGTATTATATGTACCCCACCCACAGTAAAATGTAAACTATCTGAAGGCTGAGATTCTTTTTTCTTTGTGTTCTAGGCCTGTAGTACCTTGCTCATTTGCTGAATAAAATAGAATTAGGCAAAATATTGAAGGACCCAGGGGCATGGATGTAGTTTTCATTTCTTCCTCTAACATTTATATTGAGCTTTACAGTTTACAAAGTATTGCACAGATAATGCCTCATTTGATCCTCATAACATACCTGGGAGGTAGGTGCTGTTATCTTCATTTTACAGCTCAGGAAACTTGGGTTGAGAGAGGTTAAATGCAGGTTCATGCAGTTAGGAGGTATTAGGTAGGATTCAAACTCAAGTCTCCTGAATCTGTGTTTGACACACTATCCATTAGGCCAAGTTGCCTTCCAATAACAGAAGATGTAAATTTCAGAAAAAAAGGAAGATGGGGAAGTAAAAAATATGAATAAGAAGAACTGATTGAATAGAGGATGTCAAAGAACAGAGTTTTGATTATCTGAGCTATGCCTTAAAATACTGGAATGATAGACTCCTTTCTAGGGACAAAATGTATCTCATGAGTGATGGGATGAGTGTGTTGGCCAGAGACTCGTCAATATGATCAAGGGGATTTTAACCTAAAATGGAGGTTGCAGGAGAACAATTTCTAGAGAAAACTGTAAAACTAGATATGTTGAAAAATGAGGACTACATCAATCACAATAGGTCATACATAGATATGACATTACCTGAAGAATTACCTGGAGGAGATACCCAGTAATTCATGGGAGAAAATTAATTGTAAAGAGGGTCACAAACCTTAACTGTGGTCCCAGTTGTTTAAATACCAGTGGATAAGGTATAGGTAATAAAGTGAACTTGAAATTTTAACATAAGGAGAAAAATGCAACCTCAATGGACTTTCTTGTGATGAAATGTCACTTGTCACTGTGTTTAAAAAGAGGTAGGATAGCCATCCATTAGTGTAGGGCTTTTAAAACTTTTTCCACTCATAGCCCCTTTATATTGGTAGCGTTGGCATGGCCTGAGGGCCTATACAGTACAAAGTGCCCATGCTTTGTGTTACAGAAGTAAGGCTGAAGTGAAGTTACAGTATGCAACGTGGGCAAGAGCTGCCAGAAGCACCTTGGGTTCATTAGGCATTTGATTTTTAATTAATTTTTGGTTGTTTCATGTTCAGAAACTTCTTACTGCTGCCAAATTTTCCACTACTCCATATGGGGTCATGACCCACAGTTTAAGAAGCACTGCATTAGGAAACCTAGAGAAGGAGTTCACTTATGGAATAAAATGTTGGCCTGGCTGATTTCTGGGGGGCAGCTAAGTGGTGCTGTGGATAGAGTGCTGGGCCTGGAGTCAGGGAGATGAAATATGACTTCAGACACTTACTAGCTGTGTGACCCTGGGCAAGCCACTTAACCCTGTTTACCTCAGTTTCCTCATCTGTAAAATGAGCTGGAGAAGAAAATGGCAAACCACTCCAGTATATTTGCCAAGAAATCCCCAAATGGGATCATGGAGACTTGGACATGACTGAAATGACTGAATAATAACTAGCTGATTTCTAAGGTCCTTTTCCAACAATAATATTTTATGATTCTCTAGATCATGGCGAAGATTTTATTCAGTGTCAGTCAATGAAAATAAACAATGCATTATATCACACAATGTTAGCAAATTTTTTTTGCTTTGTTTTTTTTGGAGGGGGGAAGGCTGGGTATTGAGGTTAAGTGACTTGTCCAAGGTCACACAGCTAGTTAAGTGTTAAGTGTCTGAGTCCAGATTTGAACTCAGGTTCAAATACTGGACTCCAGGGCTGGTGATGTATTCACAGAGCCACCTAGCCACCCCACAATGTTAGTAATCTTAAATTGGAAAATTATTTTTCAAGAAAAGTCTTTTCCTTTTCATAATCTGAAACCTGAAAAGACTTCGGAAAGGATATTGTTAGTTCTTCTCCTTGACTCGTGTGTGTGTGTGTGTGTGTGTGTGTGTGTATGAGAGAGAGAGAGAGAGAGAGAGAGAGAGAGAGAGAGAAATTTGACTTACAACGGGTCCCTTAGCTAAAGTAAGCACACACCTCCAAATCATGGCACTCATGTCTCTGATTATATCATTACAGATATAGACCAATTCCAGAAGATCTTCTTCTTCAAGCATTTGAGGTATCTAATCACTAGAGTTTTAAAATTCAAGTCATTAGTCAACTTGAAATTGACTTCTAAACCTGAAAAGGTCATACTTTCCCCTTATTTCCCTGTAGGTACTAGATTCAGCTAAAGAGGGATTTCTTACCAAAGAAGATCTGGTCAAGTATATGACTGAAGAAGGTAAGAATGATTTGCTACTTGTAAAACTCAATTTCTACAATATTAGTAATGCCAGTAATAATTCTGTAACATAAAAGCCATAGAATGTGACAGTTGATAGAAAAATTAGTATTAATTAATTCATGTTTCTCCAAGGTGAACTTTGTCATTGCTTCTCTTATTTGTTCTCCCAGGACTTATATAAGAAAGAAAGAACAATGGTTTTAGCACATTTACACAGTGATTTTGCACATCATTGTTTATTTAAAAAACCCATGTGACAGATAACTGGTTTTTCTCAAAATATTAGGAACAATAAATGCCAGTAAGTAACTGTTAGAAGAGATTAGGAAGTGTCTAATTTCTGTAACCTGATAGTTGATAAAATAGGAGATAAAGAGTTTTGTATGCATTTACATTTACTTAAACCTCTATTTTTTTTATAGAAAATAGACAAAGATATAAAAAAAATCTGTTGCTCATATTTGCTTTGGGCAAGAAGTATGCAAGTTGGTACCTTCTCTGCAATCTGTAGTTTTAGATAGTTATTTAGAACACTGAGTTAAATAATTTGTCCAGTGTCACATAAAGTAGATGTTGGAAGTGGGATTTGAATCCCGGCCAACTTTCTATCCATTATGTTGTGCTGTGCCTTTCGAACGAGAAGATACCTACCTCTTTCACCTCCTTCCTCTCCTCTCTGTCTCTGTTTCTCTCTCTTTCTCCCTCTGTATCTCTACATGGATATAGATGCATCTCTTTCTCTCTAATCAATATGGTTATTATCTAAATGGATATAGAAACATAGAGAGACATACACATATATTTGTATCCATAGCTATCTCTCTCTCCAGGGTGTCACAAAAATCATCATGCAGTCATGTGTGTGTGTGTGTGTGTGTGTATGTATGTGTGTGTGTGTGTGTGTGTGTATGTGTGTATAGAGACAGAGACACAGAGAGGAAGAGAACTCATTTACCTTGTTAATTATATCTCCTAAGGCTAATACTAAAATTTGTTTGTACTCCCCAAGTTTAACTGTCAACCTACTCATCTTCTTTCAATTTCTATTTTGCCCTCTGGTTCTAGAATATCAGGACAATTTTCCTTGAGAATTTCTTGAAGGATGATTTCTAGGCTCTTTTTTTGATCATGACTTTCAGGTAGTCCAATAATTTCTAAATTATCTCTCCTGGATATATTTTCCAGGTCAGTGGTTTTTTCCAGTGAGATATTTCACATTGCCTTCTATTTTTTCATTTGTTTGGATCTGTTTTATAGTATCTTGATTTCTCATAAAGTCATTAGCTTCCATTTGCTCTAATCTACTTTTGAAGGAATTATTCTCTTCACTGAGTTTTTGAAATTCCTTTTCCATCTGGGCAATTAAACTTTTTAAGGTATTCTTTTTTCCATTGGCTTTTTGGACCTCTTTTGCCATTTGAGTTAGTCTATTTATTAAGGTGTTATTTTTTTCAGTCAGGTTGTTGACTTGCTTTTAATGATTTTCTTGCATCATTCTCATTTCTCTTCCCAATTTTTCCTCCACTTTTCTTACTTGATTTTCAAAATCCTTCTTGAGTTCCATGTTTTGATCCTTTTCATCCCCAAAAAGAATTCTGTGGTTTGATTGTACTTCCTTTGCTTGTTCATCTTGCCAGCCAATTACTTGACTTTTGAGCTCTTTGCCATGGTAGAACTCTGCTTCCAGAGTAGAGAGAGCTGTGTCTCAAATGGCTGGGGTTTTCACAAATGTTGTCAGAGGTCTGAGGAGGGAACTCTCTCTACAGCCACCACAAGCTCTGGTACACTGGCATTTCTCACCCCAGGACCACCAACCAAGACCGCAACTCAGATCCAAGCAGGTCAAAGCAAGAGCAATTACCCTCTGAATGGTCGCTTGTGTAGCAGCAAGCACCCCAGCGTCCCCAGGGTTGCTGCCACCACAGGTTCTTAGATCTGCTTTGTTAAAGGAAAGCAACTCAAAATGGGTTAACAAGCTTACTTTAATCAGTCAAATATGTATCGTTTACCTAGTTCAGGGGAAAAAGGTCAGCACCCCGAACTTCAGAATATACAAACAGAATTATCAAGACAGAGAAACAGATCAAGTAGACAGTTTCCAAACTGTCCAACCATTACATCCATACCAAATCAACATCTGGGTTTTTCAAAGCCAGGTTGGGGGGGCTCTCAACAACCAACGCTTCCCAGAGTCTCATATGATCAAATCACAGAACACTTCTCAAAGTGAGCCCCCAAAACAAAGCTACACATCAGGGCTTATATAGCCTTCTCCTGGCTCAGATAATATAACAACCTTATTGACCCACTGGCCAATCAAAAAGTATCTACTAAAAAACAAGCCTCCCACCCCAGGCTCCAGGTACACTTTAGCCTAGGGGCAGGGAAGATATTTAAAATTTACATTCCCATTACAGCTTGGTTCCCCTAGAATCTGCAGGCCAGGAGCTCCAGAGGAAGCCACAGGGCAGCAGCTGTAGCTGCCTCCGCCACTTCTCTCCCAGGGAACAGGAGCCGGACTGTGCTCTTCTCCACCCAGTTCCAATAGAGTTCCCCACTGACTTTTAACTTTCTCTTTGGCGTTTATGGGTCTAGAAACTGCCATGGCTGCCCAGTGATTCACTCTCCTGAAGTCTGCTCTGGCCAGTCTGTGCCACTGGTTGGGGGCCACCCAGGTCTGGGACCATGTGGCTCATGCATTACTCCATTTGGCTCCCAGCATGGTGCAATAGACCCTTCCTGTTGGCCTGCCAGGCTGCCTTCAGCAGGAGATTTGTTTCTCTTTGTCACTTTGTGAGTTCTGTAGCCCTAAAATTTGTTTAGAGCCATATTTTACAGGTATTGGAGGTGGTTGGGGTGGGAGCTCAGACAAGTTCTTGCTTTTACTCTGCCATCCTGGCTCCACCCCTAACCTAGTCATCTTCCATACAAAGTGAAAAGGCTTGAGCTCCATGCTTAGCTCAAAGGCATGCATTTTAAAAGATGTAAATTTAGGTTTGTTGTCAGATAGGAAGTCTAAAAGTTAGAGTTTCCCAAAGTTGCATGGGCTGCCTTATGATGTAATGGGTTCCCTCTCACTTGAGGTCTTTAAGCAAATCTAGATGACAGCTTGTCAGGTATGACCATATAATTATTTGACTACTTACTATTTTAAGTTCCTTAGGACTCAGGTCATTACCACCAAGATCCATAGGGCAGTAGGTCTAATCTTTCACAGTCAGAAACAAGGCAGTTCTAGGAGTTCAGATAATATATTTTTGTATACCTTTGTCTATTTTCTACAAAAATAGCTAAGTTTAAGTAAGAGTATATACATAAAGGAGGACATTGACTTCCATCCAGGTTTTAAGAGTCCTAATGTGGCTTAAATTGTCTCTGAATTCTTGGAAAGTAAACATCATTCCAACAGACCTGCAGAAACTCCTTTGAACCATTCTAGAACTGTGAACTAAATCAAATCTGGAAGATACTGTGTTGGCAGTGTCTTCAACTCAGGGCAAATGAATTCAGGCACATTTCACCAAATCCACTGGTGCTCAGGGGGTACTCTGGATACATCCCTGTGTTTTTGTCTCTGGTGTTAGTATTGAATACCACTTTAATTAGTTCATGGTCTTGCCAGAATTCTTCCCAGGGCCGCTTTCCATCTTGGTGAAACCAACTTCCAGATGGCTCTCATCTATTATCTGAAGCCAACTGAAACCTACAGATTCTCCATTCAGATTTTTTAGTGTAATTGTGCAACAATGCACTGAGCCAAGCTGAGACAAAGAGAGTCATTTTGGAATGGTTGTCATGTGGCATCTCTCATTGGTATTAGCTCACATGTCTAAGATGGCAGGTTCTTATTAAGGCACATTCAGAGACAGAATGTTCACATCCAAAAGTCTCAAATATGGCTCCATCAACCAGATTTGCATAGAAGCCATGTGGCCTTCTATTCATAGTCTTCTGAAATCTTTCTTCTTAGATTCCCTTTCCAGATGGGAGTTGCAATTTGATCTTTTGGTATTTCAGCAGCCTGTTTAATGTAAGCTTATCTGGGAGTGATATCTTGATACCTTGCTTGTTGTTTCAGGTGAAATTATAATCTCTGCAATTTCTTCAGACTCTATTAGCTGGTAAAGAAGACAGATCCCAATTCTAATAAGGAGAAAAGGGCAGGAGAGAGCCAAGCATAGGTGACACACTAGGGAACATTTTATGCCACAGTGCCCTGTTGAAAAACTCTGACACATGAGAACAAATGAGGTCGAATTATATGGGGTGTATAGGCAGTTAAGCTTGGCATTGGCAGACAGAGGAATAAAGAAAACCAAAGAACTGGAGATTAGATCATATATCTCTGATTCTATGATTCAATGAACTAAAATTATTTTTCCCCCTTTCCTATCTATTTCCAGGTGAGCCTTTTACACAGGAGGAAATGGAAGAAATGTTGTCTGCTGCACTTGATCCAGAAACAAACACAATTCAGTACAGAGACTATTTAGCAATGATGGTGATAGATGAAAGTTAAAAGGTTTCGTATATTTAATTGTTTTCAGATTTTTAACTTCTATTTCCTACTTCTGATTAATGGATATTAGTTTAGAAAAAAACTGGAAAAATGTTATATTTATAACTTAAAGCATTTATAGATATGTATATATATATGGTTCTAAGAAATTTTTTAAAGAAACAGTAATGTTCTATGGACTTTTACTGTAAAATTTTAGTATGTTATGTAAGAAAGGTTTGTTTCGTCTCTATGAAAGTATAGACCACCATTAAAATATCATTGAATTAATTATGCAAAGACAGTGGAGAATAATTGACCAAGGTATTCCACCAGTTCTATGAGTGGCTTAGAAACCTATGGTCTTAGATCAATTAGTATAGGATGACAATTCCCAAAGAGATCATGGTGGGTAGGGGAAGTTGCAGCACTCCCAAGGAGGTGCAAACATCAAAGAGGGCTTACTTACCGTGTTTCCTTGTTCATAAAGAAAAATTTCAATCTCTGACACACATCAGTAATGTTTCAATGTTTTCTTGTTTCCAGGTCATTTTAGGGCCATGATTGGATAAGATGGTAGGATCAGAATGGTCATCTTTCTTATTTCCAATTAAGATTTGGAATATTATCTGTAAGATCTAGTGTGCTATCATTAAAAAAAACAAACCAAACCAAAACTCTTTCATCTGTAATGAGATGATTATTATTATAATTTTGGACATAGGGAAAAAGCTTCCCAGATCTTCCTTATGCCTCAGTTTAGGGGTGTAAGGCAAAATAGTGACATTGCAAAGCAACATATTGCACTCTTAAGAAAGAATCCCCAAAGGTACTCTGTTATCTCTAAATAACTTCGACCACTGCCAAGTAGAATGCCCTTGAGTAATTTTCTTTTGAAGAGGTCATATGTTTTAAGGAATCATAGCTTTCCCTTGGGAGGATATATATAAAAACTAGCCTAGATTCTAGGACAGCTAAAATGTCAGGATCTTAATATTAGAGAGAAAAGGGTTCAGTTTACCATAACTGATATATAAATGTGTACATATGTGGATATATTCTTTAAAAAGCATTATCAGGGGGCAGCTAGGTGGCGCAGTGAATACAGCACCGGTCCTGGAGTCAGGAGGACCTGAGTTCAAATTTGGCCTCAAACGCTTAACACTTACTAGCTGTGTGACTTTAGGTAAGTCACTTAACCCCAATTGCCCTCTAAAAAGCAAAAAAATAAAAATAAAAAGCACTATCAGTTTGTTTACATTCACAGAGGACTCATGGCAGTGGTAGTTATGAGAATCCCAAATAGTAAATTCATCCTTACATGCATTATAAAAAAAGGGGATAGGAGCTAAAAACTAAATATTACGGGATTCATTGTGGCAGTCATAGGGGTTGTGGGGGGCACTAATACCACCCCACAGAGATCCTTTGCAGAGACAGCTAGGTGGTGCAGTGGATAGAGCACTGAGCCTGGAGTCAGGAAGACCTAAGTTCAGATCTAACCTTAGACACTTAATAACTGTGTGACACTGGGCAAGTCATTTAACTGCTCTCTGCCTCAGTTTCCTCTTCTGTAAAATGAGGATAATAATAGCATCTGCCTCACAGGGCTATTGCGAGGGTCAAATGACATAATACACATGTAAAGCACTTAGCCTACTTCCTTTCCTCCTTTGAAGGCATGGACTTCCCTAGAAACACACTTTGGAGCTGCTACACAGAACTGAACATTTCAAATAACTCATTAGTGGGGATCAAAGTTCAGGTCTTTTCCAGAATAGCTTCAGTCCCTTGTTACTCTTCCTGAAGGAGACCACTTATTTGGTTAATCCTTGTCTCTCTCAATATGAATGCCAATCAAGAAATTCCCATTTTCTTGTTAAGAAGACTAGATTACAGGAGCGGCTAGGTGGCACAGTCGGGGCAGCTTGGTGGTGCAGTGAATAGAATACTGGCCCTGGAATCAGGAGGACCTGAGTTCAAATCCGATCTCAGACACTTAACACAAAACTAGCCGTGTGACCTTGGGCAAATCATTTAACCCCAATTACCCTGCCTTCCTCCCTCCAAAAAGAAAAAAAAAGAAGAAGACTGGATTCCAGGAATCTTCCACTTAAGGTTTCTCTCAAGACAACCCTGAGGGCTTATGTTATGTAAGAAATTTTCCTTCCCTGGCCAGAAAGCTAGGTTCCAGGATTATGCTACTTAGAAAATCCCCCTTCTAGGATTACAAGACCAAATTTGAGGACTCTTGAATTTAGGGTTAACCATGACCCGTGACTAGCATTGAATGGGAAAATTGGGCAATGTGGGGCAACATATACACTTGCCTGTTGCTTCAGTTGAAATGTAGTTATCAGAGGCTCCTGGGCAGGGGTAGAGGGTCAACCCCTCAACAAACCCCTACTGGCATCTTGGGAAGAAAGATAGAAGGAAATGAGTGAAAAAGAATACAAGTGTGTGAAGAAGATTCCTTTTTCACACCAGCAAAAAAGGGTGATTCTTATGACGAGTCTGTCCTTAAGAGTCTAATCAAACAATATGTCTAGAGGGGAGCCCACATCGGTGAAGTCCATCCTTCAGGAGGTACAAAGGTGTGTCTCCAAACCATCAATTCATCCTGGAGACAGCCCTAGTCACTGAAACTAAACAAGGAGACATATTTTTTCCTCTTGGTAGAATACTAATGGGCCTGTCTACTGTCCATAAGAAAAATAGTTTTAAAATTCTTGAACAAAGGCTCACTACCCTAAAAGCCAAAGTTCATTCAATCCAGTATTTATTAACGTCCTAGTGTGTCCTGGCACTGTGCTAAGATGCTTGGGATACAAGTACGAAGAATGAAGCAATCCCTGCTCACAAGGACCTTGAATCCTGATAAGTACATATAAAAGACATGCAGCAAAATGCTAACTGAATAAATAAACATATGCATGAATTTGTATCACACACAAAGTAGTTAAATACAGGGCGGTGAGGGCACTAGCAGCTGGAGCGATCAGGAAGAACTTCATGCAGAAGATGGTGCATCTGAGTTGCATCTTCAAGGACGGGAAATTGCCTGGGGACCTTGGATGCTTAACCCCTTCCACCAAATGTCTATCTGGGCAAATCTCCCTTTCTGGTAAGTTCAGCAAATTGATTGGGAAACATTCCGGATCAACCCCATTCCCTCTTCTCCCTCTATTATGTGTGTTATGTCTTAGGGGTAGAAAGACTCAAAGAAAAAACTCTGTCTTCAAGAAGTTTGCATTCTGCTAGTTGAGTGAGATACAGCTTACATATAAATGAGCTTAATACAAAGAAATCTGAGGAGGGAGAATCAGGGGAGGCTTCAAGGAGGAGGCTGCATCTGAACTGAACCAAGATTTTGAGATAAGGGGGACATTATAACTATGAGGACTGGCATGAGGGAATGTTCTGGAGCAGGAGAGAGATTATCAGTTTAAGAAAGTCCAGTTCAGGGGTGGGGAACCTGCAGCCTCGAGGCCACGTGTGGCCTTCTAAGTCCTCAAGTGTGACCCTTTGATGGAATTCAGTTGGATTTGAGGACCTAGAGGGCCACATGTGACCTCGAGGCTGCAGGTTCCCCACTCTTGTGCCAGTTTATCTGGGACAGGGAGTTTGTGAGGGGAATTAGTGTGAAGTAAGCTAGGAAAAGTAGGTTGGAGCCAGGTTGTAGAGGGTTTTAAATGGCAGACTGAGGAGTTTACATTTGTTTTTGTTCAAGGAAGCCATATGATCATCAAAACCCAGGCTCTCAGAGTTGGCCTTCTGGTCAAACTTGCATCTGAATAACAGTCCCCTGTGTGATATGCCTGAAAAGAAGTGGTCAGGTCTTTGCTTGAAGATGTCTTGGTGAGAGAGAAGATAATTCTGAAGGCAGTCTCTTATACTTTGGGGTGGCTCTAATTGTTAGGAGGTTTTCCCTTACATTCCCTTCCCAGCCCAAATCTGCTTCTCTGAAACTTGTACTCGCTGCTGCTCCCTTTTGGGGCCTGGAAGAAAAAATCCCAGGGGCAGCAAGGTGTATTGGAAAGAGCTCTGTTTTGGATTCAAAGAACATGGGTTCAGATCTCACCCGCATCCCTTACTATCAATACAGCTTTAGGCAAATGACAATTTCTTTGGGTTTCAGTGTCTTTATCTGTAAAATGAACTGGTTGTACCCAGTGACCCCTAAGACTCCTTACTCCTCTAAATACATGATCTTATGAAGTTAGTTATTATTAAGCACCTACTGCCAGGCACTATACTAAACACTAGGGACATGAACACAAGAAATAGCCTCCTGCTCTCAAGGAGCTCCTAGTCTAATGCCCCTTTCTTGTGGTTTGTCATTTTAAATATGTGGAGACAACTAATGTGTTCTCCCTAAACAACATGTTCTTCCTAAACCTTCTGGTCTTCAGTCTAAACATCTCTAGTTCTTTTGACCCATTCTTTTTTTTTTTTTTTTAATCAGGCATAGTTCAATTTATTTGTTTATAAAAAACCATCTATGTGGTTGCCACAGCAGCTGCCTGGGTCCTCTGGACAGATACTCGAGTGTGAGTCTTCACAAGATGGTCGGTGAATTCCTGATAAGGAGACTTAGTGAACACAGTCTCCTTCCACAGGTCTGGGGTTAGATAGCTGTATGTTTTGGAGATGGCATCAAAGGTAGCTTTAGCGAAATTGTCCGGAGTGGCAGTACAGCCTCTCACAGAAGTGTAGCAGTCATCAATTCCAGCCATCATCAGCAGCTTCTTAGGCACAGGAGCTGAGACAATGCCAGTACCTCTAGGAGCGGGGATCAGGCGCACCAGAATCGACCCACATCGCCCAGTGACCTTGCAGGGTACTGTGTGAGGCTTGCCAATCTTGTTCCCCCAGTAGCCACATCTCACAGGAACGATGGACAGCTTGGCCAGAATGATAGCACCTCGAATAGCTGTGGCCACTTCCTTGGAGCACTTGACACCCAGATCAACATGGCCATTGTAGTCACCAATGGCCACAAAAGCCTTGAACCTGGTACGTTGTCCAGCTCTAGTTTGTTTCTGAACAGGCATGATCTTCAGAACCTCATCTTTCAATAAAGATCCCAGGAAGAAATCTATGATTTCAGACTCCTTGATAGGAAGGGAGAAAAGATAGATCTCTTCCAAAGACTTGATCTTCATGTCCTTGACTAGCCGGCCCAGCTTAGTAACAGGAACCCACTCCTTGTCTTCCGCCTTTCCTCCTCGGCCCCGCGGCCGCGGCCCCAGTCTCGGCCACGGCCCCGGCCTCGACCTCGGCCCCCACTGCCGAAGCCACCGCGGAAGCCGCCCCGGCCTCCGACGCCGGGTCCCTCGGGGCCTCCCGCACCTCCTGCAGCACCAGCGTCGTCCGCCATTTGGTGTTCACTAGAAGTAGAAGCGACCCATTCTTATATGGCTTGACTTTGAGGCATTTAATTACCTTGCTTATCCTTATCTGGACTCTCCTTCTTCTTAATGTCAGTGTCCAAATTTGGGGGGACATTAAATTTCAGCATCCAAAACTGAACACAGTGTTCTAAGTGCAGCCTGACTTGAAGACAGAGAACAGCAGGACGAATATTGCCTCATTCCTGTTGTGGTGCAGTGGATGGAGCATTAGACCAGGAGTCAGGAAGACCTGAGTTCAAATCCAACCTCAGATGCTTACTGGTTGTGTGACTCTAGGCAAGTCACTGAACTGTCTGACTCAGTTTTCTTCACTATAAAATGGAGATAATAATAGACATCTACCTTCTCAGCTGTTGTGAGGATCAGTATTTATAAAGAAAGCTCTTAACAGAGTGCCTAGTACATTTTTGTTGTTGTTCAGTTCTGACTCCTTATCATCGCATTTGGGGTTTTCTTGGCAAAGGTAATGGGGTGGCTTGTCATTTCCCTCTCCAGCTTATTTTACAGGTAAGGAAACTGAGGCAAACAGGGTTAAGTGACTTACCCAAAGTCATGCAGCTAGTAAGTAAAGCCAGATTTGAACTCATAGAGAGAAGTGTTTCTGACTCCAGGCCCAGTACTCTTATCTGTGTAGCTGCCTAGCACACAGTAGGTGCTTAATAAAAGCTTGTCATTTTCCCCCTCCCCCTTTATTATAGCTTCAGAGTATACTGGTTGCCATATTACATTGATAACACCTATTGAGTTTTCTCAGTCCATGAAAACCTCCAAGTTCTTGTTCTGATGAACAAAGTCAAGCCTCCCATATCATGTACTTGTGAAGTGGATTTTATTTAAACTCAAGTACGATGCTTTGCTTTTATTCATTTTCATCTTATTTGATTCTATTCCATACCCTAGACTGTCGGGATCTTTTGGGATAGTGACTCCTGACATTTTAACTTGAATATTTTGGCTCTTAACATATTAGCGATTCTTCCTAGCTTTATGTCATTTCCAGATTAGCTAAGCATGACATCTCTGCTTTTATCTGAGACATTGATGAAAATATAAACTGGCTTAGGGCCAAGCACTGATCCTCGGGACACTCCCCTACTCACCTCTTTTTAAGTTGACATTGAACCATTAATGACTCCTTTTTGAGTCTGGTCAATCAGTCAGCTCTGAATCCAAATAACTGAATTGCTGCCTAGTCCACATCTCTCCATCTTTCTTTCTTCTTCTTTTTTTAATTTTTAAAGGATAGCTAGCATAAAAAATTTTGTTAGATGCTTTGCTAAAATATGGGTAAATGATATCCATAGCATTTTCCTGTTCAATAAAACTGTCAATAGAAGGAAAATCAGCTCAAACCTGTGCCTTAGGAAGATTATTTTGGCAGCTTTGTGAAGGGTGGATCCAAGAGGGGAAACAGTAAAAGCAGGGAGAGTAATTAGTAGTCTGCGGTGATAATCCAGACAAGACTGATTAGTAGCTGAATTAGGGTGTTGGCTGTACCAGTGGAGAGAAGGGATTGTATGTTGGTAGTGATGTGGAAGAGGCAACAATATTAGGCAACTGGTTTTTTTTTAATTTTATATTAAGGGGAAGAAAAAAAGATGATGTTCTGGGTGCCCGGGAAGAATGGTGTTTCCCACAATGAAAATAAGGAAATTTGGAGGAAGGGTGTGGTTTGGTTTGGATTAGGATTTTTGCAGGATGGGAGAAGGGCAAAGATAAGCAGTTGTGTTTTGGACCTGCTAAGTTTAAGAGGCCTATGTAATACACAGGACATGTCCACCATGTAGTTAGTGATGCGGGGCTGGAATTTAGGAGAGAGATTAAGGCTGAATATATGGATCTGGGAATAATCTGGTTATAGAGGTGTTGGTCTTTGAAGTTCCAGGACCCAATCACAGGAAAGGGACTAAAGAGAGGTTTTACTGAAAAAATTTAAGGCATGTAAGGTAGTCCTTTTGTGAGGTGTGAATGAACAATGATTGAGCTTGCTACCAGGTGATCCTTAAAAGACACAGTCCAGTTGGTTAGACGCAATGGAGGCAGGAACCGGGAGTCAAGGAACATCATAGTCCCCCTCCCCCTTCATCTGCCATGTCTAAGACTAGAGCTACTCACCCATAAAGAGACACACCATCCAGGTCTTGGAGTGTCATTTCAAGGTATAGTTGAAGGAACAGAGACATAGACTCCAAATATACTCCTCAGAGTCATGGATACGGAGAAGCAATCATGTGAGGCCACAAACATCTTCAAGGAGGGGCAGCTAGGTGGCACAGTGAATAGAGCACCAGCCCTGGAGTCAGGAGGACCTGGGTTCGGATCTGGCCTCAGACACTTAACACAAAAACTAGCTGTGTGACCTTGGGCAAGTCACTTAACCCTAATTGCCCTCCAAAAAGCAAAAAAAAAAAAATCTTCAAGGAGAAGATGTCTGGCAGCAAAAAAGAGGGCTGGTATGAACTAAAGAGAGACCTAGCTCTGTCAGTTAAGGGTCATTCTATGGAGCAGAGGGGAGTCTGAGTTGAGCAATCTACCAGGCAAAAATACGTCACCTGAGGGGGTAGATTTATGAGGATGCCATAGGAGAGAAAGGTGTGAGCGTTCAGCACATGTTCCTTACTATCACTGTACTCTGTGCCCACTCTTCCCACAAATGACCACTGCTCCATGCTGCCAGAAGAGACCGAGGAGCTGTCAGAAAGCTGAGAAGAGAATCAGGAGAGAGAGCACTGTCTTTGAAACCAGGAAAGGAAGGAGTACCTATAATGAATGGTTGCTTCACAATGTCAAAAGCTACATAGAAGCAGAGGAAGAGGAGGGGGAAATCTTCATATTTGAAGATTATTCTACAGATAATTATCTGCTTGTTTGTACTTGTTGTAAAGCCCATCTGTAGGCTTATGTCTCCAGTAGCTATTTGCAGAACCTGATACTATTTGTGATTCTGCCCCCTTTGACTCTTAGTCAGCCCCAGATTTATCTAATTACTGACACCTGTCACCATTTCACAGCAATACTGCATTCTTTGAATTTTGACTTCATTGACTTTATTCACACACTTCATTCTGTCTTTCTTTTCTCCCTTCCAGATCATCCAATAGGATTCCATCAGACCGGCTAGTTGGGTGTCTCATTGGATAGACTATGGAAGATCTGAGCCTAAGTCCAGCCTCAGAACACCTACTAGCTGTGTGATCCTGGGCAATTCACTTAACTTCTGTTTGCCTCAGTTTCCTTATCTGTAAAATGGGGATCATAATAGCACCTACCTTCCAGGGTTGTTGTGAAGATCAAATGAGATAATGATTGTAAAGTATTTAGCATAGTGTCTGGCACACAGTAAGTACTATATAAATGTGTTTTATATATATGTATGTATATTTAACACACATGTATATTTGTGTCGGAGAAGGAAATGACCCCCTTCTGCAGTATCTTTGCCAAGGAAAGCCCATAAACAGTATATTGGTATGCTATCATCTAAGGGTTCATGAAGAGTCAGACATGACTGAATGATTGAACAACAACTACAACAGTAATATCAATGTATATTTGCATATCCCCATACATCTTGCTGCTACCTCATCCAGTCATTGGAGGAACTCATTCTACTCTAATTCATTGGGTGACTCTGAGAATGAATAAAATCGATGGTAAGATATTTATACACAGAATGAGCAGCAAACAATTGGCACAGCAGTGTAGGTGTGCATGTATGTATGTGTACAATACATATATGTAAATACATGTGCATGTGTGTATGTATGCAACACACAAATGTATGCATGTCTATATCTATGTATGTATATATGCATTTCTCTGTCCTCTGATCTTCCAACTCTGCCATAGGACACAGCTATGCAAGGGTAAAATCCCAGTGGAAGAGATGATGAGCTGCTGGTTTAGCCATGCATGGGCTCTGATCACCACCCAGAGATTAATTTGTAGTGAGCCACATGCCTTCAGGCCAAGGTGGAGAGGCATAAGAAGGGGGTGTGGTGGCCCTCAGAGCACTGACAGGCTACCATGGTCTCTAAGCATCGCTGAGGGAAGATGGGTAGCAGGCATGAAATACACTTTAAGGTAGAAGTACACCCTAGGGCATATCACTCAGCAAAGTGCTAATGTGTATATTAATGCATAAACTCAGGTACAGACTTGTTTGGAATACACATACAAAAACCCAAATGATTTCCTACAAGCCCATAACCCTGGTATTTGCCAAAGAAATTAGGTCTGGTGAATTAACCCCAAGCTTTTGGCAACCATGAGGTCACATCTCAATATAAAAGTGAACCACCCAACACTCATAGCCTCTTCTGGGAGAGCATCAGATATTCTCAGAAAGAACTGTAGCATAAACACTCCCCGGATGATTGGATACCCACAAGTCATAGCTTCTAGATTATCTTTGAAGGTTCCCACCCAAGTGACACCATTAAACCTTGTCTTAAGGAAATATTGGCTCTTGAAGTTAGTTATGGAATAAGTGTAATAGGTTTAAAAATTTTCTTTAACATTTTTATTTAAAGTTTTGAATTCCAAATTCTATCCTTCCCTCTCCTCCCCCCTCCCTTAGATGGTAAGCAATCAGATATAGGTTATACATGTACAATTATGTAAAACATTTCCATATTAGTAATTTTGTATAAGAAGACTCAAATTAAAAAAAGAAAGTAAGTGAAAAATAACATGCTTTAGTCTGTATTCAGTCAGTATCAATTCTATCTATGGAAGTGGATAGCATGCTTCATTATTAGTCCTTTGAAATTGTCTTGGATCATTGTATTTCTGAGAATAGCTAAGTCATTTACAATTCTTCATTAAGCAATATTGCTGTTACTGTGTACAATGTTCTCCTGGTTCTGTTCACTTCGCTATGCATCAGCTCACGTAAGTCTAGGTTTTTCTGAAATTTTCCTGCTTGTCATTTCTTAAAGCACAATAATATTTCATTATAGTTATATATTACAGCTTGTTTAGCCATTGGGGATTTTTGATTTCTAATTCTTAGCCACCACAAAAAGAGTTGCCATAAATATTTTTGTACTAATAGGTCATTTCCCAATTTTTTTGGATGTCTTTGGGATATAGACCAAGCAGTGCTATTGATGGATCAAAGAGTATGCACAGTTTTATAGCCCTTTGGACATAGTTCCAAATTGTTTTCCAGAATAGTTGGATAGTTCACAAATCTACTAATAATGCAATAGTGTCCCTGTTGTCCCACATCTCCTCCAACATCCAATATTTTTCTTTTTTGTCTTATTAGCCACTTTGGTAGGCATGAGTTAATACCTCAGAGTTGTTTTAATTTGCATTTCTCTGATCAATAGTGTTTTAGAGCATTTTTATGTGACTATAGATAGCTTTGATTTCTTTGTCTGAAAACTGCCTGTTTATATCCTTTGACTATTTATCAATTGTGGTACAACTTGTATTTTTATAAATTTTACCCAGTTCTCTATATATTTGAGAAATAAGACCTTTATTAGAGATACTTGTAAATTTTTTTCCCATTTTTCTGCTTTCCTTATAATTTTGGTTGCATTAGTTTCGTTTGTGTAGAACCTTTTAAGTTTTTTTGTATTCCAAATTATCTGTTTTACATTTTGTAATGCTCTCTCTCTATTTTTTGATCCTAAATTCTTCCTTTATCCATAAATCTGACAGATAAACTATTCCATGCTCTCTTAGTTTGTTGATGGTATCACCCTTTATGTGTAAATCATGAATTCATTTTGACCATATCTCAGTATATGGTGTAAGATGTTGGTCTATACCTAGTTTCTTCCATACTGTTTCCATTTTTCCCAGAAATTTTTCTTTCAAACAGTGAGTTTTTGTTGCAAAAGCTTAGATCTTTGGGTTTATCATATACTGTGTTCCTTTACTATAATGTAATTTGTACCTAGTTTATTTCACTGATCCACTGCTCTGTTAGCCAGTACCAGATTGTTTTGATAATTACCACTTTATAATACAGTTTGAGATCTGGGACAGCTAGACCACCTTCTTTCACATTTTTTAAAATTGATTTCCTTGATATCCTTGAGCTATTGTTCTTCCAGATCAATTTTGTCTTTGCTTTTTCCTAGCTCTGGAAAATAATTTTTTGATAGTTTGATTGGTATGCACTCCATAAATAGATTAATTTAGGTGGAATAGTCAGTTTTATTATATTGTCTTGGCCTATCAATGAGCAATTAATATTTTTCCAGTTGTTTAGATTAGACTTTATTTGTGTGAAATTTTTATAGTTGTGTTCATATAGTTTCTGGGTTTGTCATGGCAGGTAGACTCCCAAGTATTTTACAATGTTTACAGTTATTTTAAATGAAATTTCTTTTTCTGTCTCTTGCTGCTGGACTTTAGTGGTAATAAATAGGAATACTGATGATTTGTGTGGATGTATTTTCTATCCTGCAACTTTGCTATAGTTGTTAATACTTTCAAATAATTTTTTAGTTGATTTTCTAAGTATAATATCTTATCATCTGCAAAGAGTGATAGTTCTGTTTCCTCATTGCCTATTCTAATTCCTTTAATTTCTTTTTCTTCTTTTATTGCTATAGCTAATATTTCTAGTACAATATTAAATAATAGGGATGATAATGGGCATCTTTGCTTCACCTCTGATTTATTGGGAGGGCTTCTAACATCTCCACATTACAGATAATGCTTACTGATGGTTTTAGATAAATATTATTTATCATTTTAAGGTAAGCTCCCTTTATTCCTATGTTCTTTTGTGTTTTTAATAGGAATGGGTGATATATTTTGTCTAAGGCTTTTTCTGTATCTTTTGAGATAATCATATGATTTCTGTTGATTTTGTTATTGATATGGTCAATTATGTTGATAGTTTTCCTAACATTGAACCAACCCTGCATTCCTAGCATAAATCCCACCTGGTCATAGTGTATGATCCTTGTGGTATAATGCTGCTATGATCTCTTTGCTAGTATTTCATTTAACATTTTTCCATCAATATGCATTAGGAAAATTGATCTATAATTTTCTCTGTTTTGGCTCTTCCTGTTTTGGGTTATCAGCACCTATTTGTGTAGTAAAAGGAATTTTGTAGGACCCCTGCTTTGCCTATTTTCCCAAATAGTTTATGTAGTATTGGGATTAATTGTTCTTTAAATGTTTGGTATATTTCACTTGTGAATCCATCTGGTTCTGGAGATTTTTTTCTTTAGGAAGTTCATTGATGGCTTGTTCAATTTTTTTTCTAAGATTGGGTTATCTAAGTATTTCATTTCTTCTGTTAATTTGGGCAATTTATATTTTTGTAGATATTCATCCACTTCATTTAGATTGTCAAATTTGTTGTCATATAATTAGGCAATATAGCTCCTAACAATTGTCTTCATTTCCTCTTCATTGGTGGTGATTTCATCCCTTTCATTGTTGATACTATGAATTTGGTTTTCTTCATTCTATTTTTTAATCAAATCAACTAGTAGTTTACCTATTTTATTGTGTTTTTTTTTTTTCATAAAACCAGCTTCTAGGGAGGTGGAGCCAAGATGGCAGAGTAAAAACAGGACTTCTGCGTGGGTCCAGCTCCCACCACCTCCAATACAAGTAAAAAAATGACTGTAAACAAATTTTAGAGCTACAGAATCCACAAAGTGACAGAGAGAAACAAATCTCCTGCTGAAGGCAGGCTGGCAGGCCAATAGGAAGGGTCTGTTGCACCAGGCTGGGAGCCAAGTAGAGGCCTGCCTGAGCTGGGCAGTTCTCGCCCTGGGGCGGCCCTAACCGGTGGCACAGACTGGCCAGAGCAGACTTCAGGAGAGTGAATCACCAGCAGCTGTGGAAGTTTCCAGACTTCTTAACCCATAAACACCAAAAAATAAAGTAAAAGGTCAGTGGGGAGCTTTGTTGGAACCGGGTGGAGAAGAGCACAGTCCGGTCCCTGTCCCTGACAGAGGGGGGGGGGGGGGGGCATGGCAAAATGCATCTGCTGCCGCGTGGCTGCCTCCAGAGCTCCTGGCCTGCAGATTGTAGTGACCATTCAGAGGGTAATCACTCTTACTTTAACCTGCTTGCATCTGGATCATGGTCTTGGGTGGTGGTCCTGGGGTGTGTGGCTAGTGTACCAGAGCTTGTGGGGGCTGCAGAGAGGGCACCCTCCTAATAACTCCAGCAGCTGTGAAAACCCCTGAAATTTGGGACACAGCTCTCTGTAATCTGGAAGCAGAGTTCTAGCATGGCAAAGGGCTCAAAAGTCAAGTAATTGGCTGGCAAGATGAGCAAGCAGAGGAAGCACAAACAGACCAAAGGATCCTTTTTTGGGGACAAAAAGGATTCAAGGCCTGGTTACAGGCCATGAAGGAGCTCAAGAAGGACTTTGAAAATAAAGTAAGAGAAGTGGAGGAAAAATTGGGAAGAGAAATGAGAATGATGCAAGAAAATCAAGAAAAGCAAGTCAACAACCTGCTAAAGGAAACCCCCCAAAATACTGAAGAAAATAACACCTTAAAAAATAGACTAACCCAAAATGGCAAAAGAGGCCCACAAAAGCCAGTGAAGAGAAGAATGTCTTAAAAAGCCAAATTTGCCAGATGAAAAAGGAATTTCAAAAACTCATTGAAGAGAATAACTCTTTCAAAATTAGATTGGAACAACTGGAATTTAATGATTTTATGAGAAATCAAGATACTATCAAACAGATCCAAACAAATGAAAAAAATAGAAGGCAATGTGAAATAACTCATTGGAAAAACCACTGACCTGGAAAATAGATCCAGGAGAGATAATTTAGAAATTATTGGACTACCTGAAAGTCATGATCACAAAAAGAGCCTAGACAACATCTTTCAAGAAATTCTCAAGGAAAATTGCCCTTATATTCTAGGACCAGAGGGTGTAGCGGCAGGCACCCCAAGTGTCGTCAGGGTTTGCTGCCAATACAGGTTCTTAGATCTGCTTTGTTAAAGGAAAGCAACTCAAAATGGGTTAACAAGCTTACTTTAATCAGTCAGACATATATCATTTACCTTGTTCAGGGGAAAAGATCAGCACCCCGAACTTCAAAGTACACAGACAGAATTATCAAGACAGAAACAGATCTAGTAGACAGATTTCAAACTGTCCAACCATTACATCCATACCCAGTCAACATCTGGGTTTTTTCAAAGCCGGGGGGCTCAGGACAAGAATCCATATCAATTCCCAGAATCCATATCAAAACAAGCCTCCCACCCCAGGCTCCAGGTACAATTTAGCCTAGGGGCAGGGAAGATCTTTAAAATTTACATTCCCATTACAGAGGGCAAAATAGAAATTGAAAGAATTCACTGATTGCCTCTTGAAAAAGATCCCCAAAAGAAAACTCCTAGGAATATTATAGCCAAATTCCAAAGTTCCCAGGTCAAGAAGAAAATACTGCAAGCAGTCAGGAGAAACAATTTGAGTATTGTGAAAACACAATCAGGATAGCACAAGACCTAGAAGCTTCTACATTAAGGGATTGAAGGGCTTGGAATGTGATATTCTGGAGGTCAAAGGAGCTAGGATTAAAACCAAGCAAAATTCAGGAGAAAATATGGCCATTCAATGAAATAGAGGATTTTCAAGCATACTTGATGATAAAAACAGAGCTGAACAGAAAATTTGACTTTCAAATACAAGAAGCAAGAGAAGCATGAGAAGGTAAACAGGAAAAAGAAATCATAAGGAACTTATTAAAGTTGAACTATTTACATTCCTACATGGAAAAACGATAATTGTAACTCATAAGACTTTTCTCAATTTGAGGATAGTTGAAGAAAAATAGATGTATATGTATGTATAAGAGGGTGTATGTGTATATAAATATACATGTGAGTGTGTGCATATGTATACATAGAGGACACAGGATGAGTTGAATATGAAGGGATATCTAAAAAAATAAAATTAAGAGGTGAGAGAGGAATATATTGGAAGAAGGAGAAAGGGAGAGATAGATTAGGGTAAGTTATCTCATATAAAAGAGGCAAGAGAAAACTGTTATAATGGAGGGGAAGAGCAGGAAGGTGAAAGGGAATGGGTCAACCTTACTCTCATTGGATTTGCAGAATAACATACACACTCATTTGGGCATCTTAGCCTACAGGAAAATGGGGGGAAGGGATAAGAAGGGATATGATAGAAGGGAGGGTAGATTGGGGTGAGAGTAGTTAGAAGCAAACACTTTTTTTAAAAAAGCAATTGGGGTTAAGTAACTTGCTCCAGGTTACACGGCCAGTTATTTCTGGGTGTGGTGCCAAGTATCTGAGCCCGGATTTGATCCCCAGGTCATCCTGACACTGGAGCCGGTGCTCTTACTCGCTGTGCTACCTGGCCGCCCCCTCTAGAAGCAAACACTTTTGAAAAGGGACAGGGTCAAAGGAGAAAATAGAGTAAGTGGAGGGTAGGATAGGATGGAGGGAAATATAGTTAGTCTTTCACAATATAACTAATATGGAAATGTTTTGCATAACTACACATGTACAACCTATAGTGAATTATTTATCTTCCCAGTGGGGGTGGGTGAGGAGGGAAGAAGGAAAAAATCTGGAACTCAAAAGTTTTAAAAACAAATGTTTAAAAAAAATTGCTTTTACATGCAACTGGGAAATAAGATATACAGGCACTGGGGTAAAGAAATCCATCTTGCCCTACTGGAAAGTTGGGGGGTGAGGATGAGGGAAGATATAAGAGAGAGCAGATTGGGGGAAGGGGTATTCAGTAGGCTTGCTTTTTTGGGGTGGGGAGTAGGGGAAAGATGGGGAGAAAAATTTGTAACTCAAAATATTGTGGAAATGCATGTTGAAAACTAAAAATAAGTAAACAAACTGGAAAAAACAGCTTCTAGTTTTATTTCATTGGTTTTCTCACAATTTTATTAATCTTTCTTTGGATTTTTAGGATTTCTTATTTGGTGTTTAATTGGGGATTGTTAATTTGTTCTTTATGTAGTTTTTCTAGTTGCATGCCCAATTCATTGATCAGCTTTTTTTTTCTATTTTATTGGTGGGAGCAATTAGAAATATAAATATCCCCCTAGGTACCACTTTGACTGCATCCCATAAATTTTGGTATCTTGTCTCTTTGTCGTCATTTAAAAAAAATGAAATTATTGATTCTTTCTATGATTTGTTCTTTGATCCATTTGTTTTTTAAGATTAGATTAATTTCCAGTTTTAATCTTTTTTTCATTGTCCATTATTGAATGTAATTTTTATTGTATTATGATCTGAAAAGGATGTGTTTACTATTTTTGTTTTTCTGCATTTGGTTGTGAATTTTTTATGTCCCAATCCATGGTCAGTTTTTGTGTAGGTGTCATATACTGCTGAGAGAAAAGATATTTTTCTTTTTATTCTCATTCAATTTTCTTCAGAGAGCTATCATATCTAACTTTTCCAGAATTGTATCCACCTCCTTAACTTCTTTATTTTTCAGTTAGATTTATCTGGTTCTGCAAAGGGAAAGTTGAGGTCCCCTGCTAGTAAAGTTTTATTATCTATTTCCTCCTCTAGCTCATTCAACTTCTCCTTCAAAAATTTAGATGCTATACCATTTGATGTATATATGTTTACTATTGATATGACCTCACTGTCTATGGTACCTTCCAGTAAGATATAGTTTACTTCTTTATCTCTTTTGCTTTGTCTGAGATCATGATTGTCACCCCTGGTTTCTTTGCTTCAGCTGAAGTATAATAGATTCTGCTCTAGCCTTTTACCTTTACCCTGTGTGTATGTCTCTACTTCAGATGTGTTTCTTCCAAACAACACATTATAGGATTTTGTATGTTTGTTTGTTTTTGCAAGGCAATTAGGGGTTAAGTGACTTGCCCAGGGTTGCACAGCTAGTAGGTATCAAGTGTCTGAGGCCAGATTTGAACTCAGATTCTCCTGACTCCAGGGTTGGTGCTCTGTTGTGCCACCTAGCTGCCCTCCGGATTCTAGTTTTTAATTCATTCTGCTATCCACTTCCATTTTATAGATGAGTTCATCCAAAGGTTTAATAGATTTTGAGTTGTAATGGACCTTAGAGGTCATCTTATTACACATGAGGAAATTGAGGCAGAAAGTGATAAAGTGACTTGCCCAAAGTCCTACAGATGGTCAATCAGAGAACCAATATTGGAACCTCTGTGACTTCAGATCTCACATTCAGTCTGCAATCTCATGAGAATCTCCTAGAGCTGGATTTTACTCTCTTTTGGCCAAATGGGCACCTCTGTCATATCTAAAGCTACAGAAAAATGCAACTCAAACTTGAGACAAAAAGTCTCGTTTTCCCTCTCTGTTGCAGGAAAGCTCCAGGTTTGTGTAACACTTTAAAAACATGTGAACAAGATTTCATTTACATATTTTATTTACTTCGTGCACCGACCTATCTTGTCCTCAATATCCAATTCAAATCACAGTGGTTCTGTCATCTCTTATAGAGTGTTAAGCCCTTTTCACACAAAGACATCTCCTTTAGTTAAGGACACCACACTAACTGAATATGCCAGACACAGCAGCTCTTCTGTTCCACGTGGTAAATAAATCCAGTTCATTCTCAGCTATCAGCCTTCTGGACTAGGGAAACATCACTCAGTGCCCCAGTAACAGACCTGGGAATCGGATCTTGAGTTCTGATCCTGGATTTGCCTCTGTCCCACTGTGGATGATTGATTGTGGGTAAGTCCTTAACCGCAATGCCACCCCCTGTGAAATAGGAGAGAACTATACCTGTCATTCTGTTGTTGTTGACGAGCAGTATAAAGACAATGCTCAATGCCAGTATCAAGCATCAAAAATGTAGAATGAAAAATCACTTATTAAGTACTTATTATGTGCAAAGCACACATGTACTTCACTGCTCTGTGCAAAACTCTGGGGATGCAAATAGAAAAGCAAAGCAAAGGAAGTCTCTGTCCTCAGGGAGCTTACATTCTAATAGGGAATGACAACAAACAAACAGGATCAGCCACAGGTGGGATGAAAATGCCCAGGGATCTTTAGGGTGAAGCAACAAAGTAGCTTCTAATGCATATTCTTCAATATTATTTCCATTAACAAAACTATATCTAATAATAATAATAGCTAGCATTTGCACAGCATCTGCTATATGCTGGGCATTGTGCTAAGCACTTTATAAATAACATCCTATTTGACCCTTACTGGGTAGTTGGTGCTATTATTACCCCATTTTATAGATGAAGAAACTGAGGCAAAGGTTAAGTGACTTGTCCAGTGTCACACAACTAGTAAAGTATCTGGGGCTGGATTCGACTCCAGGCTCAGTGTTCTCTCCATTGTGCTCTCCATTGTGCTGTTAGCTGCATATTACGCAACACACACATATGCATATATAAAACACGTATAATAGTTCACACATAAATAACACCTCTCTCTATACACATATATATTATATACACATATGTGTATGGATATATGTATATGTGTGGGTATATATATGTCTATACATACATACACACAGCATTTGACAAGAACTTTGGTGTCGAGAGCTTTCATTTCTAGCTGTGGTTGCCGAGGAGAGGGGGGCTGCAATGTCAAGTCCTATCTCCACAAGGGATGCTTTTCTGGTTGATAGCAGCAGGGCCAAGGTGAAATTAGGCCTGGTGGTCTAGGGGTTAATGCTATTTCTGAAGCTCTTGGTCTTTTCTGTCAGTGGCTAGTGTTGGTGACCACTTGGTTGGAGGGCCACTTATTTTCTTTAAAAAAAATTATTTTCCTATTGCCTGGCCTTCCTTCCTCCAAAAAAAATTATTTCCCCTAGTTACATGTAAAGACAATTTTTAACATTCATTTAAAGAAAATTTGAGTTCCAAAATTTCTCTTTTCCTCACCTCCTCCCTCCCTGAGACAGTAAACAATTTGATATAGGTTGTACATATTCAGTCATGTGAAACATTACCCTATTAGTCATATTGTGAAAGAAGACACAGACCCAAAGGAAAAAAGAAACACACACACACACACAATTCAGAAAGTGGAAAATGGTGTGCTTCCATCTGTATTCAGACTGTTATCTGTTCTCTCTCTGGAGGTGGATAGCATTTTTAATCATGAGTATTTTGTAATTATTTTGGCTCATTGTATTGCTGAGAATAATTTAAGTAATTTACAATTGGTTTACTGTTACTATGTACAATGTTCTCCTGGTTCTGCTCACTTCATTTTGCGTCAGTTCTTATAAAGTCTTTCCAGGACTTTCTGAAATCCAGAAGGCCACTTTTTCTTTTTTTTTTTTTTTTTTTTGCCTTTTGGAGGGCAATTGGGGTTAAGTAACTTGCCCAAGGTTACACGGCTAGTATTTTTATGTGGGTGTTAAGTGTCTCAGGCCGGAACCAAACTTGGGTCCTCCCGACTCCAGGGCCGGCGCTTTACTCTCTGCACCACCTAGCCACCCAGGCCACTTTTTCAAAGGGGCTAATACTGTGAGTGGCTGATTTGGAAGCAGTGCTCAAGATCTAGGGTGTATAAGAGCTGCTATTTCCAG
This sequence comes from Petaurus breviceps papuanus, assembly GCF_028583685.1. NCBI lineage: Eukaryota > Metazoa > Chordata > Mammalia > Diprotodontia > Petauridae > Petaurus > Petaurus breviceps. Next base: position 4,407,208 of record NW_027187343.1, on the reverse strand, counting down.
GGCTCTTTGATTCAGGGTCCTGGGCTATTTCCATTAAGATCTTGGGGGATGGTGGTTAATTTTAGTGGTTTGACCCACTTGGCACAATGCTGCCTCCTTTTTCTTCCACAGGATACCTTGCTGCAACTATCTACACTGGTTTGCCTAGCCCATTAGTGGTAATTGGGTTGGCATTTAAATGGTCTTGGCAGCAGTTAGGGATAGTGGGCCCCTTCTCCACAGTAGATACCTACATTTCCTTTTCTTTCTCTCCTTAACTTTCTACAGTCTAGTTTCAGATCTCATCATTCAACCAACACTGTGCTGTCCAATGTTACTAATAGTCTTTTAATTGCAAATCTAATCACCTTTTCTCAACCCTCATCCTTCATGACTTTTACAGCCTTTGGTATTGTTGATCACTGTCCTCTCCCGAAGACTCTCTTTTCTAGGTTTTCAGGATGCTATTTTCTCCTGGTCTTCCTCCTATCTGTCTGACTTTTCCATCCCAGTCTCCTTTGATAGAGCAATCTGGCAAAGAGATTGTTTTCCTGCCTGGGAATAGGAGTATGGGAGGTCACAGAAGAGTCAGACCAGGCTATGGGATTCTGGAGGGAGCCCAGAAGATTGAGCAGGTGATGGTGCTGTTAATTATCAACTTTCCCCCCCAACTTCCTCATTCCATATTCCAGGAGTATAGTTGCTATCAGACATTTTTGGCCTCTGCAATGGTGAAATATTCAGCTTACCCTATAAAGAAAGAATTCAGAGTCACTTGAAGGAAATATTTTTTTTTTTTATAAAAATCTCCTAGATGGAGATTTGAAATAAGTAAACAAATAATATTGTATATAGTTCATAGAACACTGGAACTATGTGCTAGTGATACTGAGGAGGGGTTTAGAGGTGGGGCCTAGTCAGTGTATTCTGAAGGTAATGGTGGGATTTACAGAACTCATTAAATTTAGTATTCAGAATAAGTTTCTCAATAGAAATGTGTCAAGCTGTCTAATTCAAGAGCAGGGTTGGAGTGGGAACATGGAGGCATTTGCCCTTGTTATACCTGGCTATAATCCAAAGGTATGACCTCAGTAGTGTAAATGGCTTTTTGTACTATGTTACTGGATAGAGGTTAGCAGTTTATCTCAAGAGAAGACCTCAGTACCTTATCTTGCCAGGTGATCTGCAGAGTTTTTCTAAGATAATTCAAATGGAAGTGGTTCACTTCTCTTGTATGGTGCTGATAGATTGTCCAGGTTTCACAGGCATACGAGAATGAAGTCAGCACAATGGCCCAATCCCTCTATTCTCCCACACTTTCTTTTGGAGTCTCCCAAAAGCGGAGCTATCTCTGGCGATGTGTACATCAGCCTTATCATCTGTGTGGTTATCTCTGGAAAGCACACTGCCAAGGCAAGCAAACTTGTCCACAGGATCCAAAATGTCTCTACTTACTATGACCAGTGGTTCCATGTATGGATCAGTAGTATTCTGTAACATTCACATACCACAATTTGTTCAGGGTTAAACTAGATTCTTAACCAGAGATTTGTGAACTTCCCTTAAAAAATATTTTGGTAACTGTGTTCCAAAATAATTTGTTTCCTTTGTAATCCTATGTATCTTATTCTATGAATATAAAAACATTTCTGAGAAGGGGTCCAGAGGTTTCCTCAGACACTGTCAAAAGGTTACAATCCCCTGGGCTTTTGTTGTTTAGTCTTTTTTCAATTGTATCCGACTCTTTGGTGTTTTCTTGGCAGAGATGCTGGAGCACTTTTCCATTTCCTTCTCCAATTTTACAAGTGAGGAAACTGAGGCAAACAAGGTTAAGTGACTTGCCCAAGGTCACACAATGAGTGTTTGAGGCCAGATTTGTAATCAGTCAGATGAGTCGTACTAACTTCAGACCTGGCATCCCATTACCTCTTTCTCCTAGCTTCTCTTGCAGAAGACAAAGAAGTATAAAATATGATCTCTGCTACCAACCATTACTAATAACAGGCTAGCAATGAAATCACAATATTTGAAGTTAATATTGAGTTATCTTGGACTCCTTTGATTCCAAGCAAAAAGGAAATACTTGTGAAGCCTTTTAGAACAAATAATTCACCAAAGACCTTTGGTAAATATCCACATGTCCCATGTAGAAAAGTTGTCATAAGGAGGGAATGGATGTGAGCAATTTCTAATTCTTTTTAATACTTCACTGCATCTATGTTTGCACTGTGGCTGTTTCCTCCATTGATGCAAATTTCAACCAATGCAGACCTTCTATTTTTTTTTTGGTGATTCTTATCTATATTCTATCAAATATTTCTATCAAAACTGGAGGCTTTCTTATATTTTTTTCACTTTTCTTGAGTACAAATGTGATATTTGAACTTCTTGTCTGTTATCCTTCTGTATATGACCTGTCATCTCCTTTTCCAGTCGTTTTTTCTCTCATCATCTTTTTTATGCCATTTATGTTTATAGGTCATCATTTGAAATATGCTGCCGTCTGTTTAGGTCCACCATGTATGCCTCCATTGCTTTTAGGGTCACTATAATAGCAAGCACCCTAGCATACCCAGAATGGCCTGCTAGCACAGGTTCTTTGATCTGCTTTTAATGGAAAGACTGCTCAAAAATGGGTTAACAATCCTACTTTTAATTATATTCATTAGTTCAGGGGAACCAGTATCCTAAACTTGGAGAAAATGCAAGCAGAGAAATTAGCACAAAAACCAACAGACAGGGATCCAACTGTCTGAGTAAAGCAATATTGCTATACACTTTACATACATCACTAGATCGAGAGAGCACAGACATCTGAGTAGTTTTGGGGAGGGGACTCTGAACATATGGCTACTCAGAGTCTCGACCAGGAAATCAAAAGATCCTTTTGATGAATGAACACCCAAAACAAAACGCCAGTTTCCCAGAATATATAACAAAGGCTTAGCCCCTGATTGACTGAGTGCTGAGGAGCTTGAGAATCCTCATGCCCCAGAACTTACTTGGAAACTCCCCTAGCCCAGAGCCTGATTAGCTCTAGGCTAGGGTTCTATATACCTATTAATGGGCAGGGAAGATCTTCAAATTCCCTGAACATCACAATGACTTACAACTTTGATTCTTCCCATATCATGGTCATCAATGCGAGCAAATGAGATAACATTTGTAAAGTGTAGAACAGTGCCTGGCACATAGTAGGTGCTATATAATGGCTTATTCCTTTCCCTTTCCCCGTCCCCATCCTTCATCCAAAATTCACAACCATAGAGCATCAAAAAGAATATTAATGAATTAAAAGAAATAAAGAAAAATGATATTTTGTGCCATGTAGTGGTATATTAAAAAAATAAACCTGAAAATGTGGGGTATTTTGTGGTGGGAATTAGAAACTATGGAGCCCAGGCTCTCCATTTTGCAACCCCAAACACTCAAGGGGAAATGATACCACAACTTTCTGAAGGAGAAAAAGAAGGCAAGCTACTAACTCTCATTATTGGGAAAATCTGGTTTATGGAATACCACATTAAGAAGCAGCTGCTGTGCTCTGAGCTCTAGGGGAAATAGACCTTATTTATATATATAATAAAAATAACCTTACGTTGTTTTTGTCCCTTTCCACTGCGTTGGAACAAAGGACAACAGAGTCATGGTCCTAATGGGTCAGGATTGAATTTAAGAGAAAGATGTTCATTTTTAGCAATCATAATATGAAGGAAGTTATTAGCAAGAATAAACCACTGTAGGGGCGGCTAGGTGGCACAGTGAATAGATCACTGGTTCTGGAGTCAGGAGGACCTGAGTTCAAATCCAGCCTCAGACACTTAACACAAAAACTAGCCATGTGACCTTGGGCAAGTCACTTAACCCTAACTGCTCTCCAAAAAGCAAAAAAAAAAAAAAAAGAATAAACCACTGTAGCAGAGTGCATTTCAGAGGAACATGCCACAAACATCTAAGCAGGGAAATAGGAACTGGGGAAATCAACATGCAAATAAGAGTGACATCCAAAGTCAGGTTGATAGGCAAATGGATACCTGCTTCCCAATGGATTTCTTAGACACTGAACATGTCTTCTAATAAACACAACTCAGAAAGTGGAAATAATACAAAACGTCTTTTTTACTCACATTAGCTTTGTAGCCTGACAACTTTGGGTCAGGTTGGGATCATAACTGAAGGGCTCCAGCCTGAGATAACCTGAGAATTTTACTGATGTCCTACCACCACCAGGGTTAAAGTCCTATGACAAAAGGAGTTCTGATATTTAATTTTTTTTTCATTTTTCAAATGCTTTTTTTTTTTAAAGCAATTGGGGTTAAGTAACTTGCTCAAGGTTACACGGCCAGTTATTTCTGGGTGTGGTGCTAAGTATCTGAGCCCGGATTCGATCCCCCAGGTCATCCTGACACTGGGGCCGGTGCTCTTACTCACTGAGTCACCTGGCCATCCCTTCAAATGCTTTCTTAACTTCTGATTTACATCATTCATTTCCACCAGATTTTGAGTTACAAATTTTCTCCCTGTTTTTCCCCTACCCATCACCCCAAAATAGCAATATCACAGGATATTCCCTCCAATCTGCTCTCTCCCATATCTTCTCCCATACCCCCTTTGACTTTTCCAGTAGGGCATGGTGGATCTCTATGTCCCAGTGCCTGTATATTTTATTTCCCAATTGAATGTAAAATAGTATTAATAATAGTATATATATATATATGTATGTGTATATATATGTATATATATATATGTATATAATTTTTAAACATTTGATTTTAAAACTTTGAATTCCAGATTCATTCTCTTCCTCTCTTGTCAGCCACCCTTACTGGGAAGATAAACAGTTCAGTATAGGTTGTACATGTGTAGCTAATGCAAAACATTAACATAGTAGATATATTGTAAAAGACTGACTATATTTCCCTCCCTCCTATCCCACCTCCCACTTGTTCTGTTCTCAACTTTGATCCCATCCCTTTTCAAAAGTGGGTGCTTCCAACTTCCCTCCCCAGCCTGCCCTCCCTTCCATCATCCCCCCCTCTCATCCCCTTCCCCCCTACTCTCCTTTAGGGTGAGATATCCTATTTAGTGTGTATTTCATTCCCTCTCTGAGCCAAATTCAATGAGAATAAGGTTGACCCATTCCCTTTTGCCTTCCTATTCTTCCCCTCCACTGTAACCATTTTCCTTTGCCTCTTCTAAATGAGGTAGCTTACCCCATTCTGTCTCTCCCCATCTCCTCTCATTATATTCCTCTCTCACCTCTTAATTTCACCTTTTAAATATCCTCCCTTCCTATTGGTCCTGTGCCCTCTATCTATGTATACCTGTAAACATATATACACACATTCACATATGTATTCATACTCTCAAATACCCTCCAATATAGACATATATATATATATATATATATATATATATATATATATTTATATTTATTTCCTTCAACTATTTTCATACTGAGAAAAGTTTCATCAGTTACAATTATTGTTTTTCCATGTAGGAATGTTAATAGTTCAACTTTGATCAGTGGCTTATGATTTCTTTTCCTGTTTACCTTCTCAAGCTTCTCTTGCTTCTTGTATCTGAATGTAAAATTTTCTATTCAACTCTGGTTTTTTCATCAAGAATGCTTGAAAGTCCTCTATTCCACTGAATGACCATATTTTCCCCTGAAACATGATACTCAGTTTTGCTGGGTAGGTGATTCTTGGTTTTAATCCCAACTCCTTTGCCCTCCAGAATATCATATTCCAGGCTCTTTGATCCCTCAATGTAGAAGCTGCCAGATCCTGTGTTATCCTGAATGTGTTTCCACAATATTCAAATTGTTTCTTCCTGGCTGCTTGTAATATTCTTTCCTTGATCTGGGAATTCCAGAACCTGGCTGTAATATTCCTAGGAGTTTTATTTTTGGGATCTTTTTCAAGAGGTAATTGGTGGATTCTTTCAACCTCTATTTTGCCCTCTGGTTCTAAAACATCAGGGTAGTTTTCTTTGAGAACTTCCTGGAGGATGATTTCTAGGTTCTTACTTTGATCATGGCTTTCAGGTAGTCCAGTAATTTTTAAATGATGTGTCCTGGATCTATTTTCTAGGTCAGTGGTTTTTCCCATGAGATATTTCACATTGCCTTCTATTCTTTCATTTGTTTGGATCTGTTTAACATCATCTTGATTTCTCTTAATGTCACTAGCTTCCCTTTGCTCCATTCTAAATCTAAGGGAATGATTCTCCTCAGTGAGCTTTTGAGATTCTTTTTCCATCTGGCAAATTCGGCTTTTTAAGGCATTACTCTCCTCATTGCCCTTTTGAGCCTGTTTTGCCATTTGAGTTAGTCTATTTTGTAAGGTGTTATTTTCCTCAGTCAGGCTGTTGACTCTCATTTCATAATTTTCTTGCATCGTTCTCATTTCTCTTCCCTTCCTGCACTTCTCTTATCTGCTTCTTAAGGTCCTCTGTGGCCTGTAACCAGCTCGTATTTTCCTTTGAAGCTTTTGGTGCAGGAGTTCTGACTTCACTGTCATCCTCCTGTTCCATGCTTTGATCCTTTTTGTCCCCAAAATAGGAGTCTAATGTTGGATTCTTCTGTTTGTCTTGCTTCCTTTGTCTGGTCATGTCGCCCCTCAGTCACTTGACCCCTGGGCTTTTTGCTACAGTAGGACTCTGCCACCAGACAGGGGAGCTTCTATCCCAAACGCTGGGGTTTTCTCAGCTTCTGAGGTATTAGTTGGGTGCCCTTGCTGATCCTTCACACAGTCTGGCAAGCTGGTCACACACCCCAGGATCTCCACCCTAGACCGCAATCCAGATCCAAGCAGGTTAAAGCAAGAGCAATTACCCCTCAGACTGGTGGCTTGGTCCCCCTACAGTCTGCAGGCCAGGAGCTGAAGCTGCAATGTGGCGTCAGCTGTGCCAAGGCATCTCAGCGGCTTCTCACTCTGGGGGCAAAAGCCAATGCTTTCCCGACTACTGATCCCTAAGTTCACACTGCACTGACCTCTCACTTTGTCCTTTGCATTTATGTGTTGATAAATCTGGAAACGGCCAAAGCTGCTGGTGATCTGGAGTCTCTCCAGCTGGCAGCTGGTCAGGCCCGCCTTGGGGCTAAAACCTCTGGCTCACAGGGGCCTGGGCTCGGCTCCCAGAGCTCTGTGCTGGCTATGCTGGCCTGCTGGGCTGTCCTCAGTGGGAGGTTAGCTTCTCTGTGTCATTTTGTGGGTTCTGTAGCTCCAAAGTTTGTTCAGAGTCCCCTTTTACATGAATTGGTGAAGGTGGAAGCTGGAGCTACACGGAGGTCCTGTTTCTACTCTGCTATCTTGACTCCGCCCCCCATATTCTTTTGGTCTTCTGCTATTTAAAAAAATTTTTTCCCGCATAATATACATTATTACCTTACTATCAGGATGCCCTAAGATTCTAGATTCCTTAGATTCCAGCCCTCATTTTTTTTTCCTAGCGACTCAGCCCTTAGCACAGTGCTTGGCACATAATAGGTAATTAACAAATGTTTTTTTGATTGATTGAATGATTATTCCTAGACTTTAAAAAATTAAAATTAAAAAATCCAAATTTAACAAAAACCAAATAAAATGAGCATTTCCACATACAGCAGAAGAGAAAAAAGGATTATTCTTGAAATTGTTAATCTCTATTGGCTACAGCTTGCTTTTCCTTTTAGATATATAATACATTCCCATGTGATTTTTCAAAGATGTCCTTTTTTTTCCTGTTTCTGTTATGCCTGTCTTCTGTTCTGCTCCCAGACTTTTCAGGCTTGGCAGTATTTTTGATTGACCTCTGTGAGAAGTCACTTCACAGTTTAAAAGGTCCTTAAAGGCCCTGCTCCCTCACCCCCCACCACTTTCCTAACTTTCCTCTCAATTCTCCTTGAAGTCTTCCATCCACTCACTATTCCCACCTGATGTTTACAGGACAGGATTTCACTGGTATTTTTAAATGAGAGCAAAACAGGTTGATAATGTTAATCAGTTAGCTTGAAAGAAGTCTTCCTCCTCCCTACCATTCCCACCTTTTACAGGATAGGATTTCATCAGTATTTTTATATGAGCAAAGCAAATTGGTGTGATTGGTCCATCAACTCTGCAACTGTAGTTCCTTCTATGTCTCTTGGAAAACCGAGTTACCAAAAACTGTGGTATAGGGAGCTTTTACTAAAGTATTTGGAATTACTAATAAAAAAGTTCATAAAATTAGAAGCTTCATAATATGTGGATTTCAGGAGGATGAATCTCCCATTTTCTGACTTACCACTTTTTAATGGCTATTAGTACTAGAGAGACCACAGAGCCAAGGATGACCATCTAATGATGTGCTAACTTAAACTCAAGTCAGACAACCAGAAAAAAATACAGATTATTGGGGAGGATTTTCTCTGCTACTTTTTAAAGAAGTTCTAGATAACAATCCTGGGCAGCTAGGTGCCACAGAGTACCAGACCTGGAATCAGGAAAACTTACCTTCATCAGTTAAAAATCTGACCTCACGTGCTTAGAAGCTATATGACCTTGGGCTAGTCACTTAACCCTGTTTTTCCTTAGTTCCTCATTTGTAAAATGAGCTGGAGAAGAAAATGTCAAAGCACTCCAGTATCTTTGCCAAGAAAACACCAAATAGGGTCATGAAGAGTTCGACATAACTAAATAAAAACAACAACATGATGTGGTCTTGATTTCTGCTTGACTTCCCTTGTGCCTGCCTTGCTCCACGGGGCCAGTGCAAGATACTCAGAGCAGCAGGGACCCCTGTAGCCATGTGGTGCCTTCTCCTTGCCACTCTCTCACGATACATCATATAAGTGACTGTCTCATGTCTGCCTGGCTTGTTTAACACCATAAGGGCTAAAGCAGGGCTGTAGGGTTTGTTCCCGATGTCATTTTGCATTTTATTCTTAAGCATTCTCAAACTACACATTTCTTCTTCTACCTTACTGGGATTCTCATCCTTTGTATTTTCATACTTCTAATTATGCTCTGATTTTTTTTTCTTTCTCCTGTGGATCTGCTTGACTTTTGAATGATTGCTTTTGGACTCATAGTTTTAGCACTCATTATTTCAAATTCTGTTAGGTGTGTCCCAGAGCACAGTCCTCACCTGGTGTAATGGATTACTCAGAGTCCAAGAGTTCAAATAAACAATCCACATATTATAAGAGCATGTTCATATGTTCTCAGCTAAAAGCACTCCCAAGGTGGTTAAAAGAAAAAAGTAAGAAAAAACCACTGGAAAAGAGATTAAAAGCAATGAGCAAGGAAGTTCTCTGGGGTCTTGACAGCTTGCTGCCAGTCTTAAAGCTAACTTTATATTTGTGTGTGTGGGTGTATATATACATATGTATGTATATATGTGTGTATGTATATATATATAATATATAAATTGTATATCTATAACTTTATATCCTCCTTGCCAAAAATGGCCTATAGCTTGGTCCCAGATCAATCCACCTTGGAGCAAAGTTAATCCAAGAAGCCCCAAGTCCATTCCATGGCCTCTTTGTTCACAACAAAAGAAAGAAGGAATTTGCGCTAAAGGGCAAGATGAATCATAAGTATGGTTCCAGCTAATGAGGGGCTGGGAGGATGTTAACCTATCCCCCTTTATTTCTACCGGGATTCTAACCCACAACATCCTGACTATGCTTTTGTTGATTCACTATTAATAAGGAATGTTTGCTAAATAATTGAACAATACTTCAACTGTTCTATAGATCTGTGATCTCAGTGCTGGGATGGAGGGTGAGAAGAATTTTATCTGTACACATTGCAACCCTTACATACCTTCTCATTCAGTGCTCAGCCATTTTTTCCCATAGATGTTCTTAGAACTTCTTAGGGGGGGGGCTAGGTGGCACAGTGAGTAAAGCACCAGCATATATCCACTGAGCTGGATGACTTGCTCCTAGGTCTTTTCACATTTTGTGAATATTTGTGCAGCATTTGAACTGCCCATCCTCTATCTCATTTTTCCTACTTGACTAGACTTTTCTCCTATTATTCTAGTCACATATTTCCTGATTGATATCTCTTATACTATTTCTTGCACATTGATTATCACAAAAATGCTGCAGCTTCAGTCATTCTACAAGCTTTTATTAAGCATAGGGCAAGGTGCTAAGTGCCAGAAATACAAAAAAGAGCAAGTAGACAAGCAAACAAACTGAAAACAAAACAAAAGCTGCCCTTAGGTCACAGATGAATGGAGAGACCACTCATAAACAGCTAAGTACAAACAAGAAATATACAGTACAAATTAGAGATAATCAAGAGGCAAGGCATCAGAATTAAGGAGAATCAGGAAAGGCTTCATGTAGAAGGTGGTATTTTAGCTGAGGTCTGAAAAAAGCTAGGGAAGCCAGGAGGGAGAGAATTCCAGGCATGGGTGATAGCCAGTGAAAAGGTCTTAAATTGGGAGATTGAGTATCTTGTGTTAGAAACAGCAAAGAGACCAGTGGCACTCCCTTCCTTCCTTCCTTCCTTCCTTCCTTCCTTCCTTCCTTCCTTCCTTCCCTCCCTCCCTCCCTTCCCTTCCTTCTCTTCCTTCCTCCCTTCCTTCCATCCACAATATATTAAAATATAAACTCATCTATAAAATCTTATGTAGAAGTATGATCAATAATCACAAATTTATGAACATTATTATCTTGCAAGCACTGAATACTCAAGGGAGAGTAATGTAAAGGAAGCCTGGAATGGTAGGAGAAGCCAGGTTATGAAGGGTTTTATATTTGATCCTAAAGGTGATAAGGAAATCCTAAAGTTTGTTGCATAAGAGGAGGATATGGTCAGACCTATGCTGTGGGAAGATCAATTTGAAAACTGAGTAGAGGATAAACTGAATGGGGAGAGATTTGTGGCAGGGAGACCAGTAGCAGGGTGATCTACCAGCAGTCTACGGTAACAGTCCAAGAATAAGGTGATGAGTGCCTTTACTATGTCAGAGGAGAGGAGGAGGTTTACTTGCACCCATTTTTCTTTCCACTGGACTTTGGGTCACTGGACAAGGGTCTCACATATAGAGTACTAATGAATGGAAACATTGCCAAAGGAGCTAAATCATATGAATCTTGATATTCTTGCCATAAATAAAAGCAGAAGAAAGAAGGAATTTGCAGCTAAAGGGAAAGGTGAATCACAAGTACTACCTGGAAAGGCAAATAAAGGAATGGGTATAGTAGGTTTTATCATATGCCCCAAAGCTAAAAAAAAATATGTTTTTATGTGACATTTGGTCATGCCAATGAAAAATATTTGCAAAAAGACTCATAAAAATAATTGCAGTTTATATACCAACACTGTTTGCTATGGATGAAGTGGTGGAGAAATTTGATAAAGAACTTGTTAAGATCCTCCAAATCAAATCAAATCAACGTGTACTCTGATACTTGGTGACTTCATTTAAAAAATGGGAAAAGGTGAGGATAGAAAGAAATATATGGGAAATTATGGTTCAAGAAAAAGAAATGAGAGGCCAGAGACTTGTTGATTACATCAAAGCCTCAACCCTCTATATCACAAATATATTTTTTCTTAAAATTTTTCTAAAACAATGGATAGGTATTGAACATGGCAAGAAATAAATAATATCCTTAAGAATGAAATTGATTTGGGGTGGCTAGGTGGCACAGTGAATGGAGCCCTGGCCCTGGAGTCAGAAGAAGCTAGTTCAAATCCGGCCTCAGGCACATAACATTTAATAGCCGTGTGATTTTGGGCAAGTCACTTGACCCCAATTGCCTTGCCTTACCCCCTCCAAAAAGAAAAAAAAAAGGATGAAATTGATTACATTTTTAGTAGACAGGAAAAACAACTTATTATGGTCATGAGAGGTATCACGGCTTTTTGTACACAACTAGACTATTGACTTGTTAGTGAAGATCAGTATTTATGATGCTCAAGATGAAAGAAGAGCAATGAAGAAAAGACATGGCATATAGAAAATATGAAATAGAGAACAGAGGTGACATTGACACCCACTATAATGATTTCTTTTTTTTTTTTAGCTTTTTGTCACCATTTTTTATTATTTATTTTCTTTATTACTTTGTTTACTTTTAGTTTACAAGATTCAGTTCCACAGTCCCTTGAGTTTCAAATTTTCTCCTTCTCCCTCTCTCCCCCTCCCTCCCATGGTGGCATGCAATCAAGTATAGGATCTGCAAATGATTTCACATTAGACATTAGTCAAGTTGTAAAGAAGGATTGTATCAGATGGAGTGAACAATGGGAAAGAGGAATCAAAACCAAACAAGAAAAAGAAAAAGAGTAGGTAATTTGCTTCAATCTGGATTCAAACTCAGTTCTTTCTAGTTATTTCTCTGAATGTAGATATCTCCTTCCATCACGAGTCTTTTGGAGTTACTGTCTTATAACCCTGCATTGCTGAGAAGAGTCCAGTCTATCAAAGTTGATTGTCACACATATGTTGTGTCTGTAATTGTGTACAAATTTCTCCTTGTTCTGCTCTTCTCACTATGCATCTGTTTGTATAAGTCTCTCCAGGTAAATATGAAGTCCATCTGCTTCTTTGTTTCTTTGTTTCTTTGTTTCTTTGTTTCTTTGTTTCTTTCTTTCTTTCTTTCTTTCTTTCTTTCTTTCTTTCTTTCTTTCTTTCTTTCTTTCTTTCTTTCTTTCTTTCTTTCTTTCTTTCTTTCTTTCTTTCTTTCTTTCTTTCTTCAGGGCGATTGGGGTTGTGACTTGCCCAAAGTCACACGGCTAGCAAAGTGTGTCAAGTGTCTCAGGTCGGATTTGAACTCAGGTCCTCCTGACTCCAGGGCTGGTGCTCTATTCGCTGCACTACCTAGCTGCCCCTGCTCCTCATTTCTTACAGAACAATAGCATTCTATTACATTCATATACCACAGCTTGTTTAGCCATCTCCCAATTGATGGGCATACCCTTAATTTCCAATTCTTTGCCACCACATAAAGAGGTACAATAAATATTTTTGTATACATGGGTCTTCCTCCCACTTCTATTTATCTCTTTGGGATACAACCCTAGAAGTGGTATTACTGGGTCAAAGGGTATGCAATTATTTATAGCCCTTTGGGCATAGTTCCAGATTGCTCTCCAGAATGGTTGAATCAGTTCACAGCTGCAGCAACAATGCATTAGTGTTCCAATTTTTCTACATCCTCTCCAGCCTTTGTCATTTTCTTGTTTTGTCATCTTAGCCAATTGGACTGGTGAGATGTGGTACCTCAGAATTGTTTTGATTTGCATTTCTCTAATCAATAGTGATTTAGAGCATTTTTCATATACTTATAGATATCTTTAATTTCTACCTCTGAAAATTACCTGTTCACATCCTTTGACCATTTATCAATTGGCAAATGACTTGTATTCTTATAGATTTGACTCAATTCTCTGTATATTTTAGAAATGAGTCCTTTATCAGAGACACTAGTTGTAAAATTTCTATCCCAATTTCCCACTTCCCTCTTAATCTTGGTTACACTGGCTTTGTACAGAAACTTTTCAACTTCAAATATAAAATTGCATTTTATAATGCTCTCTAATTCTTTTATAGTCATAAAGTCTTCTCTTCTCCATAAATCTGACAGGTAAAGTATTCCTTGCTTTCCCAGATTGCTTACAATATCAGCCTTTATACCTAGATTGTGCACCCATTTAGACTTGGTTTTGTTATACAGTGTTAGATAATGGACTATGTCCAGTTTCTGCCATACTATATTACAGTTTTCCCAGCAGTTTTTGTCAAATAGTGAGTTCTTATCCCCAAAACTGGGGTCTTTGGGTTTATCAAACACTAGATTACTATAGTCATTGACTGCTGAGTCTCATGTACCCAATCTATTCCATTGATCCACTACTCTGTTCCTGTCAGTACCAAGTAGTTTTGATGACTGCTGCCACTATAATGATTTCAAGAAGTTAAACTAATATAAATTAATGGCTAAAATAAGGACTTAAAAGAGCCCACAATAAGTGCCTCAGTCAAGAACATTTGACTGATTTGATAGAACACAGAAGCAGCTAGGCAATCTAGATAACTAGGTGGCACCATAGGGCACAGAGCGCGGGCTTGTAGTTAAGAACACAGGAGTTCAAATATGACCTCAGACATTTACTAGCTGTCATTCAACCTCTGGGCAAATCAATTAACCTCTGTCTGCCTCAGTTTCCTCTACTGTAAAATGGGGATAATAATAAATAGCACCTACCTCAGGGTTGTTGTGAGGATCAAAAGAAATAATAATTGTAAAGCACATAGACATCTAAGAAATTCTCATTTCCTTCCTTCCTTCCTTCCTTCCTTCCTTCCTTCCTTCCTTCCTTCTCTCCTCCTTCCTTCCCTTACTCCCTACCTCCTTCCTTCCACAATATATTAAAATATAAACTCATCTATAAAATCTTATGTAGAAGTATGATAGATAATTACATTATCATCTCACAAAGCAGAAAGAAGTGGTGGGGGTCACTTCAGTCTAGATAAAACTTGGCAGTGAATCCAACTGAGCAAAATCACCATGTTCTGGGCATGGCCTAAGTGAAGCCAGAACTCCATTAGTTTAACTTTGCTATGAGACACTCATAAGTCATTCAACAGTTAACAAAAGTGGTAGTCACAGCCATAGAAGGATTTTCAACAAGGGCACCTTGGGTTGATTCAGCTGGGGAAAAACCTCCAAAACCCCTTCCTACACCCCTAGGTCTTCACGGCTGTTTTGTTTCAGGAGATGAGGAAATGACATTAACTGTCTAAGCTAACAAACTCTTAAGGAATGACAACGTCTTTTAAGGAAAATTAACAACCTGTAAGGATGGAGCTGGCATTTTCCTCTAAGGATCAAACATAAAATCCCCTTTGGCTTTTAAAACCCTTCATAAACTGGTCTTCCTTATCTTCCCAGTTTTCTTATGCCTTACTCCCTTCCATATACCCTGTGATCTAATCACACTGACTTCTCTTCCTCACACACAACACTCTATCTTCTGACTCTGGGCATTTTCCCTGGCTGTCTCCCATGTTTGGAATGCTTTCCTTCCTCATGTCTATCTCCATCTTCTGGCTTCTGTTCATTCCTTCAAGTCTCAGCTAAAGACCCACCTCCTATAAGAAGCTTTTTTCAATTTTCCTTAATCTTAGACCCTGCTGTCTGAGTCTCTCTCGCCTTCCCCACCACTTTATCCTGTATATATCTTGTTTGTACATAGTTGTTGGCATGTTGTCCTCTCACTCAATAATGATTTCCCTGAGAGCAGGGACTGTTATTTGCCTTTCTTTATATCTGCAGAGCTTAGCCCAGTGCCTGATACATAGTAGATGTTTAATAAATGTTTATTGACAGACTGTCTCATTGATGTACGTGTCCATTCTTTCAAGGCATAATTATCCATAAACTGTAGAGAGGCATTCCTGAGATTTTCTCATCTCACTTAGCAAGAAGAGGAACCTCTATTTTATGCATATTTGGTTGTTACCTGGAGATGGAAGATTAATGAAGATAGGGTAATTTCTGTGTGTTCCTGGAACTACTACTCCTTTTGCCCATCTTACTTGCTGAAGCTGATACATTCTCCATGGGTTTTGATGTGAACTCTTTTAGCAAACTGCCTGTTGTTTTTTTTTATAGAGGACTTTTGTACCTTGTTCTCAGCTTTTCCTATTTTCCCTCCCGAGTTGTCCATGTGCATTTGATTGGAATTAGCAGATTCCTGCTGTGACCTACTACAGTCAATACCTGTATCCATATCTATGACTTCTGAAGAAATGCAATTTTCAGCCACTTTTCAACATTTTTTTTCCTTCCACTCATTTGATTTGTCTGTCTAACTTGGGTCTTATTTTAAAAAAGGCTAGTCTACCATCTAACTGTGTGACCCTAAGCAAGCCATTTAACCCTGTTTGCCTCGGTTTCCTCATCTGTAAAGTGAGCTGGAGAAGAAAATAACAAACCAGTACCTTTGCCAAGAAAATCCCAAATGGGGTCATGAAGAATCAGACAGGACTGAAAAAATGATTGAACAACAACAGCCTACCATCTTAAAAGGTTTTTCAAAGATGAATAGGATTCCTCCCATTTCAGGAGGGGACCCAACCAGTCACCTCTTCTTTTCACACTTGACTGTATTCCTTTGGACTTCTCTCTCAGTCTTCCTTTTGTGTGTTGTCTTCCCCCATTAGACTATAAGCTCCTTGAGGTCAGGGGCTGTCTTTCTATTCCATATTGTATCCCTAACACTTAGCATAGTGTCTGGCCCAAAGTAGATGCATAATAAATGTTAATGATTGACTGACAAATTTAGACAGGTAAAGAGAAGGTACAAAGTATTCTATACAGGGAAAATGCCATAAGTATAGGTACCCTTGTAGGAATGAGCATGGTATGATAGATCAATGAGGAGACCACCCCAGGTCACATTGGTTAATGTTGGGGGGGAGTAGTAGGAAATATGAGGTTGGATAAGTATGGTTTGGCTTAGCATGTTTGTTTGAGAGATGAAATCACAGAAGGAATTCCTGATGAACAGAGGGAGGATTTAAAAAAAATATTTAAAATTTTTTTCTCAATTACATGTACATTTTTAAACATTTATTTCTAAAAATTCTGAGTTCTAAATCCTCCGCCTCCTTCCCTTTCTCCTGCCTTCTTCCCCCCACCTTGAGAAGGCAAGCAATTTGATGTAGATTATACATGTGAAATCATGCAAAGCATATTTCCCTCTTAGCCACATTGCTAAAGGAAACACAGAACAAAACAAACAGGAAAAATAAATTTTTTAAAGTATGCTTTGATCTGCATTCAGATCTTTCTCTGGAAGTGGATAGCACTTTTCTTAAGTCTTTTAGAATTGTCTTGGATCATTGGATTGCCGAGAAAAGATAAGTCATGCAAAGTTCATCATCATACGATATTGCTGTTTACTGTGTACAGTGTTCTGATTCTGCTAACTTCACTTCCCATCACTTCTTTTAAGTATTCCCAGGTTTTTCTGAAACCATCCTGCTCATCATTCCTGATTGCACAATAGTATTCCATCACAGTCATATACCACAACTTGTTTAGCCATTCTCTAATTGATGGGTATCCCCAGAGAGGGGATTTAATGTGGAGCTCTTAACTCACTATTGTATTAAATTAATTTTAATGAGCTTAAGATAAAAACTGAACCTGTAAGTTCATTTACTGACACTTTCTTTCCTATTTAAAGAGTCACTTATAACATTAAAAGGCTAAATGACTTGCAGGTGGTCATTCAGCCAATATGTGTCCAAGGCAGGACTCAAACCCAAGCCTTCCTGATTTCAAGGATACCAAGCTGACTCTCTGGTAAGGAGTGTGTTATGAATATCCAGAAGACAAATGGCCAGCATCTACACAAGACACAGATGGGAGGGTTCTATGTCAATAGGCTTTCTGACTGGTGTAAATAACAATGATGAATTGTTTTTAAAGTTTTTGGAAGACTGGACATAATAAGAACTCATAATAAGGCACACTACGGTGGAGGCTCACCAAGGGGTGGGTTTTGTGAAGGGAAGGGAGGCAGCTCTATCTTCTGAACGCAAACATTCTCAAGTCATTTTGAAATTCACTTTGCAAAGCTATTACTAATCAGTGCTTTGTGTATTTTTTAAAGCCTTTTTATTTTCTGATGATTTACAGTGTTTGTATTAGTGGTTTGACTGCTATTTTTGCCACAGCTAATCCACCTTTTTTACACGTGGTGTCAGGGAAGAGTTTGGACTTGACTTGATTTAGCCAAGCTGTCACACACTAAAAACACATGTTTTAAACACTGCAGGATAGAAAAGGATAAAGATCATTATTTCAAAATAACAGTGAGACTAAAATGATAATTTACAGTAATGTTAGTCTTATTTTGAAGTTATTAGTCTCCCCTGAACTAAGCACTTCAGTCAATAAAATGCAAATGTAATAAAGTGCACAAGAATAATTCAAATTAACAGGTTTTTTTTCCTATTATGTCTAAGCTTTTAAAAAATTATGTTTTGAATTTAGGCAACCAACAATATATAATGAGCCCTGTATTTGTATCTTTGTGCTAAATAATTACCATGGCAGATTATGGTCCAAAATTCAAAACTAGATCTTGTTAATATTAGCCTGTTGATCTTGAAATTACCTTGGAATGAGGCAAAGCCAACTGTAACCTGGACCCAATGAAAATGCTGTATTGTTAAGAACATGTGAGATGTTATTCTGACCTCTAGTCATGGTTCTGTTAGTGATTCACCGCATGACTTTGGGCAAGTCATATCACTTCCCTGGAACTTAGATTCCTCCTCTGCAAAAATGAGGGAGTTGAATCACATGATCTCTTAAGGTGCCTTTTGGGTCCTCAGTTATTCGGTTATAATCTAGCACAGTTGATATTAAGTGCTGCGGGTGTCTTAAAATGCAAAGATACAAAGAGGCAATGTGACTGACGAGGCAACCTAATTCCAAAGAGAATAATGGTAACAGAGGACATAGAACAGGTCAGCTGGGTATGTGAAATGACCTATGGTCATCCACTAACGTCCATTCTGGGGAGTTAGGCCATACTGGCGGGGACTCTCTGTACTACTCCAGACTATAGATGCAGTGTCCATCATAATGAAGCAATGAGCCTTCATGATGCTGTAGCTGCACTCCTCATCTAACTCTAGACTAAAGCTGCCTCACTGACTCGTACCAGCTGAACTTACTCCAAGTCATCTGATTCCAGAGAAGGGATGCTCTAACTGGAGTTGGGGGGGAGCATGCTGGGATGTGGCAGAAAGTCAAGGAGCTGCTAGAAGCTTGCCTACTGATTGGAGGATAGAGTAAAGAAAAGGAATGAGGACAGTCATTTATCAGGAACTGAAGAGGCAACTGGACCAATTATACACTATAAGGAAATAAAACTACCATTGTTCACTGATATAATGTGTGTTAGAAATCTTTGTGTGGAACCATCACTGAGACCAATGTAGTGAAATAGGCCACAGTTTGGACTTCAGCTTTTATACTATATGTATGTATGTACTTACATACTATATGTTTATATAATATACTATGTGTATACATGTACTTTTATACTATACATATATACACACATGTATATGCACATATACTTACATATACATATATACATGAATGAAAATATAACTGGGCTCAGACTTGACTTAGATGAAGAATTATTCAGTATATAAGATCATAATTATTATAGAATCATCCATCTAGAGCTGGAAAGAACTTCAAAGTCCAACCTCTTCTTTTTACAAATAAGGAAACTAAAGCCCTGGGAAATGAAGTGACTTGTCCAGTACCTTTCTAGGGCTGGTGTTGAATTATTAGTATGATTACAGTGTGATCTATAACCTGTTGAGCCCCCAACTAATAATAATGGAGACCTAGAAAGTAAGAATTATTAAAAACATGACTTTGGTATCTTCAACATCTACTGCTTCTCTCCTGTCTATGTTCTCATAGAAAACAGTTTCAAAAAAGTGCTTCCAAAGATATGTACATCATTTTACAAACCTCTGCGGTTTTTCAGAATACTTACAATTTGGTGTTCTTTTGTCCCAGCCATCATGTGCAAGCGTCCCTGCCAGCCAGCCACAAGAACATTGAATAATGTAGACTCATGGTGAATCATTCACTCTTGGAGAACCTGACAACTTTGGCCCTTCTGGTGTTGGTCTCATCCACTAGACTAGGAAAGCCAAAGTTGTTTGCTCTATTTCCAGGGAAGGACTGAACATGAGACAATGGAAGTAAAGGGTTTTGCAGTCTTTAAAGTGTTATGTAAATGTCAATTTTTCTTTAGTTTCCCTTCTTATTAGTAGGGAATTAGCTATGCCAGACCCATAAAATGAGTGGAGAAAGTAGAGATATTTACTTTTTCCTTTTCTTCCCATTTCCATTTCCTTTTTCCTCTCTTAAAAAAAAATGGAATGAAATGTATGTGCTAGCCTATACACAACTGGTCCCATAATCAGAACTCTAAATCTTTTAATAAATGTATCCTAGGAGGGCAGGAGACTTTAAAAAATACATTCTTTGCTGCTAAAAATTAACTTGATAATTTACTTTTTGGCAATAGAGGATAATGAAAAATAGTAGCAGGGACAATAAAAAGGGCAGCAGGGAGACAGCCTTCTCCCCCTTCTTTCTTTCCCTGCGTCCTCTGGTGTTTGTCAAGCGCTCATGTGCACTGAGCTGAGACCACCAAGTTCACTTTGGCATGTCTTGTGCCATGAACCAAATGTGAACCACAGAAGACAGCCCCACACCCAGAGCCTCTCTGCCTGTCTACCCCAGAAATATCATAAAGATCAGTTTTTCATTACACAAAGAAGTTTACAAGTCCTTAAAAAAAGATCATCTTCCTTTTTTGCAAACCATCTATAAAGTAGATGGAGCAAAAAATTATTTGTTTGCAAGTACATGTAGGCTCTCCTGCTGTTGCAGAAATTAATTGCATGATGGGAACTGCATGAAAAGTAATGGTGTCTTTAAGCGATCCAGGATGGAGTGCCATTGCAATGCTATTTTTATGATACCATTAGGTTTCCAAACACATGAAGAAATGGTGTGAATGAGTGCTTAAGAGGGGAGAGTGGAAAATCCAAAGAGCAGGTGGACCTGTTTCCAAAGGTTTGTGGGAAGAATCATTGAGAGGATCAAGAGCCCAGTGCTGACCTGGCTTCAGAGACTGAGTCATGGAGTTTGGTAGGTTTGGGAGTGGTGTCTAGTCACTATGATTTTTGTTCCCAGGCTTTCTGCTGATGTCACCTTTTGACATCAGATTAAATTTCAGATTTGGTACCCTTTTATCACTGAACTACATTTAGTTGGGGATTTCTAGCCACTCTTCTTACTTTCACAATAGCTCTGTAATTTGGCTCTTTCTCAGCAGTGCCAACTCCTCCTTTATCTATCCTCTTTTCCTTTTACCTCCTGGGTTACTGACTCGTCCTTTCTCTTCTGATACTAAGAGGTCCTGTGTTAATTCTGGTGTTAACTGGAGCCCACTGCTGGAGATGTAACCTCAGGGCTTGAGGGACATGATCTCTGGGCAGGCTCTAGGAGCTGGTGAGCAATTATCCAGATAAACTGCTGAAGTATTAGTGCCCTCATATACTTTGATATTTGGGAGAAAGCTGACTTCTTCTCTTAGAGACTCAAAGGGCTTTTCAGCAGTCTTGCAAATATGTTCAACTTTAAATCACCTACAGCCTTCTTTCAACTTCAGCTAGTTTAGAAGATGGAGGGATTGTTGCTTTTTGATGTGAATCATCAGGATTAAGGTAATAGATTCCTTATAAAGTTACGCTTTCAGATTACTCAGAAATATACAAGCATGGCTCAATTCCCCATTCCTTAAATATCTGCTCATTCATGCTTCCTTCTTTCTCTAATACTATTATTTAAGGTGAGAAGATTATTTTTTCCCTTAAAAGTTATAGTCATCATGGGTCAGCAGGGAGAGCAGAACAGAAGGCTATTGAAATGCTACTTTTGTGATATCACTCGGTTTCCACACATATTGAATTTGAAAGAAGCTATTGAATACTCATTGGGAAAAAAACTTCCAATTATTGGTAATCTCCAGTCAATTCAACCTATTGGTCATAGGTTATGAGAGAGGCAACTATGGTGGAGTGATGAGAGTGTTGACCTAGGGTGCCAAATTTAGCAGACACTAAAACACTGCCACTTGCCATGGGTGGGTAAATTCATCTTATGCTACTCTCCCCCTGCCCCAACAGCAGTTTTACCAGTGTCCCAGGGCATCTGTCCTCCTGCCATGAGTTGGTGTCTTGGCCCCCTGTTCTCATTTGACAGAAATTTCACATTTATAGCTCTGTATGTTATACATACACATAAATGCTTGTTATATCAACATGGGAAGATGGCTTGCATTCATTTTGTATCTACCTATTTTTAAATATTCATTTCAAATCTATTTGTTAGACATTTATTAATTAGGTATATTTTTTGCTGTACTAATTTACACTGTACTAAGCACTTAGATGGCAGAGATGAAGATACAAATGCAGAATGTTTAGTGCTCAGGAGAAGTGTCGGTGTAGCATCTGGTTCCTGGAAGAGATGGAATGGAAGTTTCCCTCTCACAGAAGAGAACAGAGGCCAAGATGTTCGGACGTTTTCTCCATCCTCCTCTCCCTACCTCTGTACCCTGCCTAGCCCCAATCAAATAACTCCATATTTGCAACTTCTCTTTCATATATGAGAGTAATGTGTCTGAATACTGGAAACACATGAAAGCAATGATGACAATCTCATTAGTACCAATCATGTATACATTTTAGCATGACTCAGTATGTTAAGACTGGAAATATAAGGACAGAATTGATTTTCCTCTGCTTAACTTGCAGTTTCTTTAGAGTGACAGTGAAAAGGGAAAAGGATATCAAACAAGAGAGTGTAAGAGCTTCACAACTTCCTTCCTTGATCTCTCTTAACAAGCACTCGTTGGTATGCATGATAATGTTCTCCTGTTGGAAAAATCTCCTTCCTTCTCCTCCAAAGACTATTCCCAGATGCCTTCGTGTATAAATTCCATGTATGAACCATAATGAAAACTGACTAGTTTGCTATTGATCTTTTCCCAACGATTTGTTTTGCTCTGTTTTTTATTGTTAGGTTGGTAGATAATTTGAGAGTAAATTGAGTCACTCTTGAGCAGGTTTCTTGTTTCTTGAGTGAAATAGAGAAGGGATTTGTTGTAGCTTTGAAACTACATCAAAGAGTGATGTTATTGATAAAAACAAGTGAAATTATTATTTGAATACTGAATGGGAGAAGGGTGACTGTTACTGGACCAGTTCCTCCAAAGGGGTCAGGGGAAGTGACTCATGGAGGCATCCCTTACAGGTGACAGTGGGCAGACTCATAAGCAGTGGGGGAGTGGAACATTGCAGGAGTAAGCCTTCCTAAAATGAAAACCATCCTGCTTGCCATCTTTAAAAAATGTTATTTGTTATAAACATAATCATTTAAAAATAACTAACATTTGTAGAGTGTTTTATAGTTTTCAAAATGCTTCACATACATTATCTCATTAGAGCCTCATGATAATCCTGTTAGGATGGTATTCCAGGTATCTGCATAGTAACCATAAATGAAAACAAACATTCAAATACACGTATAAAAAATAAACTTAATTTAGAGTTGCAGAAAAAATTGTGTATTGACTTTAACAAGGTAGGAACAAAAACGACCTCTTTTTCTCCATGTTTCCTTCTGAACAATGTTTCTATTATGTATTTTTCCATTTTTGTTTCCTTGCTACTTTAGACAGGGCATGGCATGTCATTAGTTACCAATATGTGGTTTAGGCCAGACTCGAAAAAGTGGAGGGATGCAAAAATTAGAATATTCAAAGAGAACAAAGAAGTACTAAAAATTCCTGCTTACAACCCTTTGGCAAAAGTACGAAACCTATTTTTCTTTTCTCATAAGTGAAGCTTAATCCTTTCTGCCACTTTGAGTATCTGGCTAAGAAAACCTTTTTAGCCTTGTACTATAGATGCAAAGATTAATGTTGTCATAATAACACAGACACCGGTCTTGTACAGATACTTTAAGAACCAAGTTTCCACAAAGAAGCATAGAATAAAACCCTGACTTGACAATTGTTCTCCAGCCCCTTCTTTGTGCACTTCAGGGTGCAAAGCAGTTTTAAAATCTTTCTTTGAGTTGTTTAATACCTATAAAGCCAGCAATGATTTTTATCTGACATGGAGAAATATCAGTGTAAAAGCTACTAAACTTTTACACAAAATTGCCATTTTCATTCCTTTTTCTCCTTCCACACACTTGAGAGACTTTGGAGGGCATGTGATGTTTAGCAATTGCTAAACCATGGCTTCTACCCAACCACTAATTTTGGCCTTTCTCAGTAAGTGAACACAACCGGAAGAATTATCTTCTCATTTTTATCTAAATAAGGTTACATCAAGGGTAAGAAGGGCTCCGGATCCCGAAAACCCAGGTCCCACCAAAGTGAAACCTTCCACTATCATAGCTGAGTATGGTGCATATTTGAAGGACCCTTGTTCCAAATACACCTCCACTTATACCAATGGCAGGCTTTTCTGTGTTAACAGTCAAAGTATGCTAGACTTCTTAATGTATCCTGGGGCCAAAAATAGCCCAGATCTTGCCAAATGAAATCCTGAGAGATAGGAATTAGAGAACTGATCATCTGACCTATAATAAGTTTATGGGGCTTAACCTTCAGAGCATTTGCTGTTTAAGTGTTTAGTCTATGGTAATGGAGCCCTTTGAAGTTGTATAAATGGAGAATATTTTTATTAACCCTAAGGTTCTTCTCATTGACTGTGATGGGGAAAAGGGAAAGGGTAGAAGAAAGAGGTCTACAGGTTAGGCATACCTATAGGAAGTATGAGGCCATTGGCTGTTTCTCCTGCTTTCTAAATGACCTCAGGCAAGTCACTCTTTCTTCCTTTGGAGTCTCTCTTTATACACTAGGGATAATAGCAGCAGGAATTTATAAATAGATATCTATATCTGTCTATATACATACATACATATACTTGCATATATTAATAATTTATTTTCCCCCAATTACATGTAAAGATAATTTTTAACATTCACTTTTTAAAAATTTTGAGTTCCAAATTTTTTCTCTCTCTCCTTCAACTCCCTTCCCCCATATCTTTTTAATGTAACCTTTATTTCATTTAATTGTTTTTAATTAACAAGCATTTCTCTCTCTCTGTCTCTGTCTCTCTGTCTCTGTCTCTCTGTCTCTCTCTGTCACAGCTCTGCCCACTGGAAAAAAATAGAAAAGCAAAACACTCGTAACAAACATGTATACCCAAGGAAAGCAAATCCCCTCGTTGGCCATGTCCAGAAATGTCTGTCTCATTCTGTATCTTGAGTTCATCACTTTTGTCAGGAAGTTGGAAGCCTGCTTCATCATTGCGTTGATCATTGTCCTTAAGTCTTTCAGAGTTGTCTGTCTTTACAATGTTGTCATTGTATAAGTCATTCTCTTCTTCTACCATGGATATCTTGAAGATTAATGAAATAGCCTTATAAGGAATTTGCTGTCTAAGTATTTAAAACATAAAATGTTGGTGCTAAAAAGTGCTTAAAGTATAAAGCTGTGGTTTTCAGTATGTTTGTGTGTGTGTTTTGCCAACTCTTTGAACAACAACCAAAAAATGCTATGAACATACAAGATAATTTGATTTACTACTCATAATATTCTTTTAGATTTATTCATTAAGTGCTTACAATAACCATGATGGTAACTTTTTGCCCCCAAAACCCCCACCAAATATTTTATAAATATAAAATAATTTTATTATACCTATAATCATGAAAACTCTGAGTATAAATTTATAAAACTCAATTATTTACTGCTTATGATTACCATTAAAGAATTTTTATCAAGAACCTCTTGGACCATTGTTGGGGATCCAAATGGGAACCACTGGTATAAAGTAAGGATTATAATGGTCTTTGAATTTCCATAAAGAAGGGAACAAAATAAAGAATGCTTTAGCCTTTGTAAAAAAAAAAATCAGACAAAGACTACCTTAACTAGTTGTATGGGTGTGCAATATATTCTAATAGTTAAGGAAATGGTCCTGGGTGAAAATTAAGTATAAATCTTCCTGCTACCTATACAAAAAATATGTTTGGGTAAGGCACAAACTTCATGTTTTCTCTGAACTGTGTTCCCCCACAATTCTTTGGGGGCAGTGCTGCATTCATTAGGAGATGGTCTTGAATACCAAGCCCCAGGAGGCCCATGTAGGGGACCCATAGCACAAGGATTTTTGAGTGTGGGAGGTTTTGAAAGAGTCTAAGGAAGCCAGAGGAAAAGGGCAAAAGGAATGGGGACAAGAAACACTTGGCACCATTGGACAATTGCACACTATTTCCTACCATGCAGTGCCATACTGGGAAGCCCTACATTTCCATAGTCTATAAGGTTGTAGGGAGCAGACTCTGATGTGAGTGGTTAGAACAAGAAGGGCTTTGGCAACATCAAGATGTGAGGCTGAAAATGGATGGAGGATCTTGGCTCCTAGAGACTAGCACTCTTTATCTTCTCTTACTGAATGAAGGTTAGATTAGGCAGAACAATCTGGGCTCCAAGCTGCTGTACTCATTAATGAATTAACCATCAGTATCCCTATCCCTGTACGTGTAGGTAAGCAACAGTAAGAGCTCACAAGGAATAATCCAGAGACCAAGAATACACAAATGCTGTTATTGTGGAAATCTGTCTCACATCCTGTTATGAGTTTCTTGTGTCATGTTCCTGCTGTGATGTAGAAGCGGTATGCAAGACTAGAATTTTGCATCCCAGGAGGTGAGACAAAGGGACAGAGAGACAGAGAGAAGTTGATATGGGGATGGGTGATGGAGAATTCTCCTGCTTGGTTGATCCTTTTGTTGTTTGTCTTGTATTTCAGGTAAATGACTTTTACTTTGAACCGATAGGTCCTCTGGCTAGTTGGCTTAGTAAAAGAAATCTCAGTGGGGGCTTATGAGCATCAATTTTTGACTAAAACGAATGTTGGAACTAGGGTGGCTTTCAGGAGACACTGGGCTGCACCTATAATCTATATATAAGTTGAGTTAACCTATCTGATATCTAAGGCTAGAAATTGGAGGTTAGAGAATTTCAACTTCATATGAATTCTAAATATTCAATGGACCTACTGGTAGGAAAGAACAGGAATAAACCATGATTCTGGGTGGCTTTACAATCTCATTATTGTTAGCACTTCTAATTAACAAATATAAAATAATTTGAGCTTTTGCCCAAGTCATGGCAATGATTTCTAGTTAAATTAACCTCTCACTTTTTATAGCTTTAATAACTACTTACCAACTACAATTCAAAAGTAACACTAATAGCTAATTAACCCAAATTCCATTCCATTAGAAAGCAATAAACAGGAAACACAAGGGCTGCCTTATTTATTTCTTGCAATAAAAGCCATGGCTGAGCAAGGGTACGAATGGCATTTTGGGCAACAGTAGAAAGACTTTGGGGCCTATTAATGCATAGGAAAAAAACCTATTGTCCTCATAACCTTGGGGATACAAAGACAAGACAAATTCATATATGAAGCTACATCTTCGTTATTGCCAAGGTACTGTACTACTAGTAGCTTCATTCTTGTTTTTTCCCTTTCTAATGCCTTTTAAATATTCAGGAATCCCCAGTGTTGGTCAGTGGAGAGTTTTCTGCTGGTAGCACAAACCTTAGTCACCTTCTTGCCAGTTCCCAACCAGAAAAGCATGCTTCTTTTAGTCACCTTTCTCAGAATCTCCAAGAGGGTCCAGCCATACCTTCAACACCTGTCTTCTAGGAACAAAGTCGGGGAGGGAGTATATTTCATACTCCCAATGACTACTAGCTATTCCACTGAGTGGGGTGGGATTCATTGGAGTCAATATTGTAAAATGGAAAAAAAAACACTGCATTTGAGACCCTGGGCTCAACTCACAGCTCTCTCACCTATTTACTATGATTTTAGACCAGTTACTTAACACCTCAGGGTCTCAGTTTCCTTTTTTGTAAATGAGATTATTAGATCACCTCTAAGCCCAGCTAGAAGGGAACTTAGCGTTCCTCTCTCTCTTTCTCTCTCCTCCCTCTCTCCCTCCCTCTCCTTCTTGCTCTTTATATATATATATGTAAAATTATTCTATACATATTCTATTTATCAGTCCTTTCTCCTGATGCAGATAGCATCTTCATATATTCTTTATAGTTAATTTGAATATTTATAATAGTCAAAATGACATTCAAAGTCGTTCTTTATATAATACTTTCTTAATGTAGTATAATTTAGTGAATGGGCCACTAGACTGCTGTAATGCCAAGCAAAGGCAACTTCCCAAGGTTCAAAATAACAGCATAGCTGCTGTCCATTTTATTCAGTGATAAATTAAGAACAGAGAAAATCAAAATACAGCATAATTCAAAAGTACACATTCACCATATTTCAACTTATCACAGAAAATCACAATATAATATTCACAACATAGTCTCACAGTAAAATAGTCACTCTTAAGTTAATTCAATCAATCACAAAATAGTCACTCGAATTAATTCAATCAGTCACTTATCAGTAGTATCAAAGTACACAGTCAAAGTCTTCCACTCCAGGGGAAAAGTCTTGATTAACTCAATTAGTTACTAATCAGTAACAATAGTCAAAGTATTCAAAGTACAATCAGTCACTTACTCAGTAAAGTCTTACTAAGTATCATACACAAAACCCTCTACCCCTTAGGTCACTAGTAAACTATAATTCCATAATTACTCAGTACCCAAGGAGAGGTCTTTTCTTCATCTTGACTTGGGGCCTGTTCTCAGATTCCCTGGATCCCCTTCCATGGTCCCAGATTCTACCTGGATCCAATGGCAGACAGCTCCCAGTTCCTTGACCAGCTCTCTGGGGAGGTCCTGCTCCACACTGGCATTCACAGGGTTTGGTCCATGTCAGCTCCTTCACCATTTCTGCTCCAAGGAATTCAAGACTCAACCAAGCCACAAACAAAATCTCAGCATCCTGGTCATGCTTCAGTCACCTGGGCTCCTGGCTCCTGGCTTTGGGCTCTGGGCTCCTGGGATCCTGTTCAGAAGAAGCTCCACCACCACAAGTTTTCAGGACTCAGTTCTCCATTCTT
Source organism: Petaurus breviceps papuanus (assembly GCF_028583685.1). Taxonomy (NCBI): domain Eukaryota; kingdom Metazoa; phylum Chordata; class Mammalia; order Diprotodontia; family Petauridae; genus Petaurus; species Petaurus breviceps. The sequence goes on along the minus strand of NW_027187343.1, from coordinate 4,378,542 downwards.
CTGTAGCTGCTCTGCCACCAGACCTCAGTCTCAAGGAAATTCTGACTGTGCCTCTCTGGGGCTTTTCTTATATACACAGTATTACCTACTTCACTTCCTTCTGCCAACCCCTTCCTGTTATGTCAGTTAACAGGAGACAGGAATTCATACCTTCTGTTCCCCCAATCAGAGGCTTGATCAGTTACTGTGTTAAGTACCTGCTACTTTTGCCAACACAAAGGGATCTTCAAATTCAAAATTACATTACCATTACAACTGTGCATCCTCTACAGATTCATTTCTAGTCCTATGTCTGGATTCTTTAATGGCAAACCTAAGCATCTATATATTTAAAAAATTCTATGATTTTTTAAAGTGCTTTACTGTCCATTGGAGAAATGGGAAAACTGGCTATATATAATAAGGCATATGAAAAGCAGCTATGTTTGGGTTCTTACCACTGTTAGTGAAATATAGAAGAAAGGTGCATGAGGGACTTGGTTATGAATGATAGGAATCTCTGTCAACTCTTTACACTGATTACCAGTGAACAGGAATATCAAGCCTTGTCCATTCTGAGTTAAAATGGTGTGGATCCCTTTAAAATAACCAAATATTAGATCAGTTGTTAAGGGTAGGGTTAGATTAGGGTTGTGCTCTGGATTTTTCTAATATAGCCATCTATTTTCTAAATATTTAGGGTCATCAAAATTCAAAATACATTCTGTTAACTTTACTGTTCTTTAACTTTGAAGCCTCACTGTATATTTTAAAACAAAGACAATTTGATGTGTCCTGATTAATTTTCATTTACTTCTCCCAGATGCTTAGCAAGCAGGATATCCAAGATCTTATTTACAAATCACTCAGGTCTTTAGCAAAAGAATAAACAGAAAAAGGAATTTTGTCAATTAACTGCAAAGCACTGTTTTTGGTGTGCTTCTATAATCATTATATGGGACCACAAGTAAGATCTTTGAGACATCACATTTTTTTGGTATTATTCAAATAAATGCATTTCAGTTCAATTCAGCAAACATTAAGTGGCAACTGTGTACAAAACATTGTGTTAGAGCCTTGGTGTGTGTGTGTGTGTAAGTGGAGATGAACAAAAAAATCTACCCAAAGTGTTTGATGCCATCAATGACCCTGGGCACTAGACTAAGCAAGTTCTCAGATTGATCTAAATAATAAAGCTGGTAAAGTCAAGGTGAAAGGTGCCTATCTTAACTCACTCCCATTATCCATGGAAGGAAGCAGGTAATTATGTGACTGATTTGGTCTTATTTATTTATTTAGTTTATGCAATCAATGGCCTGGAAATCCAAGTCTCTAAGAAACTAGCCCAACTTCACAGATGTGTACATCACTAAACGTCCTTGAAGTCATCTTTTGTTTATTGACATCAGCTCAGACAGAGTCTACATACAGAAAAGCAGGAAAATGATTATTAACCACTTCACAGATTCAGGACAACATTCTGGGCTAATTACAGTATACAACTGAAGGGGTCACATAAGGAAAACTATTAACATAATTTATTATATCAATAATAAAAGCAACAAAAATGATATGATTATCCCAATAGATGCAGAAAAGGCTTTTGACAAAATACAATACTCATTCATATTAAAAACACTTGAAAGCATAGGCACAAATGGATTTTTCTTAAAATTATAAGAAGGATCTACTTAAACCATGAGCAAGCTCTATTTGTAATAGATAAGCTAGAAGTCTCCCCAATAAGATCAAGAGTGAAACAAGAATGCCCATTATCACCAAGATTATTCAGTATTATGTTAGAAATGCTAACAATAGCAATAAGAGAAGAAAAAGACATTGAAGGAATCAGAATGGTATTGAGGTAATACAACACTCTCTTTTTGCAAATAACATGATGTTATACTTGGAAAATCCTAAATATTCAAATAAAAAACTAGTTGGAACAATAATTTTAGCAAAGTAGAAGGTTACAAAATAAGCCCACATAATCATTAGCATTTCTATATACCACCAACAAAACCCTATAAAACAGGATAGTAAGAGGTACCCCATTTAAAATAAATATAGACAACATAAAATACCTGGGATTATACTTGCCTAAACAAACTCAGAAACAACATGAATGTAATTATAAAACATTTTATATAAATAAATTCAAATTGAGATTATTGGGGAAATATTGATTGTTCATGGGTGGGCACAGCCAATATAATAAAAATGACAATTCTACCTAATCCATTTATTCAATGCCATCCCAATTAAATTACCAAAAAATATTTTATTGAGGTGGAAATAACAAAATTCATTTGAAAGAACAAAAAGTCAATATTATCAAATGAATGATTTTTTTTTAAATGTAAAGGAAGGAGGTTTAGAAGTACCAGCTCTTAAACTGTCTTATAAGACAGTAATGTTCAAAACTATCTGGTGCTGGTTAAGAAATAGAAAGGTAGGTGGGGATGGCCAGGTGGCACAGTGAGTAAGAGCACCAGCCCCAGAGTTGGGAGACCTGGGATCAGTTCCGGCCTCAGATACTTAACACCCAAACAAAATAATTGGCCGTGTAACCTTGGACAAGTTACTTAACCCCAATTGCTTTACAAAAAAGAAAAAAAGAAATAGAAAGGTAGATCAATGGAATAGAGTAGACATATAATACACAGCAGTAAATAACTATAGTAACCTTGTGTTTGACAAATGTAAAGATTTATGCTTTTGGGATAAGAAATCACTATTTGGTAGAAAAAAAATTGTTGGGAAAACTGTAAAGTGTTTTGGCAAAAGCTAGGCATAGACTAATATCTGACACCATTTACCAAGATAAAATCAAAATGAATACATGACCTAGATATAAAGAGAGATGTAGTAAACTAGAAGATTAGATATCAAATAAATTAAAAGAGTAATCAGTAAATTAAATATCAAATAAATTAGAAGAGCATGGGACATATTACTTATCAGCTCTATGAATAGGAGAAGAATTTATGAATGAGATAGAGAGCCTTGTGAGATACAGAATGGATAATTTTGATTACAAAATTAAAAAGGTTTTGTACAAATAAAACCAATGAGTCCAAAGTTAGAAGAAGAACAGAAAATTGGGGGGAAATTTTATAGACAGTTTCTGGGATAAAAGTTTAATATCTCAAATATATATAGAGAACTTTGTCAAATTTATAAGCATATGAGTCATTCTCCAATTGGATGAAGAAATAAAAGGTATATATAGTCATATGAAAAATGCTCTAAATTGGGTAGGGAACCTGTAGCCTCAAGGCCACATGTCCTTATGACACCTCTAGGTCCTTATGTGTGGCCCTTTGACTGAATCCAAACTCCCCTTTTATGGGATTCTGTAAAGTTTGGATTCAGTCAAAGGGCCACACTTAAGGACCTAGAAGGCCACATGTGGCCTTGAGGTTACAGGTTCCCCACCCCTGCTCTAAACCATTATTGATCAGAGAAATGCAAATTAAAACAGCTTTGATATATCATCTTACTCCTATCAGATTGGTCACAATGATAGAAGGGGAAAATGACGTTAGAAGGAGTATGGAAAAATTGGGACACTAACACACTGTTGGTGGAATTGTGAAGTGATTCAACCATGTTGGAGAACAATCTAGAATTATTCCTAAAACATGTATACTCTTTGACCTAGCAATACCACTATTAGGTCTGTTTCCCAAGGTGATCAGGAAAAAAAAGAAAAGAATCTATATGTTCTAAAATATTTATGGCAGATCTCTTTGTGGTGGTAAAGAACTAGAGATTGAAGGAATGCCCAACGATTGGGGAATGGCTAAACAAGCTGTGGTATATAATTGTGGCAGGATGCTATTGTGCTGTAAGAAACAAGCAGGCTGATTTTAGAAAAACGTGGAAGGACTTGCATGAAATAGGAAGAGTGAAATGAGCAGAACCAAGAGAATGTTATATACAATAACAGCAATATTATTCAAAGAGTAACTGTGAACGACTAAGCTATTCTAAGTATTATAAACATTCAAATCAACCACAAAGGACCTGTGAAGGAAGATGGTATCTACTTCCAGAAAAGGAACTGATAAATGGAAGTATGCATAGTATTGTTTTTACATACATATGTACAGACATACAGACAGACATATAATGTCAAATGGAAACCTCTCAAGTGCAAGGTAGGGAGGGAGGGAGAGTTTGGAAGTTAAAATGTAAGAAAAAAAATAAAGTTGAGAATAGCTAAGAGAACAATGAGCATAAAATTCTATTCAATTCAGACATTAAGTACTTAAGAAAAAATATGTTCTATGCTGGTTATCCCAATAATTTACTAAAGCTTAAAGCTGCATTAAGACTTTTGGGACACCCTTCGTCGTGGTCAGATTTGTAAAAAAGACAGTAGGAGAAGGGAAAAAGAAGTGGGGGTGGATGGAAAAACAGAGAAAAAAAGAAAAATGCAAATAGAAGCACAAAGAGAAGTGAACAAAAACCAGGAGAGAGAAACTGAGATGTACACATAGAGCTAGCCACACATAGGTACCCACATTAGTAGAGAGCTCCAGTTCCTATTGTCCTTGGTGCGTTGGTATGAAAGGAGAGGCTGAAGAAGGAAAGACAGGTGTCTATCCACTGTCCATAAAGATAGGCTAATGATGCTTTCTAGGAAAACAGGGGGCATTAATAGGTAGATGTGCATGTGTGTGTCATGGTGCCACTGTCACAGTTTCCAAAGTCCCTATAAAGCCTCTGGGTGTCCTAGTAGGTGGGTCGCCACCACTCCCACTCGTCTAACCCCTTTCCTCATCTGAGATCAGATGCTAAGAGCATGTAAGAAATGTTGGTAGTCATTAAGGAAATTCTCTTAATGAGTTCACCTTGATGACCTTATAGAGCGGCAAATCTTTTATTTTCAACATTTGATAAGCAACTCTCACTATAAATAGTATGGTGTGTTCATTTAGTACCTTGTTAAGAGTTCAAAAGACAACCCTTGATTATGTCTTGAAGATTAAGTCTGTGCCAAGATGATTTCACTGATCTGGAGTCTCTCTTTGGAACGTGGTAAGGATTTTAGTGATTGAAGCAACTCTCAAGATGATTTGGGAGCTATTCTAGAACACCCAAGAGCTACTCTGATGGAACTCTCTTAGCTTGCTTCTCCTTTTTCATCTTTTAAAAATCTTTTCCTTGTTCGATTTTTTCCCCTGGAATATAGTGGTGAGGGTCAAGTGGGGTGGGGAATGGATTTATGCTCTCTTTGTCACCCCACCTGACTTCAAATTTAGCCTTGGAAATGTACTAGCTGAGTGACCCTGGGCAAGTCACTTAACCCTGGTTACCTCAGTTTCCTCATCTGTAAAATGAGCTAGAGAAGGAAATGGCAAACCACTCTAGAATCTTTGCCAAGAAAACCCCAAATGGGCTCACAACGAGCCAGACACGACTGAAATGACTGAACTGGCTGAAATGACAGCTTTTTGCACAAATACAAAGGCCACTGCATGTGTTTGCTGAGGTGGCCTGAGAGGGGAGTTCATGGACCTGAAATTCCTGACCCCCTTTTGCCTTTCTGAGCATAGATCATAGACCAGAGAACTGAGAATGGACTTTTGCAGCTCAAGAAATGGCAACAGCATATGGGAAGTTATGAAGGATCAAGAGTTACTGGAGAAGCAACATGGCAGAAGTAGAATGTGTTTGTATACATGGCTTGAGAGAGGAGTTTACGGATAATGCTTTTGAAACTCAACACTCCATGTAGAGGAGTGGGGAATCTAACTTTCCTAGGCAGCATAATCCCACAATCTAGCCTTTTAGCAGAGAAGGGACAATTCTTAGACAGTGCCAATTTTGGGAATTGCTTTGAAAACAATCTGAAGTCCAAGAGTTTAGAGAGCTGACCTTCTTGATCATGGGTTCCTACATTTTTTGTGTTATGGATCCCTTTGGCAAGCTGGTGAAGAATATGTGCTCCTTCTCAGAATAAAGTTTTTAAATAATTGAAGGAAATACTACATTTCAGTTAGAGGTGATTGAAAATAAAGATGTAATTGTTTCCCATCTAAGTTCATGGATTCCCTGAAATCTATTCACAGACTCTTTGGGGATCCATGGGTCACATGTTAAGACACTCTATTCTAGAAAGAGAAGTGAATTTTAGATCAATATAGCTTTGGAAAAAAAAAGGAGATTGCCCACATGGTCCCAGTAGTTGGAGTAATAATAAAGAACTAAAGTCATAATATGGGGAAGACCTCTATTTTGTCTGCTATGGTTATAGTGAGTTATTTGTATAGTTCAGGGCTGATGGAAAAGGGTTTGATTGTTCAGCAGCCTCAAAGTGTGTTTGCCTTCTCGGGGAATCCAAAGCACATTGTTGGCACTTTGATTTTAAGAAGGATTGTAATGGGCTCTGTGGGGAAGCTAGAGATTCACAGAAATGTCAGTGACCAGCTGGTAACTCCACTAGTTTTTTCTGAAGGAAGCTTATGGGTTACTATGAGGGCTGAATACGTTTTCTTTATCAATTTATTGATTCCTGTGAATCTTCTTCACTTTGTTCATTTTCTAGAGGGGGTTAAAAAAGGGCAATCCTGCACATTTTATGCATGTTACCTTGAATGGTTTTATGGAAGCTGGGACTTCTATTATATACCTTTGTGGAAATAGAGACAAACTATGCATAAGATTATATTCAGAGATTTCCCATAATAAACTCTGGGTAGAGGCATCATGAGCCAAAAGGGCGAATGACTCTTTTCAGGGGTCAGCACGAAATCAGACCTGGTCCATGCGAGCTCAGCTCAGGGAGTCCTAGCCTATGGGTTATAGGCACATTTACACTGTATATTATTGGCAATATAAAGTTGAAAGCTGGCATTTAATTCTGCTACATAGGCAGGACACTCATTAGGGATGGTGTAGTTAACACAAATGTGAAAAGACAATAAGCATTTTATTTGGTCAATGGACAGATAAAGTGTTATGGCAGTGTGATAACAAACCCCAGATCAGACCAACCGATTATATTATTTATCCTTTTGTACAGCTGTGAAACCTAGAAATGGTACAGGTATAACACCTACTTTCTAAAGTACTTTAATCAACATTAATATAGGAATAATACAGACTCATCAATACTGAAAAACTGTTGGCTGCTACCCAGATGAATCCTGCCCAAATTCAGAGAACCATTTTCAACTATTTAGACTCAACTGAAATACCAACACATTTTGGAAGAGAGTTCATCTTAAGGCATATGTCAGGTTATCTCTGACTAATGTCAAGGAACAAAAATGTTGTAATATCCATTGGAGGACACTGATGAGACATAAGACTTAAAAACTTGGCTTTTATGGCTTTGGAAGGCAAACAATGCTGACCTAGCTAGTTTTTCCTCAGCTAAGGGTCCATTTATTTTTCTTAACTTAAGCTAGGGATGTTGATCTTAGTGGGTTTGAATGGCATGTGGTACAGTAGATAGAGATCTGGCTTTCATGTCAGGAAGAACTGGATTCAAGTCCTGTTTCCTGACACGTACTGAACGTGCCAGTTCTTAACATGCCAACTCTCTAAGACTTTAAGTTGTACAGAATGTGGTACTGACCTGCACCGAAAGAAAGAGGAAATTCCTTACACCAGTGAAATCACAGATCCAGGCCTCATTCTGTCTGTGAGTGGGCAGATTTTAGTTTTAACAAACTGTCCCAAAAGGTGTTGATTAACCTTTTTCCGTGTGTCATGGGCCTGTGGCCAAATGGATCATACAACTCAGAGCCAAACAGTGACCCTTTTCCATGATGACTTCAAGAACCATTTGTTGTAGGGAGAGGATGATGGAACTTCCAGGTGAAGCATCCATAGAGGATGAGAGATAGCAGTGGCACTGACTGATTAGAACAGTTGAGAAATTCCTGGACTAAGCCAGAAGCTGCAGGGGCTGGGGTGACTGGGGTGCCATGTTAAATGATGGTGGTTTGCAGTAATGCCAGTAGCAGTCTGGAGCTGGGACAGACAGTAGATGCCAGAGCATGAGATCATAGTCCTTAAGGAGAAGAAAGAGGGCAGTTAACACTGTACGTGTAACAGCAATGCTTACAAGGCAGGGCCTTGTGTTCAAAGTTTTATGAGACTGTGGCTGAACCTCTCTCCCTAGGGAGGGGAGGAAGAAAAAAGGAACTCAGGTGGGCTATAACTATTCTTTTTCTTACTGGACTCAGATGTGAGTTCCTTTTCTGTTCTTTACATGCCATTTAATACTTCTATCCTGTGTTAAAAGGTTTATTGTTAGCATGATGTTCACTGGTAAAAATACATTTAGGAAGAACTACAAATAAATCAAGTTCAGATATTCCTAAGGCTTGAGCCCTAGGTGGGGACTGAGCCATTATCATGTTATTTTTTTAGAGATGTTCAAGATTAAACTAAGTTCTTCTGAAACTAGGGTCTGCTTCTCAGCCATGTGTTATACAATGTATAAGTCATGAAGCAAAAGAAGAAATTGCCCTTTACAAAGGTTGAGGGTTTTATCTTCTAAATCCTTCTATCTTCACTGAATCTAGACACATTTAAAAAGAAGCAGCTGACCTTAAGATGAGTGCTGATCTCTGCTGCCATTATTATTTTGTGAGAAAAGAAGCCTTCTTGCTTTATGAGAGTAATATATACAGCAATTGTATTTTCTAAACTACAAATTAGGAAATATGGTCTGATAAAGAATCTTTCTGCAAACCATCATTAAAAATATGCTATCTTTTCTTGATACCAGGAGTGTCCTGGAAAATTTAGGATATGTGATTACCATGGTTACATGAAAATTAAAAGAATTAAAGAAATGAGGACTCTATGCAGTACCAGAATATCAGTAGAAATCTCAAAACGATATTGATTTTTGACTTCCCCCTATAACTCCCTCCCATCCTTTCCTGAATCCTTTCTTTTCATAATACTTTCCAAAGGTTTTCTAATTTTCTAGAGAGGCTGATCTTGTTGGCTTTGGGATTGGGCAAAGGTTATTTGAAGGACAAGATTTTCTGTCCACCCTTTCCTTGGTGTGAAGTTGAAAAAAAAGGACAGGTTTAGAAATATATTCAAGATCCTGTATTGTAGTTAAGCTTTTCTATGGGCAGTATTTGCTTGGTAGCCAGTTTTCACCTTCCAAAGAGAAATAGCATTTTTAGAAATGGGTAACATAGGGGCAGCTAGGTGGCACAGTGAACAGAGCACCACTGGAGTCAGGAGGACCTGAGTTCAAATGTGGCCTCAGACACTTAACACACTTACTAGCTGTGTGACCTTGGGCAAGTCACTTAACCCTAATTGCCTTGTCTTCCTCCCTCAAAAAATAAAAAAAAAGAAATGGGTAACATATACATGTACATGTACAAATACACACAGGGTATCCCGAAAGTCTTAGTTCAGCATTAAGCTTTAATGGATTAAAAGTACACTAACACTTTTGGGACACTGTATAAGAGTGTGTGTGTGTGTGTGTGTGTGTGTGTGTGTGTGTGGTCACACATTGATTTATGAATGGGACTTATCTGGTGATGAACCAGATGAAATTGGTTAGCTGCTGTGGCTGCTTGGGGTGCAGAGTCTCTGTTGGCATTATCTGCCTTCTTTAGAGATTCCTTCCCTGAGACCTCTCATATAAATCATACATGTAAATGTATAACAGTAAGTTATATTTTTGTATGTACAGATCTCTTTCCCTCTCCAAAACTCGGTGTTCAGTGGAAAAAAAAACAGAGGGCTTCACATCCCCATGGACTGCTTATGCAGCTCAAGTCTTTTATCCCAGGTAGCCAGAGTAAGACAGGTTCACTGGACTATGACCAGTGCTTTTAACACTTTGGCATGTTGTCTTTCATGTAGCCCTGGCTTTATTCCTCTCTGATCATGTGCCTACAAAAGGAGAAAAGAAGGAAAGATATTAGGAAATGGGGAACAGACAAAGAGTACAGAGAGCGAGGAGAGACAAAAGTAGCCATGAAAAAAGGAAACAGAATTCCTTCCAATGGCTCTCATCATCTACATTTACTTATAGACCCTTTACTACCGAGGTTCAGGGGCAACTAGATCCCAAAGCTCTCTACTGTCTCAGCCCATATCTATTCCCTGTATGATGATTATTCCATATTATGTAGCAAACCACCGTGGCATGAATTTCCTTGCATCACCAAGCTAGTGAGAAACAATGTAGACTTTCTATTGTGAAAAAATGTGAGTTCTTAGAAAACTAAACAGAAACAAATTCAAAAGAAACCAAAGTATTAGGTATTAGGATACCAAGCAGTGGAGGAAAAGACAGAAGGGGATAAGGGTAGAGGTGATGGAAAAATTATATAACAACATGATTTATTGCTTTTTGTTTTCTATGGCTTTTGCTCCAAACTAAAGCTATTTGCTCGAAAGCACAGAAGTGAAAAGCATGACTTCAGAATTTGTGGATGGAGTCAGCAACCTTTTTAAGAATGATAACTTCAATATAAAATTCTTTTTAATAACTTTAATATAAGGTAAGGACTTTAACTTCAATAATAACAATAATTTTAAAAAATAATTACTAATAGCATTTTATACACAACTGTATTGAATTGATACTATAATTGCCCCCATTTTCCAGATAAGCTAATTAATAAGGACAAGGGGGGTTGTGACGTGTATTTGTTATACAATGGCAGGACTAGGATTTTTTTTTCTTTTTGGAGGGGCAATTGGGGGTAAGTGACTTGCCCAAGGTCAATGGCTAGTAAGTGTTAAGTGTCTGAGGTCAGATTTGAACTCAGGTCCTCCTGACTCCAGGGCCAGTGCTCTATTCACTGTGCTACCTATCCGCCCCAGGAGTAGGATTTGAATTCAAATCTGTCATTAATTCAAAGCTAAATAACATGTTTTACTTTTGAGTGTTACCAGTAAGGACAGTTTTGAAAGAAAGGAAAGAGAAAGAGGGAGAGGGAGAGAGAGGGAGAGAGAGAGAGAGAGAGAGAGAGAGAGAGAGGAAGAAACAAAAGAGTGAGAGAGAATAAGTAAGATAAGGGAAAAGAAAAGATTAACTAAAAGAAAAAACAGGTGCATATAGAAGACAGAGGTGATAAAAAATGTCTAAAAGAAATGATCTTAGGTACCATCCAATCAATGATACTGATGCCATTGGCTGTCCACCCTTAGTCTGAGACATATTTTGTTTGATTATCACTTTTTTTTTTTAAGCAATCGGGGTTAAGTAACTTGCTCAAGGTTACAGGGCCAGTTATTTCTGGATGTGTTGCTGAGTGTCTGAGCCCAGGATTCGATCTCCAGGTCATCCCAACACTGGAGCCAGTGCTTTTACTCGCTGAGCCACCTGGCCGCCCCTAAGCAATTGGGGTTAAGTAACTTGCTCAAGGTTACATGGCCAGGTATTTCTGGGTGGGTGCTAAGTGTCTGAGCCCGGGATTCGATCTCCAGGTCATCCTGAAACTGAAGCTGGTGCTCTTACTCGCTGTGCTACCTAGCCACCCCGATTATCACTCTTAAAAAGATAATGAAAGATAATCTCTTTCCTTTATTAATGAGGTCAGATCTAGGACCTGTATATGATGAGGACTAATCTATCTATCTCTCTATCTATCTATCTATCTATCTATCTATCTATCTATCTATCTATCTATCTATCAACTAATCTATGCATATGTTTATGTGTGTATGGACCTAGTGGATAGGATGTTGGACTTGGAGTCAGGGAGACTTGGGTTCAAATCCTGCCTTTGACACTTATTTTCTGTGTGATCATGGATAAGTCATTTTATTTCTTTGATCCTCAGTTTTTCCACTTTAATATTCATAATAACTATATCACAGTATTGTTTTGAGGCCCAAATGAGATAATGCAAGTAAAATGTATTGCAAACATCAAAGGGCCCTATACATGGTAGTTATTGTTATTATTATTTTTAGAGCTAGAGCTAGATCTGTACTTCCCTATACAATTAGTCCCCATCTTCTACCACTTTAAATTTCATATTCTACTTATTGATGCCTAATAAAGAGCTGTCTTTCCTTTACCTGTTATATATTTTACTTATTTATTCAGCAAATCCACAAATCTGAATGGGTAAGTTAAGTCAACAACAAGTAAACAAGAATTTATTAAGCTATGTGTCAGGCACTGGAAATACAAATACAAGCAAAATAAAGGCAGTCTATGCCCTCAGGAGGTTTACATTCTAGTGGGTGAAGACAGCACAGAAAGAGAAATTGAAAGAAGAGGACAGGAAGAGTGTGAGGAAGAGGTACTCCTGCAGGGACAAGTAGAAAAAAGAAGTCTGAAGAGTCAGAAGGCGTGTACATGCCTGGCCTGGGTACCTTCATTTAAATGGAAGTTCAAGGAGGAATTGACCAATCAGAGGAAGAAGCCACAAGAATGGGATGATTTTCTAGAGGAAAAAAAACTGTTGGTGGAGAAAGAAGTCCTGAGAATCAGGATTGGAGATGAGAGGAATAAAGGAGTGAACATGGCTGGGCTGGATTTCCTTAAAATGGAAGGGTCTGTAGGGGTGGAATGATCTTCCAGGTGAGAAGGATACTGAGTCATGGTGGCTAAAGAAGTCCAGAGAGTCAGAATCAAAGCACAGAAAAGAATGAGGAGACAAAAAATGTTTCTCGTATACCTATGCACTGCATGTATACAAAATAATAATAAAAACTTTAAAGTTTCCAAAGTAGTCTTTTGAGAACAACCCTGGGAGGTAGTTGGTGAAAATACTATTACCCCCATTTTACAGCAAAAACCCTGAACATTAGAAAAGGAGAGTATCCTGACTGCCAGGAAGTGTCAGAGCCAGGAATCAACCTCAGATCTCCTGAGTCCAAATGCAGCATTTCCTCTTCTGTGTTGCATTATATAATCAGCATTTAGTACAAAAACGGTTGATAGTTTGTGTTACAGTGACCCACTCACAGGGACTCATTGTGTCTAAGATTGGGGATTGTGTATATCTCAGAGTTGGTGACTTTGAGTTCCCAGAAAAGTTATGTGACTTAGTAAAGCAGAAAGGTATGTAGGCCAGTGTGAGTGTTAGGAGGTGTGTTTGTATGTATTTTATCCTTGAACCTAGGTCTTCCTAGCTCTGAGACCAGTTCTCTACCTCTTATGCAGACTTCTTCACCCAGACTGCATTGTTTATACATCATCAAGTCATATATATTATACTTTGGGGCTCAATGTGATGTAGTAGATAGACTTCTGGACTTGGAATTGAGAAACCTGGGTTCAAATCCTGCTTCCAATGTTTATGAGCTGTGTAATTGTGAGCAAGTTACTTTTTTTCTCAGAATCGGTTTCTTTATCTGTAATACGTGGACAATACCTGGTGTACCCACCTTGCAGTGTAGTTGTTAGGCTAAAATGAAATAGATCATGTAAAAAGGGCTTTACAATCAAGTACAACACAGAATATCAGCTGTCAGCTATACTTTACATGCACTTCATCATTCCCTTTATTCTCTTTGCCAGGGTATGCTGTCCAGTGCCAGCAGGTACCTACATGTTATGTGGGTGATAGCCTCCCTTATTACCCTAGGGGCATTTCTAGTCCCTAGTTTAATAATGCAGTCCTTTCTGCAAGTTGTCAACTCTGCTTTGTCCCTCTATTATCTATGGGGGAGAAGCTGCTTTGGGTTTTAAATGACAGGTGTGGAGGTAGAAATTAAGAAATGAAAAACCTTTATTATCTTTTAGTGATAATAGCCTCGAGGCTGAGTGTAGTAGGATGGCAGCTTGACTTGGATGGATAGACAGGTAAATATGTAAAAGGTTGATCAGGAAAGCTCCTGATCAATTTGATGGTTCCCCCCCTCCCCCCAATAAACTTCATGAAATTTATAGGGACATAAACCTTTGTCTGAAGGGCATCTCCGATGGAAGTAGACCTTCACCCTCATCCCTTCCTGAGGGGACACTAAGAACCCCTCTGATTGGCTCTTGGAGAGTGAAGTTGTCTCTAAGGTGTTCGGAACCAAGATTGGAGGGGGATGGAATCTTGTCCAAGGATCCACCCCTTCCACTTAGGCTGTAACAGCAAGCTGTTGCCTGAGATGCCATGATTCTTCTTTGTGTAATTTCTTTCCATTGGACTTCCTGACCAGAGTGAAGAAGGATATAGAGGGAGGGGTTTTTACCCTTTTTTCCACTTCCCTAGGAAGAGAAAAACGGCAACTTATAGGAGAAACACCTGGCAAAAAGTATGAGTTCATACAAGTCATCTGAAGTATGGAATTGCAAATTCTTCATCACTTTCTGCCTTTCCCTTTTCTTTTTCAAGAACAGATCAGATATTAGAGTTCCTAAGAATGGAATTTCCATGCCCAAGGTACGGTATCAGGAAGCTTTGATGAAATTCCTGCAGAGATATGTGGCCTAGGAAGAGAGATCCTGAAAGTAGTAGACTTTCCCAACTTTGGGGACTGTCTCATAGTTAATCCCAAATTTGAGAGTTTCCAAGTTCAAAAATCCTTAAGTAGTCAAGAGTTCACGAGCTTGATTATTTGGCAACTGTTCTGCTAGGGATAGAATATTTCCCCAGTATTGTGCTTCTTGGAGAAGGAGGAGGGGAATTATCCTGCAGTTGAAAGACCAAAGTCATGTTATGAGAACTGGGGGCAAGAGATCTGGACTTTGCTAACTTTAAGTTACCTGAGTTGCTCAGATAGCCAAGATCCATTGTAAAGGTAAATTAGTTGTTCAGAAGATCTTCAAAGTTTGTTCACCTTCTGGAGACATCAGGTGAGTTTAATGGGTTATTTCAGGCCTACTCTAGTGCTTTATGAAGGTGCAGGAGTGATCCTTGGTTCTTGAAGGCTATGCCAGCAGAGTATCAGTTTGGGCAGATTTTATTATTTTGGAAAAGTCTCAATTATGGCTCCACAAAGAGACCAAGTCTGGTGCAGAGGATGAAGAAATAGAGAAATTCTACAAACTCTATAAGACCCTCTAAATAAAATCAATGTATACTTGGATATTCATTTATCTTCAATGAAAAGATAGGGGGAAAAGGTGAGGCTGGTGAAAAATATATAGGAAAATATGATTCAGGAAGAATTAATGAGAGAGGCCAAGGATATGTAGACCACACGGAAGCTTCACACCTTTACATTATGACTATTTCCTTTGGGAGAAAATGGGTAGGTGTCAGATATGATGGGCACCAAATGATATCATAAAATGTAACTGACTGTCATTTAACCGACAGGAAAAGACTCATGATGAGGGATAAAAAAGGATGTGCCATATTGGTCAAGCCACCTTGGATACTGCTTTCCTTCAGATCCTTTTAGAAACAACCTAAGACCTTAGAGCCCAAAAGTTCTAGGAATATCAGCACACTCCTCCTCCCCCCAAACACCACTATCTTTGACTTCAGCTTGTCTTTTGTGGTCATTATTGAGATTTATGGAGAAGGTTCTCATTGGTCCCAGTCAATCACCAATTGCCACCAAGAGCTCTGGGAACAGCAGCACTCTGCCTTTCCACAGCTCTCCCCACCCCACTGCTTTCAGTTTCTGGGGAAGCAACACTTGTGCAGACAAAACCTAGCAAATTCCTCTGAAGGTGCTGTAGCCACTGCCTCCTCAGCAGCCACCAATGTCCTTGTTATCATCAAATGGTTGAACATCGAAAACCATGAAGATTTTCTTAATGTCATTACAGAAGATGCATTACCATCTGATTTGCAGTTGAAAACTCCTATATGTGTTTGCTTTCTCTATTTAGAGAGAACTTTTTAACGTCAGAGATTGTCTTGCTTTTCTACTTATATACCCAGCATTTTGAACATAGTAAGCATTCAATAAATACTCTCCCTTCCTTCTTCCATTTTCCCCTCCTTCCTTCCTTTTCCCTTCTTTCCCTCCATCCTTCTTTCCTTTTTCCTTCCTTCCTTCTTCCCTCTACCTTTCTTTCTTTCTTTTTGAGAGTCACCTCTGAATCAGTTGTCTGTATACAGTCATACCACTGATTTTTCATATCAAAGATCAATATTAGTAAAAAGCTAAAAAAATTAGAAAAATATATGACTCACAATTGAAGAAACTTATTCCTGAGTTATTTAAACAAGTAATCGACAATGAAAATGGGAAATGGAGAACAGAAGATACATCAACACTGATTATGATTTTTATACAGAAGTTAACTAGTGTAAATCAATTCCAACAACAAGAAGACCAAAAGAACTCAGGAAGAACCTTAGTCAGTAAACAATTACCTTGTCAAATAATAAGAAATGGTGCTAAAAGATAATACTAGTTTAGAATATAAATTCTTTTGTAAAACCATACATGGAAGGATAGTGGATGATTTTGAACACTATTGTCTCATAAAGCAAAATGAAACAGTAGAGAATAAAATCTATTTCAAGAAAGCATGGCAAATGATCTAATTAAGCAAAGTTGTCCTGAGGACATTTACGTATGAACATAGGAGGCCAATAAACAGAAGAAAAATGGAAAAGATCTGCAAAGATTATTCTAATGACCTGTTTTCATCATCAAAATTAGTAGAGCCACCATATTTGGATTCTAACATCACATTTTCAAATATGTTTATGGGCAGGTATAAAAGGCCCTAAAGACAACAAAGATAGAAAAAACAGCTAGAATAGACCAAATGTAGAGAAAGGAGATCCATGGTGGAGGCGATACAATTATGAAGGTGTGGAGGGACTGATTCACAATGTAGTAGGAGAGAACATAAAAAATTAGAGCTAGATGCATACTTTCCCACCTAAAGAAGAACTTTATGAGACTCAACTCTATACAAATTGAGGGCATTAATGATAAGGGTATTTGGAAGGAATAAGTGGTCTTTCATTAATGATATTAAAGGCAAGACCACATCTTTACCATTTTTTAACTGATTGAAAGATTTAAGATCCACTGTGCTTGTCTGTTAATCATGAAAAAAATATTTGAGAGAGCAAAATTCCACCTTAAAGGCTCTTTTTGAACAAGATGTCTTTAATCCACACATCAAAAATCATTCAATATGTTTGAAAACTATAACCACAGAAATTATCCTGTTCAACCACTCTTTGATCAAGGTAATATATGCTACTTTTTTTTTTTTTGCATAGCAAAGAACAGGGGTGAATGACCTCAAAGAAAATGTCTGGTCATATGACAAGGGCAAAACATGACAGGTAGACAACCTGATTGCTCTATAGTATCTTTGAGATGTGGGAGAAAAATAGGAAAGGCCTCCAGTTTGTTGAGTTATTGTCCTGTGGGGAACTTGTGGGAGGAAGTGGCCAAGATTCATACAGGAGGAGTAGGCATGGATGGGCAGCAATTATTGGAGGGAACATCCAAATCCTTGTGATCATAAATGCCTTTGGCTATTTGAGCCTTTATGTTTCTGTATGTTATATTTATGTTCATGGGTTCCTGTGTGTATCTTTTATGCATTTTCTGTGCCAGGCAAAATAAAGGCTATATCATAACTAATTCTTATACATTAAGGGAGTTTGAGGCTCTATTACCCCCATTTAGGAAAATCTAAATGTAAACTTACATCTAGCTTCATTTTGGTAATTTCTTCAGAATAAAAGTCCAAAATGGAGGCATGTGTTCCAAAATGAAACCTGATTCTTGTAAGTATAGAATTCTTAGGTGACTGTAATCTATGAGAAACAATAAATGAATAAATACATCAACCATAGTCAGTAGTTAGTGGTTTGGAATTCTGGTCTTATATTTGCCATTTTAACTTGCTCTGTGAGGTTGGGCATCTCATTGAACCTCTTTTTGTTTTCAGTTTCCTCACCAGTGAAATGAAGTTAATTACACTGACCTCCCCAAAAAAGGTATTAGAAGAAATAGATAATTAGTGAGTTCAAATCACTTTGAAAGCCTAAGTGCTAAATACTGACATTCTATACCAGTATTGGATTGATTCCTGTGATTATATTCCTAAGACTTGTTCCTTATCTCTTTTAAAATTCACAAATATTGGGCATGTATTTCATTGGCATCTTGAGAAGATAGTGATATGATCTGTTAAACCTTTAAGTCACTTTTTGTTTCTTGAAAGTTTGCCATTATTTCCCCATCTTTAATGGGTAATCCCATTCTTGATTTTATTCTCTTGGAACACTAAGTGGTTTTCTGTGCTTCTGACAGCTAGAAATGGACTTAATGATCTTTTTTTTTTTTTGGCCATTGATGGCTTTTAGATAGATAGCTTCTACACATCCAAATTTCTTTTTTTTACTCATAAATAAGATTTTCTTGCCCCTTACTTATCTGTATTCAACCAGTGAATTGTTCTTCTTGTCAGAAGACCTACAATTGAGAGCAGTATTTTAGATTTATTCTCCCACGAGCTTTTTCACATGACTAGTGTGAAGCAAGCACTATATAAATCTTAGCTATTTATATTAACAATAATGATTAATAATATTACTAGAGGGGGGGCTACCAGGTGACAAATTTTTCCCACCATAAGTCACTAAGACGTCTACTTGGGGATACTGGTAATGATACCAGGGTAGTGAATATCCGTGTTGATAACAGACAAATCTTTGAAGGATGAAACTTTCAATTCTATAATTCAACCCAATTAAAAAGTTTTAAGTGCCTATAATTTTCAAGGCATTGTATTGAGTCATAAGGATAAATATAAGGACTGCCTAGATCCTGTTCTCAAGGAGCTTATAATCAGATGAGGGCAGGACAAAGATACAATTTTGTTGTTCAGTAGGCTTACCCCTTCTCAAAGATCATAGGTCTAGAAAAAAAAATCATCAAGACCAGATCCAATATAGATCCCCTGAGTCTTCTCCACTACCCTTCTTCCCAAACTGGAGAGCTGGTTGTTTGCTCTTCAGGAATTGTTATTTTTATTCTCTCATTTTGCTTTCAATCTGTGAGATATTAATTTTTTTTTTCTTTTTGGAGGGAGGAGGGCAGGGCAATTGGGGTTAAGTGACTTGCCCAAGGTCACACAGCTAGTAAGTGTTAATCTGAGGTTAGATTTGAATTCAGTTCCTCCTAACTCCAGGGCTGGTGCTTTATTCACTTGGCCACCTAGCCACCAGGAGATATTCATCTTTAATGCAAACTAAATTAGTTCTGTGATATTTCATAAGATGTTAAAAATAAAAGCGTGACCAAAGTCAAGATATGGGCCTTTAATGGGTCCCCTTCATCTGTTAATTACATGACTGTTGCAAAAATAATCCAGGGTGGTTCAGCAAGGCTTGTTCTTTTTTTTTTTTTAATTTATATACTTTTAGTTTACAACATTCAGTTTCACAAGTTTTTGAGCTCCAGATTTTCTCCTCCCCCTTCCCCCCCACGCCAAGGCTTGTTCTTTTAAAGAACAAACTGAGGGGCAGCTAGGTGAGTAAAGCTCTGGCCCTGGAGTCGGGAGAACCCTAATTTGGTTCCAGCCTGAGACACTTAACACCCACACAAAAATACTAGCCGTGTAACCTTGGGCAAGTTACTTAACCCCAATTGCCCTTCAAAAAAAGGCAAAAAAAAAAAAAAAAGGAACAAACTGGATTCCCTGGCTTCCTTCAAGTCCCAATTAAAATCCCACCTTCTATAAGAAGCCTTTCCCAACCCCTCTTAATTTTTCTATCTTCTTTCTGCCAATTATTTACTATTTATCCTGCATATAGTTTGTAAATATTTGGTTGCTTGTTTTCCCCATTAGATTTCAAGCTCCTTGAGGGCAGAGATTGTCTTTTGTTTTACTTTATATCTCTGTTGCTTAGCATAGTACCTGGCACATAGTAGGTCTTTATAAATACTTACTGACTGCAAGATCAGGTTGCTTCTTGCTCCTGCTTTTATTATTATTTCAACCTCTAGAAGGTTTTTTTCCTTGTCTTAATGTTTGTTCCCTAATTTTGCTAGGGTGTTGATGTCAGATTTGGGTCCTTGAAAAAATAATATTTAGGTTCATAAACTGTATGTTCAGTGTATCCCTTAGCCCAACTCTGCTCTTCTGTTTGGAAGATCACTGGTGTTTTTTTTTTTAATACTTTCTCCAGGTTCCTATGATTTAGCCTTAATTGGCAATGGAAAGATCACTCACTAGCCCCTGAATAGGGATCAGGATTACAATCCACCTTGCTGAGAAAAGCAGCTCAGAGGGTAGCAGCCTAAGCAAAGTACCTGTAAATTCATGGTCTATGTGAGAGATGACCCTGCATCATCTTTATGGACTTGGTTTCCTTATTGGTTATCTAGGGGTGATGGGAATGACAAACTAATAAAGGGATAATAGAGCATATGGATGAATGTCAAGGGCAATAGAAACACTTAATTTCATTTATTTAATAGTAGTGGGATGACCACGTGAATGTTGCTATAGAAACCATAACTCTTGAATTCCCTGACACTTGTGTATGTTGTTTTCAAATGAGGCTTTAATTTCTGAGATTTTGAAAAGAAAGGGAGAAAAAAGAACAAAAAATAGTGCCTGATGCCTCCGTCTCCTTGATCATGATTTTCTCTTGTTAATAAATTACTGATCCTTTCACCATACCATTCTTCCCCTCCTTTCCCCTCAGGGTCCCCAGGCCTCCAAAGCGCCCTTCGGACATTCTTACAGCAGATCCCCTTTTCTTTTTTAAAGGTCACATGCACCAGTACATCCTCACACATATTTATTTCAGTTCGATTTCCCAGCCCAAGCATTACAACGGTCAAATGCCCACAGATCAGAGAGCTTGACCCCCGAGAGAAGGAGATTAGAACTGATAGGATTTCCATAGCTGATGGAGATTTGTGATGGCAGGTCAGGTGTAGCAGGTGGGATCAAGGGAGAGTTGGGAAAGCTTCATTTATGGAGACACAGAGGAAGGTTTGGCAGCTCAGAAGGGAAAAAGCAGGACTTTCAGTGGGGAAAAAAGACAAATGAATGTCTATAGCTTTACTCTGGGATTTTTAAAGATCTATTGCCAAAGGCCCTTTTCAAGGACACTGTGCAGTTTTTTCCCCTTTCTCCTTTTCTTGTTTATGTCAAGCTTTGGTCAAGTGGATGTGTTTGTGTGTGTGTGTGAAGATACATTTTAGATCTGGAAAAATTCAACATTATGTTCTGTTTTTGGTAAAGGGTGGAAGGTACTGTGGAAACTTCTTTACACCAATGGCAACACGATATTGGATTACAAACTAAATTTAGTCCCACCGTTACATTGTTCTAACTAATTTGTGTAGGCTGTGTCCTACAGAGCTGCAATTTACTATGGTTATCATACACTTCCCAGACTGAAGTGTCCAGTGCACAGATTCTTGGGTCAAAGATGTCTTAGCCCCAGCTGATGTTGCACCAAGCACCTGTTCTTTTGACATTGTTTTCAGAAATGAGAATAACTCTGTCCATCCCCACCCCCGCCCAATTATTTGGTAAAAAGTCTTTCTCTTTTCACACCTTTCCCATCCTCTGAGTAGTCAACTTTGGACCAACCTGGAGAATTCTGTATGAAAAGAATTTGTGGGGAGAAAGTAATTAATGGCTGAAATAACAGTTGGTGAAAAGGAAGCCCTTGTCTGCCTAAAGTATAGCAACCCTACTCTGGTGCTACAATAGGGGCTGAGTGTACGAGATTAAACAGTTATCAGTTTGCTAATAACTCCCTGGCAGGCCACCAGATGATCATATGGTCTGGAGAACACCAGTAGATCATATGCAAATATTGCCTGCATATTCATCAAGACACCACATGGACAGTGTAAGCTGCTTTAATTATCTTTCAAGGAGAAGCAGCCGCCTCTGGCACATACACACGCCTGGCTCCGTTGGCGTGCTGTTGCTTGAACTAATATGGAAATTACTTGAAAGGAAAAAATATTAAAGAGAAGTGGTATCTGTCCTTGCATTCTGCATTCTTTTTAGCAACTAGGAGTTGAATTTTGATTTTGATTTTTGCACGTTCAAGAACAATTCCCATCGCCAAATCCAAAACATCTAGTGACACTAACTTCTCCTAGATGGAGATTTGGAGCTATTTAACCCTTTAGTTTTCATTGGGGAAACAAAGTCCTTTTAAAAAAGTCCAAAGGATGTCATAATATTATTATTATAAGTCACATTTACATAGTACTTATAAGCTTATAAAAAACTTTTACATATATCATCTCATTGGAGTGTCACAAAAACCCTGTGAGGTATATTTCATAAACACTGTAAAATCCATTTTACAGATGAGGAAACAGAGGCATTAGTGCCCTGCCCCTATTCACATAACTAACAAGTTAAATGAGTAGTATGCATGGAATGCTTCAGCAATGAGTGGGGGTGGGGTTAGGGTAATACAGATGATGAATTATTCCTGGATCATAGATAGGCAGTCTGTGGTGCTGATGTTAGAAGACTTTGATTTTGTTACTTACTAGCTGTGAGACCAGAGGCAAGTCATAACTTCTTGGGGTTTGAGTTCCTCATCTGTAAAATAAAAGGGCTGGACTAGATGGTCTTGAAATTTTTTTTCAGCTCTAAATCCTAAAATCCTAAATCCTTAATTGCAGTCAGGGATGTTATAATAATAGTTCACAAAAAAATAATAGTTCACATTCATATAGACAGCAAAGAAGTACAGTGGATTGATCTTTGGATCTGGAGTTAGGAAGATCTGAATTCAAATTCGACTTCAGACACTTGCTAGCTTTGTGATCCTGGGCAAGTCATTTAACTGCTATCTTCCTCAGTTTCCTCAACTGTAAAATGGGAATAATAATAATGGAACTTACCTCAGAAGGTTGCTGTGAGAATAAAATGAGATATTTGTAAAGCTTCACAAAGTGCTTTAAATATGTTAATTTTTTTTGATACAACAGCTCTGTAGGAAAATTACTCATAAGTGTTAAGTGACTGGCCCAGAGTCACATAGCCAGTGTCTTACATAAGACATCCTTGATAAGTTAATATTCAATTCTGTTCAATTCAACAAGCATTTTTAGTCTATTCTGTGAGAGGGCCTGTGCTAGGTTTGAAGATACAAAAAAAAATGCTCCCTGATTCCCAAAATAATAATATGTAGTATTTATATAGTGCCTATTATGTTCCAGGCACTGTGCTAAGCGCTTCACAAAAATTGTCTTCCTTGCTCCTTACAACAACCCCAGGAGGTAGGTATCATTATTATTTCCATTTTACAGTAGAAGAAATTGATGCTGAGAGAGGTTAAGAGATTTACTCAAGGTCACACTGCTAGTAACTGTCTGAGGTGAAATCCCAACTCAGGTCTTTCTGACTTCTGGCTCAGTTCTGGATCCACTGCTTCTTGGCCAAAGAACTTACATTCTACTAAGTACTTAGAAACCAGCAAGTATTATTATCCTGTATAAGGGGGATCAAAGGCTCATAGCGTTAGAGCTGAAATGAACCCCAGAGGCCATCTAGTCGAAGCTCCTCATTTTTACAAATGAGAAAGGTTAAGAGACTTGCCCAAGGTCACACTGCTAGTTTCAGTATTGGAAGCCAGTTCTCAAATTGTCCATTTGAGAAGTAACACCAAGGGTGGGGAACCTTCGACCTCGAGTTCGGCGCACTTGAGGACCTAGAGGGCTACATGTGGCCTCGAGGCCGCAGGTTCCCCACCCGTAAGTAACACCAGCATTCTAGTATAGGAAGAAACATTATTTTTGTACAACATTCAATGCATTACTGTGCATCACCATTGCAGTCCCGTCAGTTTAATAAAAAAGAGAAAATAAATGAGTTCGGAAAGATTTTTATCTGGCTCAGTAAATACTCCCCACTTCACCCTTCAACTCTCATAATCATAAAAGCAAAAGATGGGGTGAAAAACCAAAGGGCTTCAAAATCCCAAGCTAGTTGCTGTTTAAGGGCTTGCGTTACAGGCTTTGAGCAATAGAGGGCGTTCACGTCCCACTAAACACTCTGGCCTCAGCTACTTGAGGATGCGAATCAGACGCCGTTCGGTTTGACAAATCTGCAAGGTGGTTCCCCTCCCCCGCCCCCCTTTATCAACTCGTCCATTTCGCCTGGTGAGTACAGATGCGCTGTATATAGGCCGATAAGCAACACGTCACTAATGGCAATGATCTTTCTCGCAGCCCCTTTGGCGGAATACAAATGTAGCTGAAGGTGTGTGTTATGTGCGTTGTGTAGTTTCACTGAGGATAGATACCCTGAGAGGGTACCTGCCTCCCTAAAGTCCTCTTTTGAGTTGATCTCTTTCTCATTAGAAAAAGAAACATATGGGAAACTTGCACTCAATCCTGAAAGTCTTCATTCTGGCTTCACTAGACTGAGTTCCTGGAGGGTAGGGGCTTTTTTTTTTTTTATCTTTCTTTGTATCCCCATTGCAAACCTAGTAGGCGCTTAATAAATGTGTGCTGACTTGACTTCTTACCTTGCTTAGGTGGCTGTGAAAGCTTCCCACTCAGGGACTTCGGGGGTTAAGGGCTGTCAGGAGATGTCCGTATGGTTTTACCCTCCGCCTGGATGGAGCCCAACACCTGCTTTCCCCCGCCCACCCCTACCCCATCTCAGCGCCTTGTAGTGGAAACATCCAGGCACCAGCTTTGGTTGACCCTTTTGCTCCCCCGCCCCATCCCTCAGTCCTAATCTCCAGGCTCAGGGATGCCATTACACAACACGTGATCCGGGCACACAGCAGACCCAGCGAGAGGCGTCTAGCGGTGTGTTAATTAAAGGTCACAACAAAACAGACCTGCCAGCTCACCAGAAGAAATGTCGCTCCCAGGAAATTAAAAATGACACCCCAGAGCAGCCACGTGTGGAGGCCTGGCCTATGCCAGCATCCTGTCCTCGGGGGCACCTGCGCCACGGGAGAACCGAGAGGGAAGGGAAGGGGGAGGGCAGAGAACTGGAACCCCTGACACGCCACGTGTATTGGGGGGCGGGGAACTGTCTGTTGGTGTCTTGGGGCCAAAGCTCCCAGAGTTTCCATTAAGGCGGTTTCTCCCAGCAGGTCCTAAGTGTCACCTGCCCATACGTTGGCTAATTTAGCACGGGGTGAGGGGCGAGGGAATCGGGGAAGTGCGTTCCCTGTGCGGGTCCTCAGAGTTGGGGTGTCGAGCGGGGAGCAAAGGGGAAGAGCAGTAGGAAATCACCTTTCAAGGCTTAAGCCGAACATTTATTAGGGAAAGCCATCCTTTTTACAAGGTTTGTGGGGAAGCTTTCAGAGAACAAAGGGCGGGCGGAGAGGGCCGGGCAGGTCCGTGGTCCAATCCCTTTGGCGAGCCCTGTTTCAAAGATAAAAATCGAAAGCCGGTAAAAGGGAAAGGCCGGAGAGAAGAGGTGGGGGAGGCAGCAGTGCCCGCGGCCACGAGGCTCGACCTCCCTGCCCTCCTCGGCGGCAGCTTCAAGCTGCAGACGTGGTGCTCCCTTAGCCCTCCCGAATCACTAGTGCCCCGGGAACTTCCCGGGAAGGGACGCGTTAGACTTCCCTTCCTCCCCCTTTCTCTCCTCTGCCTCCTTCTTAAAGGAACAAACAAACCAACCAGCCCCAGCAGATCTCAATGTCACTCAGGAGTGCTGCAAAATAAAATGGATCCGCGCCGCTGCTGCTACAGCAGCAACAGCAGCTGCAGCAGCGGCAGCACATGCCTTTCCCGGGACTGCAATGAAGTGTTCTCTGAGGCTCCCTAGGCTTTGCTTACACATGCTCTGCAGCTCCTCCGCTGACCGGGGAAGGTTCCTATAGCGAGAACCTCCTCACTAAACTGTCAGGCACAAATGGGGAGAAGGATATTGGCTCCAGGAGTCTCCGAAGCTCCTCCCCAACGCTGGATCCTTATATTTTTGGAGGATTTCTTTTAACTCAGTTGCAAACCTTGCTGAAGGAAACAAGTTACCACAACACCAGTCAGCAGAGAGAGGGAGAAGTCCCTGCTTTGAGGCGAGGCCGAGCCCCTCTGCTTTTTACCTTTTCTGCAGCTACTCAGTGTGCGCGTACGTGTGTTGTGCATGTGTGCATTGATTTTTTTTTTTAAATTTCAATTGCGAAGAAAAACTGTATTTGCGGGGCTGGGAGAAATGCTAATTATCTGGATGTTACCGGTTCTGGGAAAATAAGGAGTGTAAGTGAAGGAAACCGAAGAGAACGAGGGGGGAAAATGATTTGAAGAGAAAGGGGGAAAGAATATAAACCACCCATCCCAGCTTTGGCTGAAAATTGGTGGTATCACTTCTGAGGCCAGTTACCGTTCATTTCATTATTTTTTTTTTTCAATGAAGAAACATTGAATTCAGGGCAGAGCATGCACACATCTCCATACAATCGGTGAACCTTTTCTGGGTTTGAAGATTTTCTGTTTGGATGTAACACTGGTGGAACATTTTAGACAGTGTCTTTTTTTGGGCAAAGTCACCATGAATTCTGTGGCTGGGAATAAAGAGAGGATCGCAGTCACAACCAGGAGCAGAAAATACGGGGTAAGTTGTCAGCAATAACGTGCATCAAAGATGCTTTAGAACCATCTGTGCGAGGGTTTTAAAATACCCCCCTGCTCTGTCGTTGTCTCTCTGTAAGCTGACATGTAACAAATGATACAAACAGGGTAACCTTATTAAGCTGCATGTTAACATCCTAAGCGTCCCTGCTTTCCCTTTTTCTGATACGGGAGCAAAGGGATCTCTGTGTGCAGTTCAGCTAAGGGAGTCCACTATGAGTGAGCGGGCAAAGCAAGCAAGACTGCATGTCTAGAAAGGTATGAGAAGCCTTCTCCTCCTGCATTATTTTAAAAGCGTCCCCCCACCCCCATAACTTTTGCACTATTGCTTCATATTTCAGCGGAGTTAAACTGAATTTCGGCGTTTGGGGATTTCTCTGATGTTCCTCTAATCGTTTCCCTCCCGCGGTTGTTAGCCTTTGACTTAAACCTAAGACTGACTGGGTACTTTGACGTTTTTGCTGGAATGAATCAAATCGAGTAGGGTTAAGTACGAAGTTCCCTTATTCAGGGTTTCTTCAAGACGGGGGCTCCTGGGATGTCACTCGTGGGTCCGTGTCCCTGGGTGGGGGAGGTGCACAGAGTGGATTCGGCAGAGTGAGATACTCTGAACTGCTTTAAAATGGGCGGGGGCACGGGGATTTCTTCATTACCTAAGTCATTTCATGCCCCTATTCATGGCTTTCCACGCCCCATCCAAGGTGTTTACAGACGCCCGGTGTAACCTGGTACATGGGTGCAGGTCTCTCAGGTAGGCTACACACAGGCTGTCGGCATTTACTTAAGGACAATTAAGGAGACAGATGGAGGGAGCATTTGGCCGCGAGCAGCAGAGGTGCCTGAACTTGAAACGATCCTGAGAAGCATACATCCACGCACACGCGTGCATACATACATCCACAGTCACGCACGCCGGAGCGAACTGTCCATGCATCCGCTTAAACCTCGCGTTTCTACCCTTCTCCAGGTGAACGAAGTCTGCTCCCCCACCAAGACCGCCGCCCCCTTCTCCCCAGAAAGCTGGTACCGGAAAGCGTATGAAGAGTCCCGGGCGGGGAGCCGGCCCAACCCCGAGGGCGCCGGCTCAGCGCTGGGCTCGTCGGGTACCCCGTCCCCTGGCTCGGGCACCTCGTCCCCGAGTTCGTTCACGGGCTCCCCGGGACCTGCTTCCCCTGGCATCGGCACCAGCTCGCCTGGCTCTCTGGGCGGCTCGCCAGGTTTTGGCACGGGCTCCCCGGGCTCGGGCAGCGGGGGCGGCTCCTCTCCAGGCTCGGACCGCGGCGTCTGGTGCGAGAACTGCAACGCCCGCCTGGTGGAGCTGAAGAGACAGATTCTGAAGCTGCTTCTCCCAGGCCCCTTCTCCAGCAAGGTAAGCCGGGCCAGTGCCTGGGAGAGCTGGGGCTGGGGGGAGGGGAAGAGGGAGTCAGCCTTCGGAGAACTAGGGAGACTATGCAGAAGGGAGGGGCTCAGGAGGAGAGAGGGGCTGGGCACGAACCTGAGTTCCCCGGGCATCCAGAGGCTTTTCCTTTGGGTACAGTGGCTGGGCAGCTTCTCAGGGGGCGGCCCCCGAATGTTGTTCTCCAGTCGCCGGCAGTTCCTAACCTATTTTATGTGCACTGGTAGCGAATAACTCTATAGGCGTTCAGCTACGTTTTCAACTAAGCGCTGGCATGTACTGTCTGGGAGAGCTGAACTTAACTGTCCCAGGAGGATGCTCCTACTCCGGGGTTCTCAGACCTGGGGATGCTCTTGATGCTTCATCACCCTCCTATGCGCGGCCCCCCCCCCCCCCCCGGATTTTTAAGATTCCTCCCTCCTAGACCTTATACTCTACCTTTCTCTCAGGTCTTTGCCCGTAGGCATGCATTGCTAGCAGACACAAAACGAATATCTATTCTGTCAGGATATTTGACAGACATTGGAATATGCTGATGGCACTTCCTCTCATCCTTTCTTTTTCCCTTCCCCACGTTGCCGCACGACCCTAGCCTTTTTTTTTCTTCTTTCTAATTTGGAATCAGATTTCTTTCCTCCACTAGTGTCCCTTGAAGATTTAAAACAAACAAATAGACCTGTGAAGACTGTGAAAGCAAATACCAGTTAAGAATCGGTGTTTCTCTTTGCCAGTTAATATCTTTCTCCTCCCAGAATCTTATACCCTGAAGTTAGTTGTTTGTTTGTTTTTAATAGCGTTGTATTGTGCAGAAAGATTAGAGAGAACAGCCCAGAAGAAGCATCCTGGAGCTCCAGAACTGATTGAGTGTTAATACACATTGGGTTCTGCCATAGCAACCCTCACATTGGTGCTGTGTGGTGAATGGCCAACCGGGCTCTTAGAATGTAACACAATGCAATCGTGTTTGCCCTGTTGGGTCCAAGTACTATCAAATGATAATATTTACTCTCCCACTTCAAAGAGTTTTCTTGGGTGTTTGGGGCAAAGAGGTGTCAAGAAAAAGAAGGGATTGCTCTCTAGGATTTTCTGATGCTGTTTATTCAGAGGCGTTTTCCAGTTTTTATTTCTGTGACTTTTGGAATGGAGTATTTGTGATGCTGTAAAGAGAGCAACAGAGTAACTCTCTGAATGCTTAGCTTGTTTGTATACAACCACCAACAAAGGGGGTAAAATTCTGAATGTTGGAAATCACCATCAGGAGAATTGTTTTCAGGATTTGCAGAATTTAGCTCAGGAATAATAATTAACTCTTGAATTGTTGTCAGAATGTTATATTTTAATGGAGGACAATGGAAGAGGATTTCAACCACCATTCATGGTCATGTAATAAAATTAGTCAGCAAACTAAAAATAAACTCTAGTGTATTTAGAAGACTGTTTTGCTCATTAATTTTATATATGCCAGAATAGTGCTATCTGATAAAAGGTTGTGTGGTACCTTGAGACATTAAATGTTATATTTGGAGGCCATAATTAGTCTTAACACTAGATCCCTTTAGGCCATTTCCAAGGATGCCTTTTATATAGAATGGGTTCTCTATGCTACTCTTTGAGGGTTATAATTAGTGTAATGGTAAATCAGAATGAACATGTACTGTTTCAGAAAAAAAGGGGGGGGGAAGTGGGGAGTAAAGCCAACAGAAGAAACTGGGTTCAAATTTCAGCTCTCTACTTACTACTGTTGTGATCTTGGAAAAGTCATTTAAACTTCCTCATCTGTAAAGTGAGAGTTTTGGACTGAGTGTTGGACTAGGGGACCACTGAGGTCTATGATGACATGCTACAATAAGAATATTGTTCCTACAATTAGAAGGAACAAAGGATGGAAATAAAATGCATCTGTTGGGTTTTATGGGTGGATTTTTGTTATTTATTGAAGAATGGCTGACATTTAAACAGATCTTTAAGGTTTGGAAAGTGCTTTAGGTATTTTTCCATTTGATCTTTGTAGCAGCCCTGTGAGTTAGGAGCTAGGAATCCCCATTTTACATATAAAGAAACTGAGACCAAGAGAAGTGAAGTAACTGGTACCTGGATTATACTGCTAGGAAATATCTAGGGCAGAATTTGAACTGAGGTCTTTCTGATTCCCAGTCCAGAGCTCTAATCACTGCACTATAGTGCCCATCTAAGCAATTGAAGCAGGTTGGAAATGTCATCTGGAATCTAATAAGAGTTAGCCCAAAATATTTTTCACTTTTTATTTACATTATGAAATATAAGGGACTTAGTAAAAGCTGATTATTTTGCCAGAGAGAAATGAATGTTCCCAAAACAGCATTATAGCAGGCATGAATCAACTTTCCATATAATCTTGCAGTGATCCAGGCAGGTCAAGATTTCATTCATAGGCAGTAGTCAGAAGGTATCACTTTAAATGTACACATGAATATTACATAATGCCACACTTGACTGCTATGTAAGTAGCCTGAGTTTTATATGTGGAACTATGCAGTGAAGCATGACTTTTAGTGCAGGAAAATGTACAATACTTAACCAGGAACAAGGATGCTTTTGATTAGCTCATTGTTAGCAATGAGGTGTATGTGTGGATTCTTGATTTTTAACTGCATGTATTTCTTCTGAACATCAACAGCTGGGATAATGATTCAAGGTTTTTGTGTTTTATTTAGGGAAGAAAAATTTTGGTGGTTGCATCCTCAGATTAACTATAATTACTGTTCTGCCTTTAAAATTTACAGTCATTTTAACCAATTAAATGCCATGTTCTCTGTTGCAATGAGGGCCATATGGCTTTAAAATCAATCCTTTCTTCTAACTGCATGAGCATTTATGAGCAAACTGTGTACCTCTCTGGCCCTTGGGCAGAGGAGGAGTTAAGTTTCAAAAGAACAAGAGGCATCATTGTGACTCAACCAAGTAGAGTTTGGACACTGAAGAGAGAAAATCGATTTTGGTGTAATTAGCAAAAAATGATCATTTTGATTGATACTAGAATGTACTCAGGAGTTTTCAGCACTAGTAGGTGATTCTGTGAACAAGTCAAAATTCTCAATGAGAAAGACAAGATTAAAAGTCATGGTATCTAAAGACAGGTTTGGGATTTTTTTAGCCCTTTCTCCCCATCCTCTCATGGATGAAAGCAATTCTGCCCTCTCTGTGCCCAAGTTTTCCTGTTCTCAAAATGAGGAAAATCATGCAAACAGCAGCATATTGTGGAATTTTTTTCAGATGATAATTTGCAAAATGCTTCAGTTTTTTTTTTTAATAGAAATGTGCTGTGTGAGGAGGTCCAGTTGTAAAGTAGGCAAGAGGCTTTTATGCCTCACCAGGTTTCTGGTTTCTTATAGCTCCCCTTTTGTCCTCTAAGCACTTTCTAGATATAGTACTGCTTCATGAATCCTCACATAATTCCTTTGGGAGAGGTAGCAAATGTTATTGAATTGCATTTATTTGATTGATGGGCAAGAGATATGAAGTCACTTGCTGAAGAATGCGTACCTAGATCTCTAATCTCCTCAATATTCTCTGGTAGTAAGTCTGGTCAAGCCTAAGGGGTCACCAGGACTCCTGCAAGAACTGGGCTCTTTGGAAGATGGTGGCAATAATAACAATGATAACAGTAACAGCAACAATAACTAACATTTATATAGCACTTACTATGTGCCAGGCCCTGTACTAAGTGCTTTGCAATTATTATATTGCATCTGATTCTCATTATAACATCCACTGGGAAGGAGGTACTGTTATTATGCCAATTTTATAGATAAGGAAACTGAGGGAAACAGAGATTAAATGAGTTAGGTGCTATTATTATCCTCACTTTGCAGATGAAGAAGCTGAGGTTGAAAGTGACAGGTCTGCTACATCACCTAGCCTCATGTTCAAAATTCAGTCTTTGATGTGTATTCCCCGTTATCTCTCAAATGCCAAGTCTCAGGTCTTTGTCAGAGGTGAACTGTAGTGTTAAAATAACTTCTAAGTCTCAGGTATCACTATAATAATAGCTGATATGTATAGAACTCTTTGGGGCAGCTGAGTGTTGAAATGGGTGGAAGGCTGGGCCTGTTCAAATCTGGCCTCAGAAACTTACTAGTTATGTGACCCTGGGCAAGTCACTTAATCCTGTTTGCCTCAGATTCCTTATCTGTAAAATGAGCTGGAGAAGGAAATGGCAAAACCGCTCAGATATCCTTGCCAAGAAAAACCCAAATGGAGGCTTGAAGAGTTGGATATGACCTAACAGCAGCAACATAGAACATTTTATATCGTCTCATTTAATTCTTGTGGCAGCTGTGGGATAGATGCCTTACATCTTCTCATCCCTGTTTTGCTGATGAGATGACTAGCACCTATCTCAAAGAGTTGTTGTGAGGATCAAATGATATATTTGTAAAACACACAGTGCCTGACACATAGTAGGCTCTATAAAAAATGCTTCTTCCTCATATTTTACAGATCAAGTTTGGGGAGCAGTTTGGTGACTTGCCATAGTCACTATCTAGTATCAAAGGCAGAATTTCTGACTCATCTAGGACTTCTCCTACTCTATGGTTTCATTAGAGATATGCATAGTAGGGAGGCCATGTTTGTGATTAAAAACAAGCATGTGTTACTCTGTCACTGGACCTCTTCTGGTATAGTAGACAAAGCAGCTTGGGGGTTGGTGTTGGTAAGAACTGGGTTTGGATATTGCCTTGACTCTTACTTTTTGTTATTTTAGGAAAGTCATTCAACTTTCCTCAGTCTCAGTTACCTCATCTGTAAAATGGGGATAATAATACCAAGAACACCTACTCGAATTTATTATTTGGCTCAAAAGAGATAGTAACAAAGGTTTTAAAACAAACAAACAAACAATCAAACTGTCAAAGATGCTAGCTCTGCCCCTGTGTGAGCCTGGGCAATCAGTCAAGAAGCATTCTGTAAATACCTACTATGTGCCAGCCACCATGCTAAACACTAGGGATATAATTAGAAAAGTGAGACATTCTTTGCTTTCAAGGAGTTTACATTCTACTCTGGGGAGATGTTTATAAATATGTAACTATGATACATATATATGTGTATACATAGTATGTATGTAACCCTCCAAAAGCACTATATACAGATATACGTATACATATAAAATTAATTTTTTCATGTTTTATTTTGGAGAAGCATTAACAAGTTAGGTGTCTTGAAGATGGTGCCTGAGCTGAGCTTTGAAGAGAGGTAAGCGAGGAGGGGGAGGAAGGAGAACTCTCCAAGTTTAGAGGAGGGCCTAGGCAAAGGCATAGGCATGGGAGATGTAAGATTGTATGGAAGGAAGAACAAATAGGTCCATCTAATTGGAGCATAGGGTTCAGGGAAGGGAATAAGGTGTAACCAGCCTGGAAGGGTAGTTTGGAGCCAGATTTTCAAAGATCTTTAATGTTAAACTTAGAAACTTGCATTTTATCCTAGAGACAATGTGGAGCCATTGAAGCTTCTTGAGGGAAAGTGACATGTTTAGATAGGAATATTAATTTAGAAGCTGTGTCATTAAATATTTCTTTAAAAATTTTATTTTTTTCAATCAATAAGCATGTATATTCTCCTTTTTCAATGCCTACCCCCACCAAAAAAAACAACAACCCAAACCCAGAATCTTTGTAACAAATGTCACACAAAACAAATCCCTAAATTGGCCATATTAAAAAATGTATCTTATTTTGCATCTTGAGACCATCACCTCTCTGTTGGGAGGTTGATTGCATGTTTCAACATTGGTCCTCCAGAATTCTGGTTGGTTGTTGGATCATCAGAGTTCTTTAAGTGCTTCTATGTTTGTCTCTATAATGTTGTTGTTATTGTACAAATTGTTCTCTTGGTTTTTCACCTCATTCTGCATCAGTTCATACAGGTCTTCCCTGGCTTCTCTGTGTCTGTCTCTTTCACATTTTTTTTGCTGCACAATAGTATTCCATTACATTCATATAATAATTTTTTTCAGCCGCAAGCCTTATGAATTTTCCCATTTTCATTGCTTATCATAGATATAATATTCCATTTTATAATTTTTCTCACAAGTTGAATCAGCATATACTTAGACTTCTGTGGTCTATAATTTATTGCAATCTTTATAAACATTATTAGATGTTTTTTGAGAATTTACTGTGGCTGAAGAATTCCTCACACAATGACCAACTTGATGAGGAATTTTTCCAGTCAGTAAACATTTATCAAGTACCTAATATGTGCCTGGTACTATGCTAATAAGCCCTGGGGATACCAAGAGAGGCAAAAAACAGTCCTTGCCCTCAAGGAGTTTACAATCTAATGAGAGAAGACAATACACAAAAAGGAAGCTGAAAATCCCAGCAGGGTGCAGGGGTAGGGAACGAGGAAGTACCAGGCATGGGGCGGGGCTGGGGAGGGGTGATGGTAAACTCCAGAGAAGTGAAGTTAGGTAGAAAATTTTAGGTAGGCGATTTGTAGGTTATTCGTGGTCATACATATAGGGCTTGTTTTTGAAGCCTTTCCAGTTTGAAAAGAGTCAAATTCCTAAAAGTAGTCAGCCCTCAAGGCAGATTCTTCATTGACACTCTGTTGGCATAGTCTTCAAGGACCTTTCACCTTTCCATCTCCTCCAAAGCGTTGGAGTAGGATTTTAGTGGTACCCTTCTATGTTGGGAGTTTTAGGCATCTACATGCATATATGTTCACAGGTGACTTTTTTCAGAGTTCCCTGTTGCTTACTTAGTTTTGGGAAGAAACTACTTTCTTAAGGGTCACTAGTGACCTTGCAATTGCCAAATCGAGTAAACTTTTTTTAGTTTAATCTCTTCCTTGACATCTTTGTAGTCTTCATGCTATTGCTAACTTCTGGGTACCCTTTTTTTTCCCTTGGCTCTCATAACACTCAAATTTCCTGGTGAGAACCTGAATTAAAATCCTTGATCAGCCATATACCATCTGTGTGACCTTTCTATTCCTCAGTTTTCTCATCTGTGAAATGACTTCTAAGGTGCCTTCCAGCTCTAGATCTAAATGCTTCTTGGTACCTTTTCTGCCTTGGCTCTTTATAACAATGAACTCTCTTGTTTCTCATCTTACCACTCTGACCACTCTTTTCCTGGTTCCCATTCTTCCTCTTACTAGCTTCTAAAGGTGGACAATATCAAAGACAAATCCTCTCTTTTCTTTTTAGATCCTCTCCCTTGATGATGTCATATCTGTTCCTCTTGCTCTTATTATCACTTCTATGTGGATGAACCTCAGATCTGTGTCTACAACCCATTCTCTTGAGTTCCAGCCTCATATTTCCAAATGCTTATTAGACCCATTCCCTTTGGGTATCCTTTAAGCACATCAATCTCAACTTGTCCAAGACTGAGATCATCTTCCCCTTCTCCTGACTTTTCTATGTACATGTGGAATACTCATTTCTACCTGTTGAAATTCTACTGGTTGTTCAACGTCCTGCTGAAATGCTACCTTCTCCTTGAAGACTTCTCAGATTGCTTCTATCCCGTCCCCCAAAGGCAAAAGTGACTGATCTCTCTTTTCTCCCAGAACTTGTTCTTAACTTCTCTTATGCCCTTATCCTCTTCTGTGTGGTACTTGTCTACCTGCTGTAGGTGAACAGCTAGATTTAGCTAGTCAAGACTAGGTCATTGATTTAGAGTTGAACAGGACTTTGGATCTGGTCTAACCACCTCATTTTATGGATGAGAAAACTGGGGCTTGGCATGGTTGTGATTTGCCCAAGGTCACACAAGTGGCAAACAATATGAAGGAAGGAAGCAATCATTTATGAAGTATGCCAGGCACAGTATTAAGCACTTTACAAATATTGTCTCATTTGACCTCCAAAACAATCCTATGAAGAAAATACTATTATGATCCCCACTTGACAGTTGAAGAAACTGAGGAAGACAGAGATTAAGTGATTTGCCCAGGGTCCCATAGCTAGGAAATATCTGGGCCTGGATTGGAAGTCGAGTCTTCCTGACTCCAGGACGAAGTCTTTTATTCATTTTACAATCTAGCTGCCTCCTAGAGCAGGAATTGACTCAAATCCACTGCCAATTATAATATACTTCACTACCTATAGTGGAAAGCTCCTTGAAGGCAGGGACTATGCCATTCATCTGTATATCTCTCAATCACCTTCAAATTGCTACTGACTCCAGGAGAGTGAATAATTATTCTTAATGACAAATTGTAAATAATACTGATCCTTTATCTGTTAAAGACCACTCATTCAGAAACTTTAGTATATGTAGCATCATATGAACTGGATATGCAGTTTCCTAGTATACATAGATGCTTGGGGAGGTGGGATTAGATTGTAGAAAATAAATGTATTCTGTTAAACCTTTTGGACTTTAAATGACAATGATTATACAAGTACAGCCCCTTTTCACCTTGTAAATATGCTATAATCAGTGACGATTCTCTCTCATTTTATAGATATGAAAATTAGGGCAAAAAGTTAATATATATTTTTAAGATAACAGGCCTTCATGATAGAGAAAAATAATTATACAAGTGTAGATTTAGAGTACAAAGGGACCTCAGAGGTCAGTCTAATGTCTACTCACATTAAAAATCCTGTCTACCATATCCTTAGCTTCAAGTCTCTGTTTAAAGACCTCCAGTGATGATAATTTACTCCATTGGTACCATTTCACTTTTGGACAGCTCTTCTTGTTGAGAAGTTTTTCTTTATGGTGAACTCTGGTTTCCATAATCTCTCATTTATGGATCATCTAGACTGTCACCTGATGAAGGTACTTGTGGCAACAAAGCTTCCACCAGATTTTTATCCCCCTCCAATCTAGTGGGAAGAATTCTTTCCCTACTAAACAATAATACCTGAATTGTAATCCTTCAGCTTTCTCCCTGGTAATGACAGAAATTGGGATTAATAAATAAAACATATTGGGGAAAATCAGGACCCCTGAATGAAATGCATGGAAGAAGAGATTGGGTTAGGATTCTGAGGATCTGAGAGACCAGCTTTAAGTTTGAACTTTGGGCCATTTGTACTCCTTTTGAGATTTCTTATTTCCAGCTAAGAAGCAAGGGAATGAACATTCTGATTTTTTTTCTTTTAAGTCACTTTATTAAACATCTAAAGTAGAAAGTGCATTCTAGGTGCTTATTAATATTAGAAATGTCATGTCTGACAAATTCCCTTTAATCAATCCAAGAACAGATTTTTTTGTTTGTTTTTTTAAACCTATTTTCACTTGTATGTTGTAAAATTATACTTGTTTTTTGTCTGAGATAATTACAATTTAGTCTTTCCAATTTCAGAGCTATTCAGTAGTCAGAGGATTTGCTAATAAATAATATTAATAATGAAAAGTCCCTGCAGCATTTAGCATAAAAATGTTACTGTTACCTTGTAGGGGTTTTAGAAAACACTTCCAGTGGAGCAGGACAGTACGGAGTCTTTCCTCCAATCCTGAGCAAGTGGCAGAATAATGGAATGTCTGTCTGGCCTTTAATTTTCAAATAATCAGAACTAGTTTGTATAGGGACTTAATTCACTGCACAAAAACCCTAGGCCCCTAGTAATTTCTTTTTCACTCATTGTAATTCCAATAGGATTATTGCATTAGATTTGCGATTTTTAAATGACTGGGGGCAGTAATTTGTTGCCATTTGGAAGGATTAGTTTCATTAAAGTTTAGGCAGCAACCACTGTCCTTGGTTATTGCATCCCAGGTTATAGTAGCAAACCTTTTCCTGCATTTCTCTTTCTCTCTCATTCCCACCCTTACTCCCATCCCCTTGAAATATTGCAATATTTTTCATCGAGGAACCCTAAGTTCTGTTAGCACCATTTATGAAGGCAGGAATTGGCATAGGATTATGGTATGAGAAATTCAAGTACATTTTTCCAGGAAGAGCAGCTGAAGGTCACCATCAGTCTAGCTGGCTCAATGGGAGATCTCTGATTGGGAGATAATATTATGATTACTTTCCCACTCCCATCCCCTCTCCTCCCAGAATCACATGATAACCTTCCTTTGAGGCTGAGGGGTGAGGATGGGGAGAGGAAGATGGGGGGAAAAGTATGTGAGGTTGTCATGATTCTGAACTGTGCAGATTTCTCTGTTGGAATGTAACGGGCTGTGTGGTGAGGGGAAGGGAGAGGAAAGAAGCCTTCTCATATTTATATTCACTCAGTTGAGACTCTACTGTCAGCCCTTTCAGAACAGAAGACTGCCTGAGGGCCTTAGCCTGCCCTTTTCGAAAAGGAGGGTATTTAAGCTGAAAATTTCAGTGCAAAGTCAGCAAAGCTGCCAGACTTCTCCAATCTTGTCCTCTCACAGAAACTGCATTGGCCAGGGCAGGATGGGGTTGATATTTCTTTTTCAGAAATATGAAGTTGATTTTCTTCTAGCAACTATCCTTAGGTACTGAGCTGGCCATTGGGATTTCTGTTAACTCATGGAACTTCACTGTGACCTTGTTAGTACCTTTTAGAGAAGTCCCCAGGTAGATTCTCACCTGAGTTCTTCAAGAGGTGAGGAGTTGCATCTTAAAGCATGTTTGTGATTAATGTAGCCTTGTGTGGGCTTCTGTGTGAACATGTGTTGTGAACAGTGAGACTTCTTCAGAGTTGATTGCTTTTAAAATATTTAGTGGATTAACCACCATGTATTGACCCACCACATATATTGACCCACAACACCACTGGTCATTCCTTTAAGACTCCCCCAAAGTTCATTTACAAGCCTTCCCTGGTGAACCTCAGCCAGTGTGATCACTCCTTTGGTTTATATTCCCTCAGCACTTACATAGAGATTGTGCTCCATTATCTAGGATGATCTTATCTTATATTCTCTAATTATCTCATGTAAGTTTGTCTTGTCTGTCCAATTATATTGAGCCTTGAGGGCAAGGACCCTGTCTTCTGCTGCAAATTCCCACTGTGCCTCATACACTAGTATTATGCAGTCAGGTGTTAGTAAATGCTTATTGAGTTAATTCATTAATTAAATGCTGCTCAGACTTTGAAATAAATAAACAGCTCAAATTTCTACAGTGCTTTAAGGTTTACCAAGTGCTTTCCATACAGTGAACTGTTGAAGATGGTAGCAAACATATTATCATCAATTTCCAGATGATGAAATTAAGGTTTGAGAAGTTAAGTCACCCAGTGTCTGAGGTGAAGGTCAAACATTGGTCTCCTGACTCTTCCACATTTAGCACTTTCAGAAGTACTGCCCTGCCTCTCACTTGCCTTACCAACTTGCCTATCAGTGTCATCTCCCTTTTGTAGATAAAGAAATTGAGGAATGATGTAGTCACGTGACTGGCCAAGTTATAAACAGCAGACCAGAACACAGCAGTCTGGAAAGAGAACTGGGTTTAGAATCTGAGACTCTGGATTCAAATCCTTACTCTGCTACTTGAATCCTCTGAGTCTGTTTCCTCCTCTGTGAAATAAGGGGGTTTGGACTCCATCTCTAAAGTTCCTTCCAGCTCTAAAAGGTATGACCCATCATTTATGTCCTGGACCACATAGAACATATGTGTATCTAGTCAGTGCCTACTGTTGGGTTTTCCACAGAATGACCACTTGTTCTGAATAAATGTTTATTAAGAATCTACTATGGGCAAGCACAATTAGGTACTGTGGGGACCCAAAGATAAGGATAACCTGGGGGTTGTAAATCTAGAGCCGGGAGGGATCTTTGAGACCACCTAGTCAAACTCCTCAATTTTGCAGATAACACTGTGTATATACCTCACACAAGGCATGTGTTCACATGGTGGTCAGAAGGAACAATACAAGGACATTCTCAAGGTCTCTTTGAAGAACTTTGGTATCATTTGTGAGACATGGGAGACACTGGCACAGGAATGGCCAGCATAGTGTGGCCACATCAAAGAAGGTACTATGTTCTATGAGGAGCTCAAAAGAAATGTGAGATGCACAAATTTAGAGACATTTCTCTCTCAAATGGTCATATGGAGAGCCTTCCGAGCTCATATTGGTCTGATCAGTCACAGTTGGACACACCGTACCTTGACCCTGACATTGTGATGTGGTTTTGGTCCTCTTTGAAGATGAAGGACATATGACAACAATATGTAACTGAACGATGCTACCACAAAAGAATTGATTTATAGTAAGATACATTTCAGCTAGACATTAAGAATTTCCCAGTTATGATACAATAATGGATCATAATGCCAAAGGAAGTTGGTGAGCAAAGTCCTTTCTAA
Source organism: Petaurus breviceps papuanus (assembly GCF_028583685.1). Lineage (NCBI taxonomy): Eukaryota > Metazoa > Chordata > Mammalia > Diprotodontia > Petauridae > Petaurus > Petaurus breviceps. The sequence goes on along the minus strand of NW_027187343.1, from coordinate 4,338,515 downwards.
AAGTAGAGAGATAGTCCCAATGAGTCTTTTAGATCCTTATGCATGTCTTATTATATGTTAAGTAAGGTTCAGAATTGGATTGAATCTGAGGCAATACCCATTCAGTAATTAAAAACTAGGTAACAATTGAGGCAACAAATGGCGTAGTCTGCCTACTCAAAAGAATCAGTCTGGAAGGGGAAGACCCTCAGGGCAGTTAGGATGAAGAAATCAGATCAGGCAAGTCTGGGCCCCTGGGTGGAATTGGACACTCTGCTGGGGTCTTCAATGAACATTCATACTGGCACTCTGAGTGGAATGGAGCGCTCAAATCAGTAAAGGCTGGAGAGTTTTTATAGGGTAGAGCAGGATGAGGCATTAGATTGGGGAAGAAGAGTGAGGAGCCTAGATCTCCGGACTGTGCTGATTCATGCTAGCTGGGATGGAGGGGTGAGGGGTGGGGAGAGATGCTGAGATTTCTGGAGTATTGGATGCTAGTTGTTATTCAAGCTCCTTGCTTTGGAAAAGGGGCCACTACTGTTAATCTTACTTTGGCAGAGTGATTCAGGGGTTTTGAATTTTCCTGGGGCTTTTTTGGGGTGGTGGGTGGGTGGGAAGGCTACTGATCCAGCACTAAGATTATATGGCACATAAAAATGGATCCTAACAGCACTCTATAGGAGCCCTAGTGATACTCATTCTGCTCAGTGCTTTAATTTTAAAGCTGCAGTCAATGACAGAGGAAATATCATGAGGTAGAGCATTTCCCTACTCCAGCTCAGTGATGATGCTAAAAATCATGCCAATGATAATCTTAATTTATAGCCTCTAGAAAACCTTAAGAGTTGAATGGGAACTTGGACATCTTGGAGCATTACAGAATATTTGAGTTAGAAGAGTCCCTTGGACATCATCTGCTCCAGGGATTCTTAATTCTTTTTGTGTCATGGACCCCTTGGCAGTCAGGGAGCTAGGTGATAAAGTGGATAGAGCACTGAACCTGGAGTTAGGAAGGCCTGAGTTCAAATCCAGCCTCTGATACTTACTAACTATGTGACCCTGGGCAAGTCAATCCATCTGACTCAGATTCTTCAACTCTAAAAAGGTGATAATAATATCTGTCTAATAGAGTTTAGCACAGTGCCTGGTACAAAACAGATGCTTAATAAATTCTTGTTCTCCTCCCCCTACTCCTACCTCCATTCTCAGAATCAGCTTTTTAAAAGCATAAAATAAAATACTTTGGATTACCAATGAAACTAATTATATTGAAATAGTTATTAAACTTTTTTTTTAAAGCAACTTCAGAGAACCCAGTTTAAGACCCCCTTATTATGTTGAGGTCCCTAAAAGGTTGTAACTGCCTTAAAGTCACATAGCCAGTGACTAGCAGAGCCAGGGCTCTTCCAGGGCCCCAGATTTCCTGGACGGTGCTATTTCCTTGGCCCCAGTGTGCTTTGCCAAAGTTGACATTGCAACTGCCTTCCACAGGAAATTTCAACTTTTCTCCCACTCTAGATTTTTGTAAAAGCTATTTCTACTTTTCTGCCACTGAGTTGACATCATGCTAGATTTGCATTCAGAGAAAATGGGCCTTACTCTACACTTTAATTTTTCTCCATCATTGTTGAATGAAGAATTCTGTACCTTAATGCTTCGTGCATTTTTTGGGGGGAAATTTAAGGGAGCTTATTTGGTGAAAACAGCCTCACTATTTCCTGAAACAACTTGAATGTAGATGGAAATTCTTTGTCACCGATGACAATGCCTTATTTCAAGGCTTCCCCTCTTGGAGGTTCTCCAGGGAGTGTCACAAATGCTGCTTTTGCCATTCAGACTCTGATTTTGCTGATGGATGGAGTTCACTCAGAGACTACTCATGTGATATGTGATCTTAGCACAAAGAATCTGAATTTGCCTCTTTTCCTGGGCCTTTTGATCTTTGTCAGTTAGTCTAGCTTGGAGTTATATTTTTGTTACTTAATCCATCCTGATTCACACCTCTTCCTTAGGTGCTTTCTGGCCACAAAGATCCCTCAAATAATATAAGATTCTTTTTAAAATCATATACTAATGAAGAAATTCTTAGTGCTGATCTTACAGACAGTGAGATGATGCAGTTCATGGAGTGGTGGAGTCAAGAAGACTGAATTCAGATCCTGCCTTAGGTTCTCTGTGATCCTGGGCCAGTCACGCTCTTAGTCTCAGTTTCCTCATCTGTAAAATGGGAGTAATTATAGCATCTATTCTCCCAACGTTGTGAGGATAAACTGAGATAAACATATGTAAAACAGTTTGCAAATCTTAAAGTGCTACAAAAATATTAGCTATTACAGTACTGTATAGGTTAAAATCTCAGTAGTCTCTAAAATAAAGAGACTATCTTTTAATAGACACAAAAATAGTAAAATATATCTGAAGTGCTATAGACTAGATTATCGCTATGGGACCATTTTAATTTTCCTCTGTACTTAAAAATTAACACCATTACCCACCCCTTAATTTAAGTTCTTTGACCAAAAACAATCTATTTCTTTATGTCATAGAACTTTCAGGTAGCTTGAAAGGTGTCTGTAGTTATAGGTTACATTATCATCTTAGTGCAAAATTAATGTCCAGACCTGAAAAGAGAGGGGGGCCAGCCATGATTTCCCCTGACCAGACACCTGGAGGATTGTGTTATTTCTGGGCCCACATTTTAGAAATACCACAGATAAAATGGACAGAGTTCACAGGAAGGTAACTATACTCTCCAGTTCATGCCACATGACATCATTTGAAGGAAATGGCAATGTTTAGTCTGGAGAAGACTTTGGGCAACATTTTGTTGTTCATTCATTTCAGTTGTGTCTGACTCTTCTTGACCCCATTTGGCAAAGATACCAGAGTGGTTTGTCATTTTCTTCTCCAGCTCATTTTTCAGATGAAGAAACCGAGGCAATCAGAGTTAAGTGACTTGCCTGGGGTCTAGATTGGAACTCACAAAGATGAACCTTTCTGACTCCAGGGCTAGCACTCTATCTATTGTGCCATCTAGTTGCCCTTAGTTGGGCAACAAACTAGTTGTGTTGTTGAGCATTTGAAAGGATCCAACTTGTTATGCAAGACCCCAGAGGCCAGATAAATGGGTGAAAGTTGCAGAGAGGCAAATTTAAAATAAAGAAAAATTTCATAAAAAGTTAGAGCCCTTAAAGTAGGAATGGCCTGCCTTGTCAAGCAGTGGGTTCTCCCTCAATGGAAGTATTCAAGCAAAAGCCCGGCATTCATTTGTTGGGTACGTTGCAAAGGGAATTTTTGTTCCATGTACAGGTTCCATGAGATGACCCCTGAGAGTCTTTCCAATTCTGAAATTCTGTGATAGTTTTTAAGAATTTTTCTCTCTGAGCTTAGTGAGATCTTTGTATGTTGTTTGATCATGAAATCTGAACCATTTTAAGTTAAAATCTGATTTACCACTGCTCAGATGTTATGCACTGAAACTTCCTTTGAGATTTTATTTCATGGATCCAAATAGCTACTGAGATTTCTTATTTCTGGGTGGAAGGCAACAAAAGGTTATGTATCCTGAGATTTTTCCCATTAGAAAAATTCAGTATTTTAATTTGTGGAGGCAACAGCAATTATATTTCCTGCATAAAACATGATCATCTCCTTTGTAGCTGATTTTTTCTTGGAGTTATAATCCCTACATGTTCCATCACCAAATCTGCTCTGATTTGGAACTGGTGGTTTGTGCTCTGTTGGGAGGCTAATTCAGATGAACCTGAGAGACGGAGTTAAAACAAGTGGAATAAATTGGCAAAAACAACTGGTTATTTGGAAATTCATCTATTAAATACAGTAAAAAACTGTTCAACTACAATTATTTTTAAGATACCATATTGATTAACTGACTTCAAACTTTTTTGGTGGTGTTAGGTGGGAAGGGGAGTAAACTGGTTGGTATAGACTAATCATTCCCAGTGTTTTTTATTCCATGAACCTCTTTCAACAAAACATGTGTTGTGAACTTTAGGGTAATTAAATCCACTACTCATAATATTCATTTAGATGTATTCATTAAGTGTTTACAATCATTACAATAATATCTTTTGCCCCAAAAAGTGCCAAATTAAAATTTGTATCATGTGATTATAATTATAAAATAGAAAATAAATCTACAACATATAATATAAAATATAATTGCAAAATACAAAATTTTGTTCTTCTTATAGTTATGAAAACTCTAAATATAAAATTATAAACCTCTGATTATATGGGACATTCTATAAGAATGAAAAGAAATAATCCAGCAAAACCTCATATGTAAGACTTTACATTAAATTTCTTCATTTTATAAATTTTGTTCAACTTAAATAACATTTTAAATAAAATAAACTACAACTTACATGTTTGACATAATATAATGATCACACATCAACCTAATTTTGATGTTCAGCTTTATTTGAAGAAAAGCTAACAATATTTTTCTCAACACCAGAAAAAACAAACAAAAAAATCTGTTGCATCAAGTTTATGTCTGTGTTTTGATTTAAAACAAGAATGAAGTGAAAAGTGCTTGTTCACACAAATATATGATGGGAAATGGCAGGGGAATTTTACAAACTTTCTTGCTAAGAGATGAAAATTCAATTTTTTTTGGCTGCTTAGTCAATCAACACAAATGATTAGTGAGTTGTGACATAAAATATTTACTTTTCTATTGACTAATGACAGGAATTGTAACAAATGATAACAGTACTAAAAATTCAATTGCAAGTGTTACTTCATTTTTTTTAAACAATGTTTATATATAAACTAACCTTTGTCAGCATAGAATCTCTTTAGATGTTATTTTTTTTCTCTTCTGGTACACTACTATACTCTTAAAAATTCTATTCAGTGAATGTCCAGGATTGGTAACCAGTTCATTTGAAAACTGATAGAATAGTAACATAGACTTAAATTTAGACATAAGTTCAAGTTAGAAAATTCTTCAATTATAAACAATAGAAAGCTTGTTTCTGCAGAATGATTGTGATAGTCCATGATGATTTCAGCATGGCTTATAATGCATGTGCCCAGTGCTCATGATTTTTCAAAAGCCTGACATTTGCCCTACAGGAATGCAAACTTTGATAATATCTTGATCATGTTATTACACAACTGGTGAGGAATAATTATAGGATAGCAGAGGGGAATGAGGGAGCTGCTGTCAGGTGCAGGGTACAGAATGCAAATGAGGGTGTGTGCATGTGTATGACCATTGGGAATCAGTTCATGATTGAATGTCATAGTTTTGTGTCAGTTTGTAAACAATTTGATGACAAGTTGAGAAACTGCAAGAATACAATTCATGGAATACAGATATGGTCAGAGTTTGATGTAATTACTTCATGAGCACAAAAATAATTGTGTGCATGATCATGATAGTTTCAGATTATTGCAGAAACAAACCTATAATGCTTCAAAAATGCACATGCTTGTCAAAGAGTAAAAATATTTTTGTAACATAGTTGTACAATTAAATACTGCTTAAATGGCCATTATAGCATTTTTAGTGGGAACTCTTTAGAACCCCATTGTTGTGAACCCCACTAAGTGGGAACCACTGATACACAGCTCCATATAGAAACAGTGTACTAGGTATAACAAATGAATAGGTTTTCTTTTCCCCTCCCTGTTTGTGTTAAGCAAACTTTTGTCTTTACAAAAGAGGTAGAGAGGGGCCTAGGAAGTTATAGTATTAGAACCTGAGGTTTAAAAAAAAATTCTGTAGACCCAATAACTTGTGGCAGGTAAAGTATTATACTTTCCTAGTGAGAGATCTGTGGGATAGGGGGATGAATAAATGTTTATTGAATGAATAAGAAGAGGAAAAGGGGGAGGAATTAGATAGATTAGGAATTCTTAATATTTTTTTGTGTCATGGATCTCTTTGCCAGGCTGGTGAAGGCCAAGGCTCCTTAGAATAATGTTTTTAAATGAATAAAAATAAAGCAATAAGACTGTAAAGGAAACCAATTATATTGAAATGCTATTATCAACATTAAAACAAGTTCACAGCTCCAAGTAAGAATCCTTGCTTCATAAATAAAGCATTTACTAAGTACTTACTATGTGTCAGGTGCTGTGCTAAATACTGGAAATATAAATATAAGCAAATAAGACAGTTCTTACCCTCGATGGATGTGCATTCTAATGGGGAAAGAAAACACATAAAGGGAAACTTTAAGGGAGGGAGTTCCTGCATGGGGGCCAAGGAGGCAAGTAAGGAGGTGAGATTGGCAGGAGTGAAGTTAGCCTGCCTGGGGCCTTTCATGAATTACTTGCCTGGCATAGGGAGTCATCAATCAGGAGAAAAGCCCTCAAGGCATGGATTTCTCCTGGAGAGGAACTCTCACATTGAGGAAATAGAGAAGTCTGGAAAATGAGTGGAACTGGAAGTGAAGTATTAGAGGGGGTAAATAACTTGGAGGAAGAAAGAAGAAGAAACTGATGAAAAAGAAAAATTAGGTTTGAAAATGTGGTGTTATAAAAAAAAATAGCCTCTGGAGTTAGGATGGAGCTTCAGATCCCATCTTTGACATTGGCCACATGACTGTAGGCAAGTGCCTTTGCACTTTGGGCTTCAATTTCCTCATCTGAAATATAAGGAGGTTAGACTAGATTGCCTCTGTAGTACTTCCAACTTTGAATCTATGGTCCTGCCTATGAGGCTCTTTAGTAGGGCATTCCCTGCCAGCAGTGGTTTCTTGTCCAAACCTGCCTTCCTGGTGAATTGCTAGCCTGGTGTATTTATATTATGTCCAGGAGGGCAATGAGCATTGAAGTAGGCCCCATACTTTTTTCCTCCTGTGCTATTTTGTTCTACTGTGTACAGTGGATGTGTTTCAATGAGGAAAAATGCTCAAAGTCAGAATCATGCTGAAATTTGTCAGAAGACAAGTTTAAGAGTTGATTATGCCACTTATGAGCTGTGGGACCATGGGCAAATCATTTGACTAATTTCTTTTTTTTGTTATAAATTTTATTACATGGAGGATAGAAAGTGGATAATTTTTTTTTTTGGTAATTTAGCTTTCTCTAAGCCTTAGTTTTCTTATCAGTAAAATGGGGCTGGACTAATTTTCTCTGATTTTTTTTTTCCAGCTCTGTAAGTCTCTGATTCTTAAAAATAGTCCCTTGTTATTAAGGTCTTGGCAATATCATAGAGTGCCACTTGTAAAACCATATGCTTCTTCCCACATGTAGTTCAGTTCACTTAGCCCTAGTGGAAATGGAAGAATGATAAAGAATAGAGAATATTCTGTGGAACTATTAGGGCTGGAATGAGCTTTTGAGATGTGAGCTTCTGGTAGGCAGGTCTAGAGAGATATAATTTCCAAAATTTTTGACATGGAAGATAAAACTTTCATTTCTTTTTTTAATGTGAATTATGAAAAAAATTAAAATATGAACTCGTGGAATTTTAAAGCAGGAAGTGAACTAAGGTCAATCAGTCAAAAATTCATTTATCAGGTGCCTGCCAATTGCCAGGCACTGTTCTAGGCCCTGAGAACACAAAGACAGAAGTGAAACAACTCTTTCCCTTAAGGAACTTAATATTCTATCAGTGGAGACAACCTGTACGTATGAGTATATACAGAATAAATACAAAAAGAAGGTAAGGCAGCATCAGAAGGGAGAGAACTAGCATCTGGGGGCATCAGGAAAGGTTGCAATCTGAACTGACTGTTGGAGGAAACCAGACATTTCTTGAGGAGAAAGGCATTACAGGCACAGAGCAGTCAAATCTATGAGTCAAGCCGACAAGTATTTATTAAGCCCTTACTACATGCTCTGCTAAGCCAACAAAAGGCAAAGAGAAAGGAAATATAGTGTCCTGTATGAGGAATAGCAAGTAAGGCAGTGAATAGTTCTCTTTACTGTTTCTCTCTCACAGTTTTCCATTTCCCATCTCCTTGCCTTTGCACCTGTTATCTCCATGGCTAGAACATAATTCCCTTCCACTCCCTTCCAACTCCTTCCTTTTAGACCACCTGGTTCCCTTTAAATGGACCTTAAGGTTTATTTTCTTCCCTAATTCTTTCTTAGCTGTAAGTGTCTTTTGTTGAAACCTACTTTAAGTTCCCTTTTGTATCTAATCTGTACCTATTCATATATGTCCACATTGTTTTTCTCATTTAACTGTAATTTCCCTGAGGGCAGGGACTGTTTGCCTTTTGTCTTTGTATCTCTAACACTTAGCACAATTCTTTGGACATGCTGTAGTTTAGTCATTTAAGTTTGTCACCCCATTTGGGGTTTTCTTGGCAAAGATACTGTAGTAGTTTGCCATTTTCTTCTTCAGCTCATTTTCCAGAGGAAGAAACTGAGGCAGAGTTAAGTGACTTGTTTGGGGTCGCACAGCTAGTAAGTGTCTGAGACCAGATTTTAACTCAGGTCTTACTGACTATCCACTGCACCACCTGGCTCTTGTTATATAAGAGGAGCTTAATAAATGCTTACTGATTAATTATTTTGCAGAAGAGATAATGTAGCCCCAGAGGGATTAAATGAGTTGCCAAAAACCACAGCTAGTTAGTAGCTGAGTGTGGTCTAGAGCCCAGGTGCCCTAACTCCTAATTTATTATTGTTTCTATACCAATTCCTACTATTGTATTTCCCTTTGTGGGAAAAAGTGTTTTTTACAGATTTTTTTTTTAGTCTAGGAATATAAAAATTCATAAGATACAGCTTTGTTAAAAATGATCATGTATAGAGTATTACATTTGTTAATGCAACACTTGATTAAGATAATGATTACAAATTTGCAATTGAATTTTTTTGGGGGGAACATTTTAAATTTGTGTTACAAATGGAGAAGAGGAGAAGCTTGGTGTAGTATCTAGAGAGCTAACCATGGCCCCAAGACGTCCTGGGTTTCCATGTTGTCTCTGGCACACCCTGGCCATAGCTCCCTAGCTTCTTAGGGCTCCTGAAAGTGCTTTGAATTCTTAAGTTGATGAGCAGTTGCCTTTCTGTGGTGATAGAATTTACTCACAGGCAGTTTCCTATAGAAATAAAATAATAGATATTAGTATGTACTTAATTTGGGCCCAATAACTACTATGGTTTTTGATGATATGAATATAGAAATATAGCTGGTGAATAAACAAGGGGCATGATAAATTTAGCCCTTCTGATACTTAGTCTTCCCAGCCAATGAGATGACTGGCTGACTGTTATTTCAGTCATAAAGGTGAGTTTTTTCTATGCTTAGCTAGACCCAGTCCTCTAGGCACAGACATTAAATGTAGAGCTGTTGTGTTTCCTCACCAGCCAATTGAAAGCACCACTGTGGCAGGATAGGCTTAAGGGTTTTGGAACAATTTTAGTTGACAACAAGCCCAGAACAGCAGGAATAAAATCCTTTACTCATCATTCCTTTGTTAGGATCTCTGTTCATTTATTAGTGCCTGCAAACACAGAACCCTATTAATAGAGCATTTTAGCAGTCAAACACAAACTAAATGGAAAGTTTTGACTTGAGTATTTCCTCTTCTTCATGGGCATTATTAAAAGTGCATGAGTTATCTCATTTTAGCCACAACATTGCTGGTGGTATTCCCACAGGAAGGGTTAGCACATCCCCACGTTGGTAGAATTTCGATAGATATCTTTGAAGGAAACCAATGCTTATATCAGTGGTGGCACCACTCCCAAATTCCCCATGGAAGTGATCATTGATGATTTCCCCTCAGTTCAACTCAGCAGACATTTAATACACATCCATTCTGCTCAAGGCACTCTGCTTTATTTCTCTCTTTTTTCCTCTTGTTCCTTGACCCCAAATTTGTCCATGCAATGGTTCCTTAGATTTTCCAGGGGGAGACTTTACAACAGGTATTCATTTTATTGTGTGGGAATCCCAAAGGAACCCAGTCAGATTGCTAACATGCTAGTCACTCTCTGTCTCAGGTTTCAGGTATTGTTAACCAGGGGCTTTTATTGGAGGTCAAGGCAGCTAATAAAGTGGGCTGGCCAATTAAGAGGGCATTCAGTAGAAAAGGATAGCTGACTGTCTCCACGAGCTAAGAGGGGAGGGAGGGCTGGCAGCTGGAAGTCTGCTAATGATGACTTTACAAGCATTTTTGCAGCCAGGGTGGTAAATGTAATACAATGGCATGCTTTTAATATGCCTAATAAGCCCCCCCTCTTCATTTCCTGTGTTAGGCATCCACTTGTGAGGAAGGAAGTTACTGGTTGTGGGGGTTCCAAGGGGCAGGGATGCTATTCACCATTTTTATAGAGTCCCCATTGCCTTATAGCTATATTTATTAGTAAGTCCCCACAATACTCTTTTGAGGTAGGCTTTTATTCACATCTCCTAGATGAGGTAGCAGAGATGCAGAGGACTCTGGAACAAATCATTGACAGAGGAGTTGAATCCCTGTCCAGATAATGTCTACTTTATCTGAGGATTCCCAACTTCTAGAAGGTGTTGGGTGAGAAATAAGAAGATTGGGAGGGAAGAGAAAAACAGGGTAGTAAGGATGGATGATACAAAGGCAGGAGAAGTGGGGGAGGGAGAGAGCAGGGTAGTAGAGAAAAGGATAGATAGTAAGGGTGGGTGATGCTGACAGTGCAAAGCCAGGAGAAGAGAGAGAGAGAGAGAGTGTGTAGTATAGAATAGTGGGATGCTGACTTAGACCTCAAGGAGAAATTGTGTTGGAAATTCCCAGACCTGTGATCCATATGGTTAGCCTTGAAAATGAGTTATGCTCAGTTGTGACTGATGGAGGACCCCTGACATTTCCATCTTGGTAGTTTAGTGGGATTTGGGGTCATTGAGAAAACATATGCTTAGGTGTTTGTGCCTTTGTTCAGCCCTCTGAGTTTGCCCCCTCTTTTCCTGGCAGAAGGAAGAACCTATTACTTTTAGTTCTCTTTTTTTATTACACTGCGGAGACTCTATGCTATAAACACATGAAAAGCTAAATACCAACACAAAATTTAAATAGCAATTCCAAGCAGCTATATGGGAGATGTCATAGGATCATAGATCCAGAGCTGGAGGCCAGCTGCTTCACTTGTTTCGTTTTACAGATGAGGAAACTGTCACAAGTTAGTACAGGAGTAAATGCCAAATGAGTGGTACAAACCAGGTGTGCTAGAGGGGTTCAGAGACCTCTTTAGCCTGGGCTGGTCAGGAGGTAGAATTTGAGCCAAGTCTTGAAAGATGCGTAGGAGTTGGAAAGCGTAGGAGGAGGAGGGAGGACATTCCATTTGGGGGAGAAGAGCGTGGATAGATGTGTGTAATTTTGCTCACCTCTTCCTGCTCATTTATCTTTTCCTTCCTCTTGCCTCCTAAAAAATCCCTCAGAGTCCATCAGCTTCTTTTTCAGCATCAGCCAAGGGCAGGGTCACTGGACCAAAGGGCTAGGTATTACTCTTATTTCCCAGGCTCCAGTGCAAAGTGAGTGTTTTATTTCTTTTTGTAATAGTTTGAAAAGTTTACATGAGCAGTTATCACCACTGAGTAAATATGTTAAACTGGTAGATAAATCTTTATGAATACAGCACATTTAATGGCCCCATGCATAACATTTATTAATACAGTATTATAATTTTGCTCCACATTCTCATAATAAAAACTAAAAAAAAAAAGATTTATTGACCTGGAGGAGTCAACAGCACAATGTTCAATGGCAGCTTATTTTTCTTAAATTTCTTATACTTTTTTTGGTAGCGTTTTTGTTATGTAGTTAACTAAATTAATCCTTACAAAGAAAGATGTGTATGAGTCAATTTGGGGGCATGGGACTGGACCTAGGACTTCCTTGGTGTCAGAGCTCCCCATATTAATGCAGATCAGCAACAAGTCTGTAACTGATAGTCTTAGATATCTAGGGCACAAGAAGATTAAGCAGCTTGGCCACGATTAGACAGCTAATATGCAAGAGGCCATGGGACATAGGGAGTAATAGTATGTTGGACTTGGAGTCAGAAGAACATGGGTTCAGTTTTGACTTGGTTATATGCCAGTTGTGTGATTCTAAGCAAGTTCCTTGACCCTTTTAAGCCTCAATTTACTCTGCAAAATGGGGTTGATAATAATAGTACATACCTCATGGGATGCTCAAATGAAAAAATGTCCGTAAATCACTTTGCAGACCTTAACAGGCTTTTACATGTCAGCTTTTATTATGTGTTAGAGGCAAACCTTGAACCTCCATGTTCTTGACTTGAAGGCGCCCATCCCCATCAACTGTATCAGACAGCCTTGTGAGTTAATAGCATCTTGTATCTATATTTTGTATTGCTGATCTACATTGGCGGAGCTTTCCGCAAGACAATGGAGTATTTGTTCAACTAACTGCAAAGCAGTCATATGCACACGTGTATTATAGATTTGGGAAAGATGGATTGATGTGCTGTGTTCATGCTGCCACCATCCCTTCTTGGGAATTGTCTCTCCAGTGTACATTAGGGATGATAAGGGAGTAAGGGCTATTTGTATTTGAAGGAGGAGGAAACACATAGAGGTGAGGAGATTTGGTTAGAATAAGGTAGTGAGCTGAACTGAAGGATCAAGTTTCTGACATTTCTTGTGTCATCATAGGGATTCGTCATTTGCAAAGTAGTTCACTGTTTGTGTCACACTGAAGGGCTCCATTTATCCATGGAACAGATAATCAAGGGGCTGCCGAGGAGTTTCTGCTTTCTTCTCATACAAGGGTACCCCCAAACTCTTCTGGATGGGCATTTCTGTCATCCATCATATTACTTATTCATTCCTGGGCTTCCTTGTGAGGCTTCCCACCAGGGTGAAAAGCTAAAACAGAGGCTTTTGTCCTCAGGAAGGCCATTAGATGATACAGTAACTGCTTTCAGATGCTATTGATGTGACCCAAATTCAGCAGTGTGACCTAGAGGTGAAAGGCTACATATTCCATTACCAACCCCCTCAGCCAATTAGTCTCCAACTGCACTGCATTTCACTGGGAAATGGTGTAATGGGGCAGACACATTAGAGAAGAGTTAGGAATAGGGGTGAGAAACACCAACAATTAAGTCTAGATTTCCAGATGTTTTTCTAGGAAATATATAGATATGAATCAGCATTAATGACATGAGAACCAGTGACACCATCATTGCCTATGCCTTGAATAGAATAAGACTGCTGGGTTGATTAAGGTAAATTCAAAAGTACTCATCCACAAAGATCACAGAGTGATAAGCTTCAATAGAAATGATTTCTCTTTATTTTCCTTCTTATGGTTTTGAGAGAGAATAAGATATTAGTTTCTTGATTTAGTCTTTCAGAATGATTTAATGTTTTTGAAATAAAACATTCCTAGTATAAAACCAGATTTCTTTTTTAGTCATGTGTGATGACAGGTAATGCCTTTATCCACATTCACTCTGGGTGACAGTGACTGTGTGCATGGAGAGAGTATGAGTGTTGAATTGATCTGTCCCACTGTGCTGCCATATTGACATGAAAGAATATAGGGTGCCCAGAACAGAGAATGTGAGAAGGAGAAGTGTATAGAAGGCTGAACTGTCTGAAGCATGTCTAGAGGAGAATTAGGGGATTGAAAATCATGCCATATGACAATGATTGAAGGAACTGGGACTTTTAGGTTGAAGAAAGGAAGACTTTGGGGGCAGGAGGGAAGAGGGGAGAACATAATAGCTAGGTTCAAGTATTTGAAGGATTATCTTGTAGAAACCAATTAGATTTGTTCTGCATGGTTCCAGAGGGCAAAATGAGGAGCAATGCATGGAAACTTCAGAGGAGCAGATTTTTGACTAATGAATGAGAAAGCAAACTTCCTAAGAATTGGAGCTGTCCAAAGATGGAATTGGCTGTTTGGAAGGTAGTGAATTTCTGATAACTGGAGGTCTTGAACCAGAAGGTGGTGATCACCTGGCCAAGATGTTGTAGAGGAGATTCTTGCTCATTTGTGGATTAAATTAGAGCAGGAATTATTTACCAGGGGATCATTAACATTTTTTGTTATTGAATATTTCAATTATGACATTTCAGTATAATTGGTTCCCCCTTGATATCCTACATATTTTATTTGATATATTTAATACATTTATACATTTAAAAACATTATGAGAAGGGGTCCCCAGTCTGGTCCACCAGACAGCCAAAGGGGTCCATTACACCAAAAAGATTCAGAACCCCTAGACTAGATGTCTGAGACCATTTTACAAAGCTGAGCTTCTAGGATTTTTTTTCCTTTCTTTAAAGGCATCAGCTAGCCATCTCGACCAGAGCTAGATAAGGATGAATTTCTTTTTGACCATCAAATGTAGGTCCTATGAGATTTCTTTCAATTTAAACCCCAGTAGAATTGTTCCAAGAAAGGAGGAGGCAAGCAGTGGAAAGTTAGTGAGAGGAATGCCAATTTGGATGGTAATAGAGATAAAAGCAGATTAAAAAAACAAACAAACCCAGAATCTAATATTGTAAGAACCTAACCAAAGGTAGGGATTCTTATTTTCTTACTTTGCTTCTCATAAATCTTCCTTTATTCTGGTTCAATAAGTCAGTAACTGCTTTTAGTCAGTCAATAAGCATTTATTAAGCATCAACTCTGTGCCTGGTACTGGGCTGGGAATACAAAGAAAGGCCCAAAACAGCCCCTGATCTTGGCATTCTCACACGAATGGAAGAGACAACATGTAAACTATTATGTATGAGCAAGCTATACACAGGATAAATGGGAAATAATCAACAAAGGGAAGACATTGGAATCAAGAAGGGGTGGGAAAGACTTCTTGTAGAAGTGGGACTTGAAGGAAGCCAGGGCAACCCAGAGGCAGATTGGGGGAAAAAGCATTCCATGCATGAGTGGTAGCCAGTCAAAATGATGTGAATTCTGAGATAGAGTGTCTTGTTCAAGGAGCAACAAATAGCCTGTACCATTTCATTGCAATTTTTTCCTTTCTTGGAACTGGAGTGTGGTGGGGTAGAAAGCCAGGAACATTAGTCTAGCTGGAGTTTTTTCCTTTAAGGAATGTTACCCTCCAGGTTTCACTTTTCCTAAAAGACTTTGCTTTTCTCTCCAGGGGAAAAAATAAGCATTTGGGGAGAAATCAAGATATTCAGATCAGCTGGGATTCAAATCAGAATTTAGCATTGACAGAAGAGAGTGGATGGTATTCAGGTGAAAGGGACTGAAGACCAATGATTCATAAAAGTTTTTTCAGCATTAAATTTCTTGTGGAAGTTTATTTTTCCCCAGAATTTTCTCTGATTTTCCAGATGCCTCATGCTCTCATTTACTTCTGCACCTTTTAGAGCAGGCCTGGCATTTAAAGGAAAACAAGCTGCTGAAGGTGCTAACCAGTCTTATGCAATGTGTATCCTGTTAACATTTCTCCCCTAGACACTGAGTTGCCTGTGAATCATGCTCACCTACTTCTTGCCAGGTATAGTGACTTTGAGAACATACACTCTCCATACTAGCCATTCCTTTTTCCATACTTGCTGTATCACTTTGTGTTATGTGATGAATTCCTGGCTGATTTTCTGAGAACCTTTTCTGAGGCTTTTATTGTCAGTGTTAACATTTGCAATTCTTAGGGTTCTTTGGCAAGATAGGTTGAAATGAAGACATAATCGTTGGTTGTTGTGTGTCTGTCAGTCATGGAACACAAGTGCCTTCTGCAGGAGGTCTTTCTTGTCTCTCTCCCCCAAGCTATTCTACTAGCATTCTCTGATAAGGTTACCTTCTACTTTTTTTGTATGTGAGGTTACCTTCCCTTTACTTTTTTGTATGTACTTACTTTGTTTTTCAATTTTTTAAACATTTTTGCTGAAAGTTTTGAGTTCCAAATTCTGTCCCTCTTTCTGTCCCTCCTTTCTGCTGTCCCTGAGACAGTATGCAATCATATATGGGTTATACATGTGTAATTATGTAAAACATTTCCATATTAGTCATTTTGTGCAAGAAGACTTGATTAAAAGAAAAAAGTGAAAGAAAGAAAATGAAAAATAGCATACTTCACTCTGTATTCAATCAATATAATTTCTTTCTCTGGAGGTGGATGGTATGCTTCATTATTAGTATTATGATCTGAAAAGGAGGTGTGTGCTATTTCTGCTTTTCTGCAGTTGGTAGTGAGGTTTTTATGTCCTGATATGTGGTCAGTTTTTGTGTAGGTGCCATGTACTACTGAGAAAAAGGTATTTTCCTTTCTATTCCCATTCAGTTTTCTCCAGAGATTTTTCATATCTAACATTTCCAGAAATTTATTCATGTCTTTAATTTCTTCCTTGCTTATTTTTCTGTTAGAATTATCTAGTTCTGAGAGGGGAAAGTTGAGGTCCCTCACTACTAAAGTTTTATTATACTTGGTAAATTTTTGCATATCTTTTACTATGCTATTGACTCCCCCCCCCCCCTTGATTCTCTTGCATTATTCTAATTTCTTTTCCCAATTTTTCTTCAACTTCTCTAATTTGCTTTTACAAAGGCTTTTTCAGGAATTCTTTTTGGGCCTGAGACCAAATTACATTTTTCTCTGAGGCTTCACTTGTAGCCATTTTGACACTATCGCCCTCTTCTAAGTTTATGCCTTGGTCTTTCCTATGACCATAGTAACCTTTTGTAGTCAAGCTCTTTGTTGTTGTTATTTTGCTCATTTTTTTCCTGCCCTTTTTTTTGTGACAATGTTTTTATGTGAGAATTAGGTTCTGGTCTTTCACTGTCCCAAGCTTTTTGTGTTGAGGCTCTCTGGGTCTTTTCTCCTGGCTTTCACTGGGCTTCAGGGCTTAGCTGCTTGCTTTCCCTGGAGGGTAGGTTTCCCTTTTGGCTTGTGTTAGGGAAAGTGGCTTATCTGTTGGCCTCCCTTAGATGTGGGGTTTTTCTGCTGACCTGTTCCAGGTGTGGGAGCTTGCTGCTGGTTGCTATGGTAACAATCTTTCTGGTGGCTGGCCCAGGAGGAGTGATCTTGTTGCTGGTCAGCCCCAGGGGTGGGACCCTGTTTCTGGTCAGCCCCAGGGGTGGGACCCTGTTGCTAGGTTGCTATGGAAACAGGGCCTTTCTGCTAAATGTCCCAGAAAGAGTAATTTTGTTGCTGATCTGCTCCAGGGGTGGGGCCTGCTGCTGGGTTGCTATGGAAACAGGGTGTATGCTGGTATGCCCCTGGCTGGGGCTTCAGTTGGCAATGGGATCAAGGGTGGCTTGTACAGGAGTGGAATCAGTGGGGTGGGACCTTGGTGAGTTGCATAGACTGCTCACTTGCCTAGGGGGGCTGCTGGTTTGCAGGAGGGCAGGGCCTGGCTAGTGGATTGCCCTAGGCTTGAAGCCCTGCTACAGACCCCTGCTGTGCTGCTCACTGCCGCTGCTTTTGGGACCCCCACCCCACCCCACCCCCCCTTCCCACTGAGTGAGACAGACCTTTTCTACCAGACTGATAAGCTGCTTCTCTGCTCCTAGATCAATTCTGAGGCAATTTTCTAGTTGTTTGGAAGGGAACTTGGGAGGGCTTCAGAAGGTACCTTCCTTACTCTCATCTTGGCATGGGGAAGTCATGTACTTACTTATTTACACATCTGCTCCCTGATTAGATTGTAAGCTCCTTGAGGGCAGGAATTTTTTTGTGTATTTTTCTTTGTATCCCTTAATACTGTCCCTGGGACATTGGAAGTGCTTAATAAATGCTTGTCAACTGATTGAAGAATTAAAAATGAGTATCACTTGAAGAATGGAGGAAAAGTGCAGGCTGCAATTTGCAACAAATAAGAAACCATGAAGAAAATCAAAAAGATGTCATCAAAGAAAGAGAGAGAGAGAGAGAGAAGAGATGGTTAGCTCGTGTGTTCCACTGGTATCCTTCCAATGCCAAGAGAAATCAGGGAAGGTCCTGCCCCCCACCTCCCTCCCTGCAAATCAGATGGACCTTCTGTGGGAGAGCAAGGACAGGAGTCGTAGGATGGGTGGATGTAAACTGCTTTCAGTCTTCATCATTTCAGGGCACATATGACCGCACCTCCATTTTGAGCATTTGAACTATATCTCTGTGCATGCATGAGAGATGAAGGTGGGTAGTTGGGTCAGTCCCTTTTTCCTTCTGGATAAGTCAGCGTCCTCCCCAAGGGCCTTTATTTAATCCTCAGAAGAAAGTCATTTCCAATAACAGGGTGACTGTATCTGTAGCTAAGTGTTATCTCTACAGCTACAGCTTTGAGTGTGTGGGCCTCAGTGCGCTGAGCTCCTAGGCAGTTCTTGCTGTTGAAGAGACAGCGCACCATAACGCAAATGGACGCTGCTGATAAATGGCCCCTCAGAGCAAGCATCTGTGACTGATTGTGGCTGAGATTTCCCAGCATCCTCTGGTCTTCTGTATGAATGAAATCTCTGTCGAGCCATTACTTATCCAGCTACATTTGGAATAAAGGGATAGTATTCACTGCTTCAGGTAGAGTTTTTACTTGATTTGGCACAGGTATACATAGCTGTGTGTATATTACACACACACACACACACAGAATTCAAGTATATTCTCCTCTTGCCTTCTGGTGATGAAGAATGGAGATGACAGTTTGTGCCTGCTTTTGATTAGCAAAAAAGCCCTTTGAAATAAGACTTGTGATTTACAGAGTGAAATACTGTCTTTAAACTCTGGAACCCTGCTTTTTTTCCCTAAAGTGGGTTTCATGGCCTTAGCTTGATTCCTAATGGTGGAAGTGACCACAATAAATACTAGTCTTGGTCCTAGGAAATCACTCCTTTGTGGTAGGGGTAGAAGGTAAAGTGCTGAGAGCCATACTGAGAGAGGGACTAGGATAATTACCTCCTAGAGAAGAGGAACGAGGGAGAGTTGGGCAAGGTTGCTGTTATTGTTCAGTTGTTTCAGTTGTCTGACTCTTTGTGCCCCCATTTGGGGTTTTCTTCCCAGAGATACTGGAGTAGTTTGCTTTTTCCTTCTCCAGCTCATTTTACAGATGAGAAAACTGAGGCAAACAGGGTTAAGTGACTTGTCCAAGCTCACACAGTCTGTAAAATGGGAGTAAAATAGTAATGGGAGTAAAACTCCCTCTGTTGTGAGGGAAGCACTTTGCAGCCCTCAAAATAATTCATATAAATATGAATTATTGTAAGTATTACTGTTTTTGCTATTACTTATGCTTTGGTTAATCATGATTTTGCTATCCTTTTCAATCACAAGGCTCTTAGTATATTAATGAACCGGACCAACATGGTATAGTGCAAAGAACACAGGCTCTGGAGTCAGAGGTTCTAGGTTCAAATTCTACATATGGCTCTTACTGCTTGTATGACCTTGGGCAAGTTTCTCAACATTGCTGGGCCTCAGTTTCTCATTTGCAAAACAAGGGGGTTTAACTGGACAGTCCTAGGTCCTGTAAAACGTATGTTGGAAATGCTTTGCAAACCTTAAAGTGTCACGTAGATTTCATTATTATTATCATTGATGGTCCAAACTCTTGATGCCTTGGAGCAAACTGGAGAATATTTGCTAATGAGGAAGTAAGTCTCAAATGCATCCTCTCTCCTTAATGGATTGTCCAACTTCTAACCATTAGGTGCCCTAGAGTTTGGAGAACACCACCTTGTCTTCACTATTGCAGAGTTTGGGGGTGGGGGTGGGAAAGGGACTTCTTTCTGCCTCCCCTGTGACTGTGAGTTATCTATATGCTGTTGGTACCTTGCATCCCTGTATGCAAGTTCCCTGATGCCTCCAAAAGCCAGACCAGAGTAGTAATTTCTTACCTTTGTAAATTTTAGATATCTGAGCAGTTATCCTTCATACTATACTGCATATAAGGCAGCTAGGTGCCACAGTAGATACAGTTTTGGGCCTGCAGTCAGGAAGACTTATCTTCCTGAGCTCAAATCTGGCCTTAGACACTTCCTAGCCCTGTGACTCTGGGCAAGTCATTTAACCCTGTTTGCCTCAGTTTCCTCATCTGTCAGATGAACTGGAGGAGGAAATGGCAAACCACTCCAATATCTTTGCCAAGATAAGTCCAAAAAGGGGTCATGAAGAGTTGGACACAAGACCAAACAACAACCAAACAACTATACTACATACTATTTATTATCATGGGAAGTTGGGGTTGTATGTGAACTGGCAGACTCCATCATTTGAACCAAGACAGAATTCATGCATCAGTTGCTGATAAGAAGATTGCTTTCTCCAGGTGCATTGGTCCAGTCTCAGCCTGAAGTCTTTGTGGCAGAATTTTTGTATTTTGGTGGGGGTGAAGTGGAGGAGAATACAAGGAAGGCAGGACCTTTTTTTAAAAATCACAGTGTGCTTATGGACCCAGTCTTACCAAGGCAACCAGAGAGTACAACTCTTAACAGTTTCCTTGCCAAGAATTTGCCCGAGCCCTCAGTTCTGCCTGCATATTGAAATTTCCTCTTTTTATCTTTCTCTGGCACAAATTGAAACCCCCTTTCCTTTAAATGGCTTTTGTGCTGTTTAACCTTTTTCCCCACCCTCTGTTTATAATCATTTCTAGCTAATGGATCACCTGGATGAATTTGCCCCTGGCTTTGTGAAGGTAGCAATTAAGTCTAACCCTAAGAAAACCACTTGCTCTGTTGCTTGGCAGCCTGGGTGTGGAGAATGGATTGGGTCTGACTTTCTTTTCACTTGAAAGTAGGCTATCGATTAGCTCTGATGCCCGATTTTCTGTGCTGTCCCTGGACAATCTCTCTTGATCTCATTAGGAAATAAATTTTCCAGATTGTATCACTTTTGTTCAAGAGGCTCTAAAATAGAGCACTGTAAAGAAAAATAAAAGGAGCTATCTCCTATAAGATAGGCACTTATTATTAATTTCAGGGTAAAGATCAACATAGTCCTATCTGACTCGGGCTTCAGATAAGTCAGAAATTTTGAAAAGCATTATGGAAGAAGGTGGTCGTCATTGTAATAGAAATTAAAAGAGATTGATATTTTGCTTCTGTCTTCTATTCCCTCCCTCTTTTTTTTTTTGTAATCCATGTTTGCAGACTAAGAGGAGTGAGTAGATGAGTAAAATGGGAAACAAAATAAAGGGGTAAAGGGAATATGGTGTAGGGGAAGGACTTCTAGATCTGGACTCAGAGACCCAGGTTCTAATACCACCTCTGATGCTTAGCTTTTAGGTGACTTTGGCAAATCACTTCACCTCTCCATCGGTAAAATGAGGGGTTTGGATGAGAAGGTCTCTGAGGTCCCTTCCAGCTCTGGATCTATGGTCTTACAGACAGTATGTAAATGATATAGTCTGTATTTCACTTGATCTCTCAGTTTCCTCATCTGTAATAGGAGCTATGTATATGAGTCAGATCATTGTATCATTTGTAGATTTAGAGCTGAGAGGGAACTTAGGGATCATCTAATTTAACCCCCTCATTTGCCTTTGTAGCTCCAGGTCCTACAAAAGAAAACCTCTATTGGTTGAAGGGTTGATTCTGGAAAATGTGGTTGTGGCTAATGCAAATTTTACAGGATGATTAATTAGAGTGTCTATAGGCCTAACCATTTCAGGAACAGTTTGAAATGCTGGGTAATTCATTTTCTCCTTAGCAAAAAGCCTGCCATCAACATTCTGATTTCCATCAGCTAAATTTAGAGCAACCCCTATGGATTTCTTTTTTTTTTTTTAATTCTTACAACCATATGGAATGGCCAGTAAGTGCTGGAGACAGTCATGATTGAGAAAAAAAATAGGAGTGGGCCCAGGTAGAGGGAATGGGTTGTTGGCGGTATGATGGGCGAAGAGATCCTATGGAAATCTTTAACAGCATCAGAGGGATTGGAGAATTGTCAAGTAGAGCAATTTGTGGGAGGAAGATGGACTCCAGGAACTTGGCGCTGATCAAAAGAAAACTTGACCTCCTTACAAGCTTCAGAGGTGACAAAGCAAACAAGCGATCAGAGGCCTGCTCATAGGGCACAATTAAATCATTCTGCTATGGAGGGCAGCCTGCCAACCTTCAGGGCAGAGCCTACAAGTGTTTCTGCCAGGTAACCTTAAGCCCTGTAGCGACTTGATGAAGCATTCTTGTTTTGGGTCATCATTCTTACTCTTGATACTTTCCTTTCCACTCCCACCTGCCTGCCCTCTAGCCTCAGGAGAAGAAAAAGGGCTACGGTTCTTGGTGTTATTCAACCTTCTTCCAACCTGCAGTGGACTTTCCAAATAACCAAGTCTTCATGATAGCTGGTGTTTTTGTTATAGGTCTTGCAGTCCAGTGGGAGGAGAGACAGGGAGCAAGACAGAGGGAGACAAAAAGAGGGAGACAGAAGAAGAAACAAAGAGAGGGAGACACATAAAGAGATATAGGCAGAGAAAGAGGATAGAGACAGAAACAGAGGAAGAAAGCAGTCCCTTGTTACTTAATACTGTGAAGATGAAGGTTGACAATTTTGAAGTCAGTAGGGAAAATCAGAAGAATCAGACCAACAACTATGTAGTAATTAATGAAGTACTAAAGTTCTTCATGAGCACCTAGGTGGTGCACTGCATAGTGCACTGAGCTTGGAATCAAAGACCCATCTTTATGGGTTCAAATCCAGCCTCAGACTCTTATTAACTGCACTACCCTGGGCAAGTCACTTAACAAAATGTTCTTCAAGGTCTGCAGCATAGATCTCAAACCACCTTGTACTTGATGCCAAATATGAATATTCCCAATTTTTTCAAAGAAAGTATTACAGGAAGGTTAAATGAGTTGGGCCCCATACTATGTTAGCTTACAAATGAATAATGAGGGGCAATGGAAAGCTAGTATTGGAATCTTAAGGATCTGGGTTCAGATTTTAGCTTTGCCACTTACTAACTTAAGTGACTTTGTGAGCCACTTAACTTCCCTGGGATTCAAATTCCCCAGCTGTAAAACATTGTTCTAACAGGAGGTAAAGTTCCATGCAAATCTTGAGGACCAAGGACTAGACTTTAATGGCACTGGGGTA
The DNA here is from genome assembly GCF_028583685.1 of Petaurus breviceps papuanus. Lineage (NCBI taxonomy): Eukaryota > Metazoa > Chordata > Mammalia > Diprotodontia > Petauridae > Petaurus > Petaurus breviceps. The sequence continues at coordinate 4,315,616 of NW_027187343.1, read as the reverse complement.
AGGAACCATATTGTTTTTGAATAACCTTTGTATCTGAATATATCCCTCTTCTCCACTACCCTCAGAGTCATCCCTTGTAACAAAGTGTACGAGAAAATTTTCCTTTAGTCCATCAAAATTAACAAACGTGTCCACCAAGTCTGACCTTGTTCACAGTTTTGGTATAGTTGTCCCTCCCCCATTTTGCCTTCCCTATCCCCTACAAAGAAGGGAGGGAAGTATATTTTCTAAACTTTCCTTCAGGGCCTGCTAATAATTACACAGGATTTGGTTTCTATTTTTATTTTTTCCCTTTACATTGTTATAATTGTGTATATTGTTTTCCTGGATCTGCTTACTTCACTGTATCAATTCATTTAAATTTTACTACCGTATGCCTCTCTGAATTCTTATTCACTGATTTTCACAGCACAGTAATATTCCATTTCATTTATATGCCTTAATTTATTGTTCTTGTTGGTCCTTCATTCTCTAAGAGGACTGTAACATCAAGAAGACGATGCCACGACTTGCAAGGGAATTGGATTTAAGTGAGGGTGGACTGTGCAAAATAACCAGCCTCACTTTCTCCTCCAGAGCCATCTGGGTCCAGTGGCAAGATATAGATCAGAACGACTCGAGATAGCCCTGTATTTAGCCATTACCCAATGAATGAACATCTGCTTTGTTTCTGCTTTTCTACCACCACAAAAAATGCTGCTATGAATATTTTGGAGTACATGGAAACTTTTCATCTCCTTGAGGTTTATGTCTAGGCTGGCATTTGTTGGGGATGTTTGGCACAAACTAAATCTTGGATAAGATATGTGACAGGGCCAAATTAATCTATATTAGGGCTTGGGAACTTGTAGCCATGAGGCCACATGTGGCCTTCTAGGTCCTCAAGTGTGCAGCCTCCTGACTGAGTCCAAGTTTTGCAAAACAAATCCTTTTATTAAGGGAATTTGTTCTGTAAAGTTTGGATTCAAAGGGCTGCACTTGAGCATCTAGAGGGTCATATGTGGCTTGAGGCCACAGGTTCCTTACCCCTGAGATTCTAGATACTCATGCTTGAATTACTTCAAAAGTCAGCTTTGGTTACTTGTCTACAAACACCACCATCTTTCCTTTTTCCTTTTCAGACCCGCACAGTGCCTTAGGACCAAACACCTGTCTAGGAATTTAGCCCACAACTAGTAAGAGACAAATACTGTGGCACCTATAGAAACAATTTCTTTTTACAAACTAAAAATCTAAGCGACCCTGTTTTCATTTTCTCACAGTTGGGGTAGTCCCTCCTTCCCATCTGAATTTCCCACAGTCACATTCCCATAGCCTAAAAACCACAAGTTGAGCTGGGTTTTGGTGGTGCTGTGTGACCCATAGGGAACTGCCTTTCTCAAGAAAAACTGTATCTTCCTTACTTTGCTGCCAGTTAAACTTTGCCCCAGGGGACACCTTACTGAACTTTTCCTTTTTTTCTGTTTTGTCCTGGTGAAATGCAAACTCAACTGCTTGGAGCAGTAACTGCTTTGTGAACTTGGGGCTCGGGGCTCATAGCCCTCATGACATTATTGCTAGGAGGGATTAGTTCCAAGGGGGTGGGAGTGTATGCAGGTGATTGAGGGAGAATGTACCTGGGGAACTGTGGCTACATTTCTGATCTGGTGTTTCAGAATTTGTTTACCTAAAGGAAACCAAAACCTTTATATCACTCTATCTTTGTTATTTAGAATTAGAGTTGTGTTCAACCCTTCTGTGACCCCATTCAGTTTTCTCATAAAAAAATACTGGAGTGGTTTGCCATTTCCTTCTCCAGCTCATTTTAAAGATGAGGAAACTGAGGCAAGCAGGATTAAGTGACTTACCCAGAGTCATATAGCTAGTAAGTGTCTGAGGCCATATTTGAACTCAGGAAGATAAGTCTTCCTGACTCTAGGCCAGTGCTTTATCCACTGTGTCACCTATCTGGCCCTTTTTAAAGATTAGGTTTCCCTAATTTGCCCTGACTAGAAGTGCCAGATCCCACAGGCTCAGGGGCTTTGACCTGCTCCATTCTTAACAAGGGCCAGTTCATCCTTCCTTCGACAGTCCTTCCTCCCCTTTGGACTACTCATATTAATTCTGAACTTAGTGTGAACACCCAATCAACATAGTCTACTGCAGCTCAGAACTCCCGAACCCAAGTGACCCTCCAACCTTAGCCTCTCTTGATTGCTAGATTTGAAGGCATGTGCCACCACACCTGGCTTGAAGTTAATTTTCACATGCTTCTCCATACTGTTTACAGCCTTGTTCCCCCAAGGCTACTTTTGTGCCCTTGATGCCAGGTGATCATTTCCTCCTGCAAAACAATCAGAACTTCGTGACTTCTCGTGGCAGAGAAGAAAATTACCCTCTTCAGAGTAATTGAAATTACTAATAGAAAGCAAAGGTAGTAATCAACTCTAGGTCAAATTAAAGGTGCAGTTTTGGGGAAATGATAGGGAATATAACAACCTGATACATTGGATTGGAACTAGCTTTTCAAGAATTCTTCCTTCCATAAGCAGACAGGGTCAGAACCAGCCCATTTTATTCTGAATAGTTCCAACTGGAAAAGGTAAGAGTTGGGTTGTTGGCCAGAACTTTCTTATTATGAAATCTAGAGAGAGGGGGAGGCAAGATAGTCCTACACATGCCATTTATCACGCTCTGTAACTGGTTGATTGGTTCTATTGCTAAATTATGTGTTGTTTTTTTTTTAAAGTTTTATTGTTGCCTTTTGCTTTTAGATCACATTAATTTCTGAATATCTCTTTTTCCAACTGTCCTTCACCAGTCTTCCTTTTGTTTTATTGCTAAATTGGAGATCATTCCTTACTTTCTGTTAGCATCTTCTGTCAACTTTGGGGGCACCTGCTCACAACCTCCTATGGATAGGCAACCTTTTCCCCAAATCTTCATCAGGTTTCTTCCGTCTTTCAAAGGCTCTCTAAATTCTCACCACTTCCATAGATCCTTGTTATGGAGTTTGATTAGTTTGTTGGCAGTGCTCTGGCATGGTCAAACCACATTGTAGTAATGTAACTGAATACATTATAGGGTCATGTCAAAGGAAGAATATTGGCAGACTGAAGCAAATCTAGAGGAGAGTAGTCAAGGGTAGTAAGGTGACTGGAAACCATACTATGCAAGGAGGCACTGGGAATATGTAGGTTAGAAAAAGATTTAGTAGCTGTCTTTTGAGTTGTTTGATGGCTGACATGTGGACAAGGGAAAGGGCTTGTTCTATTTAGCTCTAAAAGGTAGACTTAGGAATCTTGGGTGGAAACTGCAGAGGGAGATTTTGGCTTAATATAAAGAAAAACTTCCTTGTAATTAATTTTCAGGTTGCTCCCAATAGAAATGATGAGTTCCCCATCACTGGAGATATTCAAACTGAGGGCAAATGGCTTTTTGTTAGTTATGTTGTAGAGAAGGTATTTCTTGAGGTGTGGGTTGGATTAGAGGCCTTTTAAAGCCCTTTCTAACTCTGAGAGCCCTTGAGAAACATTTTACATTGAGAAATAAGTGTGTCATGATGGATATAGAGATGGTCTTGGAGCCAGGAAGATCTATCTGCCACAAACTCTCCATGGAACCATGGATACAAGTCACACAACTTCTTAGCCCCAGGTTCCTGTCTTAAAATTGTGAATTGCTGGGTTACATTGGAGGTGAGTTTCCTCACCTGGGAGTTCCTTTTAACAGTGAAACCACAGGCCAAGTTCCTTTTTCCTATCCCTATTGGTAGGTAGTTGGAGGGAGACCAGAGATAAGGAAGCCCCAAAGTGCCCAGAGTCATTGAGAGTACTGTGCTATGCCTGTATCTCCCTAGTGTCTGAAGTATGGTATGGTATTTGGATCTGGTCCTTCAATCGCTTTGGAATATGTATTTTTTTCTGGTTTTACAGGGTTCTTCCTTTCATTTTAGATTATTTGGGCATATGGTCTTGAGTGTGTTAATAGGTTTTAATAGACTAGAATGAAAAGTTAAAGCATGCCTCAACCCTGAGGCCTGTCTTGCCAAAGAAATAACGATGCTTATAATTGAGTATTGGTGTTTAGTTGAAAAGGCCAAATCCAGCTCTTGGTTACAGAAGTACAAATGTCAGTGGGGATCCTCAGTTGGTGGGATTTGTGCTTGTCACTAAAGGCAGTTTTTTAACAATTGCCTGACTAAGGTGACCTAGTTCTTATGGTCCAGATTTAAAATCTAAGCCCCCAAGGCTTTCAACATATGGTGAAAAATTGAACCGGGACCAAGCTATAAAGGCAACTGCCTGGGAGGCTGTGGTAATTACAGGTTTTTATTGGCTCTTTGAGGATTTTATGTAGGAACCAGTGTGATGTGAAGCAGCCTTTTACAGATAGACACTTCCCTGCCCCCAATACATTTATATTCCTATCATAACTATATCTGATCTACATACATGGGTTCTTTTTCTACCTATGACTTTCCCAGGCCATATTTCTAGATATTGTTTCTACTGCATTTGCATATATGCAGATTATATGTAGAAATACAAACCTCTTGTATATAATATGGTGTTACATGATGAAAAGAGCACTCTATAGTCAGTGCACTGGGGTTCAAATGGTTCAAATCCCAGTTGGATGATTATTATCTGGGTGACCTTGAACAAATTTCATAACTTCCTTGGATCTTAGTGTCCTTATCTGTAAAATGATGTGGTTAAACTATATGACTTCTGAAGTCCCTTTCAGTTTCTTGTAGGAACAATATATGTCAAGTAGACTAGACTAATTTTTCTTAAAAAAAATCTTTTTGAAGCTATCCTTGTCTCAGTTGACTAAGGCTTAGTCTGTTGAGCTAGGCACCAGCTGGTCTCCTCCCTCAGGCTTGTGATAGAGAGTAACTTCACCAACCAAGAGGCAAAGAAGTTGTTCTCAACAGAATTCATGCTGTATTCTTGCTGAATATACTTTCCCTGCTGTGGCTAAGCCAATCTCCCTTTGTTACAGTGTTTACAAATCTCAAATTGCAGCACCACATTGGCCCCAATTAGGCCAGGTTTACAACATAGCTCAACATCTACAATCCCATCTATGCCTTCCTGCCATTGACTTTTGAAATTAATAATGGCTTATTTCAGCTTCAATATATATTTTAGGTTCTCACATCAGCAGAATATAGACAATCTTGATTAAAGTTCAGAGAATGTGTGAAGATTAGGAAGGGATCAAAGCATACATAGTTTGAATTCTTCAGAGGAAATAGGAATCATGACTCTACCATTTATAAGAACTAGATTCTCTACATTTCTGTTCAAAATGAACCTTTTTCCTAGGCAAGTACTAAAGAGGCATCAGTAAAACTACAGAAAGAGAGGACTTCTAGAAGAGTGGAGATCTTTTTATTTCCTTCTTTGGATTATCAAGCGCTCATAGGTAAGGGAAGACCAGTTTTGTGATACTTGAGAAAGGAAGCAGAGTATTTGTGACCTTTCATCAGGATGGAAATTCAGAAAAAGCATTGTAGAGCTTAGGACGGTTGGAATGAGAGAGGGGTCTTTTCTGTGGAGCCCTGACCTTTGGGCCTCAGTACCACCAGCATCCATTCCCCTTCTTTTCTGAACTGGTGTTTGGTGCTGATTTTGTTGTCATTATTATTGTTCATTTGTTTTCAGTCCTGTCCGACTTTTTGTTACCCCATTTGGGGTTTTCTTGGCAGAGATACTGGAGTGGTTTGCCATTTCCTTCTTCAGCTCATTTTACAATTTAAATTGAGGCAAACAAGGTTAAGTGACTTGCCCAGGGTCATATAACTAGTGAGTGTCTGAGGCCAGATTTGACCTCTGGAAGATTCTAGATGTCTAAGACTCTAGGAGTCTTCCTGATACCAAGGTCCAGTACTCTATCCACTGTGCCACCCAGCTGCCTTGGTGTTTCATGCTTTCAATAATGCCTATATTAGCACTGCCTTTGAAAGAAAAAGATCTGCTAAAGAAGGATGTGTGTCTCTCCTATGCCAGCCATCCCAGTAGAAATGTGTTCATTACACTTTGAGGAAGCAGCTATAAAACGCTGTTCCCTCGACTGATTACTGTGGCAGCCAATCAATCCTTCAACACATTTTTTTGAGTGCCTACTGTGTGTGTGTGTGTAAACACTGAGTTAAGAAAGAGAGGGAGATAGTTGCTTGGAGCTATTTAGCTCCAGCTCCTCTCCCTGGCCCACATTAGTGGCCCTTTGGGAAATTGTGGGTCATCTTGGAGTACATTTCTCATTCTAATGAGCTGATCTGAGGGCATAGTTTAAGCCTGTTTTTTATCTTTCAGCGCCTGGCTGCTGAGGAGGTCTCCTAGCCTGGCAGGTTTGGGAGGGACAGCAGCAGAGTCTTTGTCACAGAGTTATCACATTTCTAGATGAGAGCACTTTGAAGAGGGCAGATTTAAAAAAAAAAATTCTGGTGTAAGATTATTAGCTGCTAGCTTCCCCTCTGAGATTTACCTATGTACTCTTTAGATGTCTTTATATACCTAGTTATTTACGTGTTGTCTCCCTTATTAGACTGTGAGCTCCTTGAGGGCAGGGATTCTTTTGTCTTCCTTTGTATCCCCTGTATTTAGTAACCTTACATATAGTATGTGCTTAATAAATTCTTGTTGACTGCTTATCCATTGACTGGAGGATTTTTTAAAAAACACTTCAAGAGGCTATGCTTCCCTCTGACCACCTTAGCAGGTTCAGAGATGGGAGGGGTGGCATTAATGTGATTTAAAGGAACACCCCTAAGTATTTCCCAGGAAACTAGGTGGCTCAGTGGATAGAGCACTTGGCTTGGAATCAGGAAGACTCATCTTCATGAGTTCAAATCCAGCCTCAGACATACCCTGGTAAACTGTCTCAGCAGATGGCCTAAACCAGGTTGAAGGCCTAAACGTTGCCTCACTGTGCATATTTGTTGTAGGGTCTTTTTTTTTTTTTTTCTAGTGAGAGGTAGGTTGGTGAGAAGGCTAATAGGGATAAGGATAGGCTAGCAAAAAAAGAAAAAAAGGAAACAAAAATAAAATTAAGAGTTCCCCCTTCACTCCTACCCCATAGGAACCATAGGAACCTAAACCAACAGGCCTTAAACCTGTCAGTGAGTTAGGGTGATGTCTGTTATTGTTGTCGTGACATCAGGAAGGCGATGTCATGACTTGCAAGTGAATTGGATTCAAGTGAGGGAGAGCTGTGCAAAGTCATCAGCCTCACTTTCTCCTCTAGAGCCATCTGGGTTCAATTGCAAGATATAGGTCAAGGCTATTGGAGATGACCCCCACCTCTGAACCTATGGTTGAATGGATTGAGCATGTAAAGATTTCCCCCGTGGAATGGGCTGATATGACATTTTCTTCAAACAGCAATGAAGGTGACTAAAGAAGGGCACTTAGAGCTTGGTCAGACATCAGAGATGCCAAGGTCATCCACTCCATTTTGGGCAATTGCCAGTTGTCTTGACTTTTGTCCTGCCACCGGACTTTGATGGCTCTGGAAGAAAGAGTGAGGCTGGTGATTTTATGCAATTCTGCTTCACTTTAATTCATGAGTCAGGCAAGATATCACCAATGATATCGTAGTCCTCTTCTAAGATGAAGGACAAACAGCAATAGGACAAATGGACATTCTCATGGACTTTACTATAATAGCATTTTCTCTGTATTCCTGAAAAGTCCTTGAAATACACTGATATCAACAAAACCACATTTATAAACATGGAAGGTGACGAAAGAGGTTAAGCAATATGTTTGAGGGAAAATGGGAGTGGGTGCAGGAGGATAGAGTTGCAGAGCCAGTCTAAATCACTTAACAAAGACTCCTGGAGTTTCAGTATCTTTACAAAAAAAACAAAAAACAAAAACCTGATTTATTTTGTTCCCTTTGTATAGATCTGCTCATTTCAATGGTTCGTCCTGGGGTGGACCACTGAAAAGAGAATTCTTTTAAAAAAATGTTTATGGATATCTTTTGTTTTTCATCACCTGCATTTCCCAACATATCCCTCTATCCTCCTCCTAGAGAGTCATTATAATAAAGAATAAAAAAGAAAAAAGTTAATCACATAAACCAAATTTTACTTTATACACAGTGTTATATATTCACAATCCTCTACCTCTGCAAAGGGAGAAAGGTGCAACATCTTCTATCAGTTCTTTGGGGTCCTTTAGTTGCTGCTGTGGGCAGCTAGATGGTGCAAAGAGTTAGAGCTGGAATCAGGAAGAACTAAATTCAAATGTGGCCTCAGACATTTACTAGCTGTGGGACCTTGGACAAATCACTTAACCCTGTTTGTTTTAGTTTCCCCATCTGTAAAATGAGTTGGAGGAGAAAATGGCAAACCACCCCAGTACCTTTGCCAAGAAAAGCCCCAAAAGTCATGAAGTCAGAAACAACTGAAGAATGACTACACAACAAATTAGTTACTATTTTACAGCATTTAGGTTTGATCATTTTGGTTTTTTTTTTCCATTTACATTATTGTCTTTTTTATATATGTTGTTTTTCTGGTTCTGCTTACTTCACTTTGTATCAGTTCATAAAAGATTTCCCATGCTTTTCTGAATTCATGATAATTATTGTTTCTTACAGTATGGTTATGAAACTTCATTCCATTCATTTATCCACGATTTGTTTACCCATTCTCTAGTTGATGGGTATCTTTCCCAGTTTTTTGCCACTACAAAAAGTGCCTCTATAATATTTTGTTGTATATAGGATCTTTCTTTTTATCCTTGTACTCTCCAGGGTATATGCCTAGCAGTGGGATCTCTGCATCAAAGGGTATAGACATTTTAGTCACCTTCTTAGCATAATTCCACATTGCTTTCCAGAATGGTGGGACCAGTGCTTGACTCCACAAACTTTGGTAGCCTTGACCATTCCCTTCTTTTGTCAGATTTTTTGGAGTTTGCTGGGTGTGAAGTAAAATGTTAGAGATTTCCTATTTACATTTTTCTCTTATTAGTGATTTGGAACAGTTTTTCATATGTTAATAGTTTGTAATTCCTTTGAGAACTATTATTAGCTTATCTTTTGATAATTCTATTAGAATGTAAGGTCTTTGAGCAGGGACTGTTTTAATTCTGTATTTTTATTTTATCATATAGTATGGTGCTTGTTACATAGTAAACCTTTAAATGCTTTTCATTCATTCCAAACCCCTCTTAATTCTAGTGCCTTCCCTCTGTTAATTATTTTCTATTTATTGTATATATAGTTTGTTTTGTGTATATTTGTATGTTTTCCCTACCATTAGATGGTAAGCTTCTTGAGGGGAGGGACTGACTTTTGCCTCTTTTTGTATTCCCAGGGCTTAACATAGTGCTTGGCATAGTGGGCACTTAATAAATGTTTACTGACTGATGATTGATTCAGCTGTCCATTGGGGAACAATTTTTGGTCATACATATTTCATGGATTCCCTGTATGGTTTAGGTAGCAGACCTTTGTCATAGAGATCTTAGACAGAGAATCCCTCCTCTTCCCACCATTGACAACTACCCTTTTTATTCTAGATTTATTAGTTTTGCAAAACCATTTCATGTCATTGAAATAATCTATTTTATCTTTTGTGATTTCCTCTGTTCCTGGTTTGGTTAAGAATTCTGAGAGAGAGAGAGAGAGAGAGACAGAGAGAGAGAGAGAGACAGAGAGACAGAGACAGAGAGA
>NW_027187343.1:4286595-4305841 GCF_028583685.1 Petaurus breviceps papuanus | reverse complement strand
AGAGAGAGAGAGAGAGAGAGAGAGAGAAAGAGAGAGAGAGAGAAAATTTTTGGTAGAATCCAAGCTACTCCTTAATGGCCAAATCCCAAACTGACCTTTGGAATATAAACCAATCAAGTATTTACTGATTGCAAAGCCTAGTACAATGCCTTTAACACATCAGGGACTTAATAAATCATAGAATTTCAGAATTTGAATTGAATTGACTTCCTGCTGTTTGGCTATCACTCAAGGAGAGATTATGGGGATACTAGAGGAAAAGAAAGCAGAGTTACCTTCCCCCCTTCCCTACCCTAGGCTTTTCATTTAGTTGATTGTTTTATTTACCAGTTTTTTGTTTTTGTTTTTGACTGGATCCTTGACTAGACCCTTGGTTTCATTGGTATAGGAAACTCCCAGGGTGAAATCTCCTTCTATGCAGATTGGCACTTACAATCTTAGGCAGATAGTGCCTAAGGTGGGCATAGGAGGTCTGGGGATGAGAGCTAAATGATGTGCCTATCTGCTAGTGCTGTAGAGGGTACCTTTGAAGCAGTGGCCTTTCCCACTCCCAGTCTGGCTTTCTCTCCTCCGTGCTCGGCTGCCTCTCTTCGTTACCAGTTTATTTATTTTAATTTCCAGGGTGGACAGAGTGGAATCCCCAAATCTCATTTTCATGGATGCTCAGTGGGTGACAGAGAGAATGCTATAACAGCACATTATAGGTGGTGCATTATCTTTGAGCAATGAACTCCCATAAATCATTTTTTTTCCCCTGTTGGTCCCTTAAGTCTTGTTGATCTCATTTTGTTGCTTATGGCCATGATAATCTCCCAGATAAAATATTAAAAAATCTTTTATAGCTTTGGGGACTTGGAGGAGGAGGTACTGTTGTGGTTAGAAAGCTAAATATTGTGGGACATTCTTGATGGTAGCAGCACATAGCAGATGCTATTCAGTAAGAACAATTATCTCAAGAGAGTAAATGTGAAACCGGGAGTTTACACAAATACTTGTGCTCAGTGGTGAGCAAGTTGTGCAAGAGGCCGAGTTGACATTTGCCTCCTCTAGCTTCTTGGTTCTCTGGTTTCCCTTTGTGATAACTCAGCTTCCCCCAGTCTCCCTCAGGAGCCTAATAATGCTTTTTCTCACTTTCCCTAACCAGAACTCCTCTAGGGGAAACTCCAAGACCTGTGGAGGATCTGATAAGTCTAATACTGCTTGGTACTTTTCCCAGGAATTTTCCTTTCAATGGGCAAAAGGCTGAAACTTAGAAGAATTCATACTAAGGTTTAATGACCAATAACAGCTATAAAGTCTTAGATCTCTCTGGGCATATTTGCATTTTAAGAAGACTGGAAGCCTTAAGCTAAAAGGAATGAAATTCTAATGGAATTCCATTTAGTCCATGAGCAGGAAAACATACATTGCACACATACATATATACATTATACGTATATTATACAGACAGACAGACACACACACATATATATATGTATCTATATATTTGGGAGGCAGGTGGTCTTAGCACCCATGAAATGACTTATTCCCCTGCTCTGCCTGTGTATAAGGTTGGTCCTGTTTCTGAGTTTGTACAGGTGGTGGTTGTATTGGGATTTCCCCGACACATTACATGTAATGCTGTTATGATTCCAATTTTGCCCAGTGTTTTATAGAGGAGTTTAGAGATAGGGAAGTAATCGAGACATTGGAGATCTCTTCAGCTCCACTCCCTGCTGGTTTGTGAAAAAGCTTTACATCCTCTAATGAGTCAGGTTAGTTCCTGTCTTGAAATGATGCAAAGTTCAGAAAAAGGTGATTTTGATGAAATAACAAACGCTGCCTTGTAAAAATTTTCTTGATAGACAGGATGCAGACAGTAGGTGGTCTTTTCCTTGGTTCGGAACACTTAGGCTGGGTCTTTAGATGGTGACGCATTTTTCTTTGCCTTAACTTCCATCCCTAGCAGCAGTTTTTTCTGTGTCCATTGGAATTCTGAATTTGAGAAAGGTTATTAGCCACCTGGATAATTACAACTTTATAACTTTTAAGACATCCCCCCAGAGGCAAAGGATAAGTACAATAAATGACCTATAATTCTAGGGCTTAGATCTTTTGCCTTAACATAAAACCAGCTCTTTGCTTCCTCAGACTCACAACCTGGAGGTATCAAAGCTAAACATTCCCAGAAGTCATTATCTATCATTTAGATCATGTTCTAAAATGGAACCATGCTTGTCTTTTTTTTTTTCTTGTGTTGGGGTGGGTGGGGGAGTGTTGGTGGGGAAGGAGAAATCTTGGACATGGGGGGAGCTAGAATCTCTTTCTAATTTTGGCATGCTTCTGTAGAATGTTTAAAAAATTCCTTGGGAACAACTTTTGTTATATGTTTGTGTCTGAAAAGGCAGCCCGACTGTGCTCTGGGGAGAATCTTTTTATTTCCTGTTTGTATTTTTCAATTGTCTTCTGTTTGGGTTATGATTGTCTATAACCAGAGGTCCCTGGATTAAATGCTCTTGGCCTCCTGTACTAGAGATGCTGGTGATGTCCCATTATTTACAGAACCACCCTTTACTGTGCTAAGGTTTACATGTCCCCATGTTTAATGGGAACTAGGTAATAGCGGTAGTAGGCAAAAGCTGCCCTAGCATTTCCTCGTGGTTCTCCTTCAGCGTGCCCTATACCCTACCAGTAAGTCAAGGTTCACATGCTAATTCCTTCCCCTTTTATCAGAAGTTGGTTTCAGAAAAGATCTGATAAACTCACTTACACTAAGGTATAAATGACTGATAAAACTGTGTGTGTGTGTGTGTGAATGTTTGTGTGGTGTGTAGCAGAGCAGAGCCGGGTTAGAGTTTCCTCATCTGTAAAATGAGAATATTATCTTGAATAATCTCTAAGGCTCCTTCTAACTCTGTTGGCCTGAGTCAGTGACTACAAATGGACCAGTTCAAATCCTTCAAAAGTCAAAGCACACGCCTTCTTGAATTAGTGGGTAGAGATAACAGGGTATATATATTATTAAGGATAGACAGCAGTAGTCATACTAGGGCATGAGTAGCAATGGGATGATAATAAAAATAATGAATAGCTAACAGTTATGTAGCCCTTTAAGGTTTGCAAAATCCTTTACATGTATTATTTCATTTAATCCTCAGAAGGCGTGGCCAAGAACAGGACAGTCTGACTGAATAGGAAAAGTTGGGCAGATGCTGTAGGTCTGTATAGACAAAAAGGGGTTGATTCTTATAGGGGGAGGAACAAATGCAAACTATAGATTCAATAGTGATAATGAAATAGAGAAAAAAATATAATAGAGAATACTCTAACTAGGTCATAAAAGAATGACATTTACTGTAAAGTAACTGAAGAATAACTAAAATAGTCTACCCTCACATTGGCTTTTGAACTAGACTGAGGAGAGAAGCCTTGTATGTTAACCTGGCTCTTGATCCATTCTACAGATCAAGTTAAACATTCCTTTTTAAAACCCAAATAATACAAAATGAAGTAAGCAAAATGAGGAAAATAATATACACAATGACTACAACATTTTAAGAGGAAAGAACAACAAAAAAGTAAAAACTGAATGCAGTCTATTTATAATGACCTGGCTTAGCACCAAAGAAGAGATGGGAGAATTCATCCCTTCTTTGCTGAGGTGAAGTAGATTGCAGAATTGACCTGAAATTCTGCCAATAATGTCAGACTCGGTTTAATGTATGTGTTTACTGTTTTTCTCCCTTCGTACTTTTCAATTCTTTGTTATGAAGGATGGCTGTCTGGAAGGAGGAAGATGAAGGGATACATTTTGGATTGTACAGCCAATTGTTAAATTTTCAGTGTGAGTATTTAGACCTTAGAAATTGGAAAAGACTACAAATTAGGACTTTATCTGTTGTTTTAAGTTTTGTACTCTAGATTTAGGATAGCAATGGAGAAAATGTTAGTAAAGCAGATTAAATGTAAATATGTTGAGTAAAATTCCCCCCTTCCTCCCAACTTAGTTGTTAAATATTTACCAGCACCCCCAGATTGTGCTATTAAAAAAAATCAATGAAAAATTTAAAAGAAGTTTTCACCATTCCTTATAAAGCGATTTGTCCTGTGCCTATCTGACAATGTTACTCTGCCCCCTCACAAATTCTATTGGTTCCCTATCTCCTCCAGGATCAAATATAAAATCTCCTGTTGTTCACAGTTCTTTATAACCTAGCCCCTCATTTTATCTTTTTTTTTTGTATCCCCACTACTCGTTCAGTGCCTGGCACATAGTAGGAGCTTAATAAATCTCTATTGATTGACAGGCTTCAGTATTTCATTTCTTTTCTTTAAAAAAATAATTATCAGGTGCTTATTTATATACAACAAAACTAAACATATATATATCTTTGATATTTACACTTGAAATAAATTTCTGTGCATACAGTATCTCCTTCCTATGTTGTGTTATATCTTAATTGTTTATTCAGCCACTACCTTTTCAGTTATGAGAGGCTATTGATGTTTATTTAGGATTCTTTTTCAGTTCTTGCCCCATGTACCTTGCAGAGCTCCACCTCCCTCAGGGGGATGCTTCCCTATATTACATCCCATTAAGAAGGTCTGTGGTTCTCATTTATGATTTTAAATTGGGTGCACCTGAATTGTTAACAGTGGAGACTTTATTAAATACATTGAAAACATTTTTAATCCTCCATGTTTGGGAGAGAGAGAAACTAAGGCAGCAGTGAGGAAGGCACACTGAACTTGGTCTAGAAGGAATGTTTGAGAAATGATGGCTGCCTAGCTAGATGATAATAACAATAATGTGCTGAACCAGCAACACCAATTATCATAAGAATGATGTTGTTACCAACCACATTTGCACAATAATTACACAACTGGTGTACTCCATCCGGGAAGCAAAACATCCCTACAAATCTGTTGGCGTTCCAGCCTCTGAATTGCTGAAAGCAAATGCACTTCCAAGAAAGACCCATGGCCATCATCTCTCTCTGTCTCTTGCTGGGCTGGTGTACCTGTGAGCCTGGCCAGTTATCCCAAGGAATGATTCCAATGCCCATTGTTTGCCAGGAAGAGAGAGTTAGTTGTTGGGCAAGACACCCAGAGTTTAAAAGACTATAGGATTTAGAACTGGAAAGGGCTTTAGAGATCATCTTTCCAGGGGCTCCCTTCTCTCTGCCAATCTCTGACCACTTTTTATATGAAGGACCAAAGAAGTAAGTTCTCTTGTCTAAAATCAATTAAGCAACAAACAGCTGAATCTGGGTTTAAACTCAGACCAGATTCAGTGCTTTTGATAGTGAAGTTATCCCTTCCACATGTCATGGGGGTGAGGGTGGGGGTGAGTGGGGCTATGGGTGTGGCACTTCTGAGATCTGGAAAATCCAAATAAAAATTTCTGGCCTTCTCTTTGTACCACAGAAGTATGAATTTTTTCTTTTTCCTTTTATGGGGTGTTTACCATACCTTATTGTAAAATTCAAGTCAAGTATTTGGTAATAGACTCTGTGTTGTCTGCTGACTTTTCTGTGTCATCTGCGGCTTCAGCAAAACTCCCCCCAAATTCCCATTTAATTTCTTATGCCGACCCACGATGGAGAAAGTCTTGCTGTAGAAGGGGTTACTGTACCTAGCTGTTTCTCCTTGCCTTCCTCCTTGATAGCATAAGAGCCTGACACTTCTTGGACTCATCTGACTTGCTATATAGGAGCACTCCTCTCCCTCTTTCTTGCCTTCCTATAAACTGTCTGGATATAAACAGGTCCTAGAAAGCACTGGGCAGCTGTCTTGAAGGATAGTGTCCAGAAATGTGTGTGCAGTAGTGGGATTTAAGACTATAGTTTAGGGACTGCCTTCTTACCCTAAACATACACTCTACCTCCTTGTTGGTCTCTAATGTTATTTCCAGGAAGTGCCTACTGGAATTCATTGACCCCACAATGCTAGTGTGATCCCACTGACTCCTAGAGTCTTATACTTGCTGCCCCAACTTCCTTTATCCTTTGTATATATTTCATGTGACACATTTCAGATTATTTTTGTTTTTTTTTTCCCAGGCACAGGGGAAGATGACGTTGGGGATAGAAGAGGAGAAAATGGTTGAATCAAGTGGCTATTTTGCAGTAATGTGCTGACACAAATTAGATAACTTTAGGAGGATGGCTTTCCTGAAAGTCAATTACTCAAAAACTGAAGTCTAAATCTAGATGGGTGTTCTTAGGAACAGAATGCAATTCTGATTCAAGTCAGCGGTATCTCAGAGACAATACTGGATAGAAAATTTATCCTGAAATGCCCATGTATTAGGGCTTTAAGTTGAAAATACAATACAAGGAGTAAGCAGCAAGCAACCCTATCTATGCTTCCCTTCCCTTCCCTGCCCCTCCCCTCTCCAAAAAAGAAAATGTATCCAGATACTTGGAATCATAAGACGTTAGAGCTGGAAAGGACTGTTTCAAATAGGGAAACATTTTACAGAAAAGGAAACTGAGGCCCAAAGAAGTGGAGAGATTTGCCCAATATCACAAGCTCTACTCTTTACATAATTAAGGCATTATTCAGTGAAATTGTACAAATGAACGTGCACCAAAGATCAGACTACTTAGAAACAAGATGGACAAATCTCCTTGAGGTCAGGCCACTGGGGATGTCTCCCAGGTGGTTTTTGTCCCTTTTCTTCTTACCCTTAGAGACTAGAAAGTGCAGACCATTGATTGGGCAAATGGATTAGATCAGTAGTATAGGAGATAAGAGTGTTATCTTTGGAGTCAGGAAGACCTGAGTTGGAATCCTGTTTCACACACTTACTAGCTGTATCATCCTGGTTAAGTCATTTAACTTCTCTGTGCCTCAGTTTCCTCCTCTGTAAAAGGAGGAAGTTGTACTCCATGGTCTATCTAAGTAAGTTACTGTTAGTTCATTGCCTGCTAGGGCAGCCTGACCTGCCTATATTGATATACTCAAAGCCAAAAGGAAAGCAGGAAACAGGTTTTCAAAAAAGTAAGTTCAACTCTATTCATTTTTTTTGTACTAGTATCTTATAAATATAGTAGAAATGTGTATTTGTGAAGAAATATCAGGTTGACCAGAATGCAGAATTATGTTCTTTTAGCCTAATGATATAGGGCAGTGGTTCTTAAACTTTTTGGTTTCAGGACCCTCTTACACTCAGAAATGATTGAGGACTTTGGAAAATTTTTGTTTCTGTGTTATTATAGATATTTACTGTTTTAGAGGTTAAACTGGCAAAATTTTAAAATATTTTAAAATTTAAAATAAAAAACCATTAAATGTTAACATAAATAACATTAAAAAATAGCTATATTTTTCCAGAAAATTGAGAAGAGTAGCATTATTTTATACATTTTTTGCAAATCTTTTTAATGTTTGGCTTAATAGAAGACAACTGGATTCTTATCTTCTTCATTTAGTCTATATTGTTTTAGTGGAAGTATTTTAAAAAAAAATCTGGCCCCATTGGGAATGGGAGGAGTATTTTACTAGGCAAATAGTATATTAGTATTATTATGAAAATACTTGTGACCTCTAAGACCCTCTGAGTGTGTCTCAGGGACCTCCAGGGGTCTGTGAACCTCATTTTAAAGAACCTCTGACATATTGGGATTAGGAGATCCTAAGAGAAGATGATGGCAGTCATGAGTTGATTACAGATTTTGCAGGTTAGGGAGCATTTCTCTAAACCCAGAGTTTTGAATTTATCTATTGTAGTCAATAAACATTTATTATACATCTACTATGTGCCAGACACTGTACTAAGTCCTGAAAAAAAAGAAAGAGTACTCCTACTCTTAGGGAGCTTACAGTCTAATGGGGGGTGGGAAGGGGAAAAGACAAAACACAAAAGGAAGTTGAAAAATGGTGGGGTGATGGAGGAGGAGGTACATGACACTGAGGCATGGTGAAGAAATCAGAAAAATCCTGATGAAGTGCAGCAAGGTGAAAAATAAAATGACTGAGTTGAGAATTCTCATTCTCCTTCAATGGAGATTTTAATTCATGGCCCTGGCATCCAATCAGAGAGGCAGAGGATAGTGATGATCTCAAAAGATCAAATGTATTAAATTCATTGGTTTATTATATTGTACTTTTATGGACAAAAGGAACAAATAACTCCTCAAGAGTCAAACACGGGCAAAGAGTACCATATTCCTTTGTCATATTAAGGTCTGAAGGCTTCCCCGTCCTCTCCTACCACACAGGGCTATGGACAAGATTCTTGAACATGGAAGTCAAGTCATGCATTTATTAAGTACTTACTACATGCTAGGGACTGTACCAAGTGCTATAAGGTATATATGATAGGCCTTGTAGTTTTGGGGGACCAATTGTGCAAGTAGAATTTGATGGTGTTAAGGAAACACCCCAAGAACATGAAATTGGAAGATGTAATTGTGATTTACAGGCATAGTGGTTGGCAAGAAATGGTAGATAAAAGTGTGTTCCCCAGATGCCATGGACCATGATGGATCATGGATATCACCATTTTGCATGTACTTCCAGGACCTAGTAGGTGAACTCTTATTATTTAGAAGGTCACCTAGTAGGAATAGGAAATAGGAATAGGAAACAAGAAAAGCAGTGTTGTACCATGGAAAAAATATTGAATTAGGAGTTAAAAATCTCTCTCTCTCTTGCTTACCACCTACTTGACCTTGGGCCAGTCACTTAGTTAATAAACATTTAATAAACACTTACTATGTACCATCAGGCACTGTCCTAAGTCAGATTCAAAGAAAAACAAAAGACAGTCCCTACTCCCAAGGAGCTCATCCTCCAATGGGGGAGACAACATGAAAACAACTGTGTACAAACAGATCTTGTCTACAAGGAAAGAAGAGGGAGAGAATCAATAGAGGGAAGACCACTAGCATTAAGAGGGATCAGGGAAGACTTCCTGCAAAAGGTGGGATTTTAACTGGGACTTGAAAGAAACCAGGAGACAGAGATATGGAGGAAGAACAATTTATAACTTAAGAGATCATTGCTAAGGCCAGCATTTAGCACAATGCCTGGCCCATAGTAGACACTTAATAAATACTTATTGGCTTGTCTTAAGTATTGTTGACTTAACCTCTGTGGGTCTGAATTTCCTTATCTGTGAAATGAAAGGGTTGGACTCCATGGCCTCTGAAGTCCTTTCCTTATCTATATAGATTTGTGGTTTGTCATAATGTTCCTGCTCCACAGAGGCCGATAGCCAGAATCGTTGGGGTTTCCTGCACTTATGTTTGTTTGTTTATTTGTATATCTGTACACACAGAAGACATTTTGCCTTTGTCCTCTCTGTCCTTTTACAGCTGGAGAACCCTAGGAGGGGACAAAAACTCCCATAAGCCAATTGGCTAGCTTTGGTTCTCCCCAGCGGGTCAAGAGGCTAGGCAGGGGGTTTTAATGTTCCCCATTGTTACTACCCTTCTTTCACAATGCATTGGTCAGGTGATAAATGCAGCTTTTCCCAGGGAGGGAAGTAATAACTGAGTTCATTTTCTTCTTCTAAAGATTCCATTATGGCTGTGGTTTTAGTGCAATTACCTTTTATTTCTTTATTAACTTTTCTGAGAATAGGCTCAGCCAGTTCTCCTCACATCCCTGAACCCCCATATTGATTCGATGACTATAAAGCTGCCCACTAGAATTTCCCAGACTTTTCTCTAGAGGAATTTAGATTAAAAAAAATTTTTTTTTCACTCTCCTCCAGCTATTGATCTCCCCCAGGATGCTGGGTTATCCTTTCTATGAGGGTCTGTAGACCTAAAGGAGTCATCTTGCTAAGGAGGTCAAAGCTGAAATTTCTATTGATGTCATTGTTGTCAAGGAAACTCAGCCATTCTGGTATCTCTCTGAACCTGGAATAGCTAACAGTGCTGAGTGTTCATTCTGTTTCATTTCTTTCTTTCCCCATCTTTCTGTACCCTTCCTCCAATTGAAGCTTGGCATTTTGAGGAAAGGACCCATAGATAATGCTTTGTCAATTTCTAGATATGATGAAAGTAACTAATGGGAAGAGCCAATATTACTTTCTGGGATCTGTCAGGGTTTTCCTGACCTTATCTTTTCTTTGGCTTCTTCCTTACTGAGTTATATTTCAGCACAAGATATGAGCCCTTGGTATCAGGTTGGACAGTGTCATCATGTCCTTCAACCAGTTCCTCTGTATCCCCTTTCTGACCTAAAGGTGGCATACTGAGGTTTAATAATTGAAGTTTTAGGAAAGACCCTGCTGAAGATGATTGTATTAAGTTGATAGAGAAATATGGCCATGATGGTAATAATAGAAACACATCTTACTCATTTTAATCAACAAGTATTCGTTAAATACTTCCTTATGTGCCAGTTCCTGTACTAGGTAGAGGGATACAATGACAAAACATGAAATAATCCTTGGAAACATGGTATCATAGGGATTGAGCACTGACCTTGGACAGGAAATCTTGTGTCAGATACTAGCTGTGAGACCCTGGATGAGTCACTTTAACTACCCCAAACCTCCTTTTGCTTATTTTTAGATAAGTATACAATTCCTGTGAAACTTTACCTTCCTGGAATGGACACAGTTGTATGCTAATGGACCTCTTGTTTCCCTTCAGAAACCCATGTTCTTGTTGATGCAAGCACATCATTTAGTGATTTAAAAAATAACCATATATATTCAAATTAGTTAAAATTTTTATTTTTTAATCATGAAAGCATTGTGTGTGTATGTCCACATGTATGTGTATACTGCTTAAGCTGTGTCAGCTGGAAAGTTTTAGAGGAACATTTGAGCCCCAGGAACTGTCCTGAGAGTTTTATTCCTTTTGTCTTGTAAACGAAAGCTTGTTTCCTGAAGGAGGGGAGAGACTGATGGTGGGGAGTGTAAATCAGGATGAAAAACTTCTCTATCCTTGTACCTTTCTGTGGCTGTCATTCTTGTCCTAACTCACATCCTAAGGGCAGAGTTTCATTGCATCGATTCCAATTTCTATATTATTGAGGTCACAATGGTTAAAACACACTTGACTGTAAGTGAGGAATGTTAATAGCTTGGACTTCAGTCAGAGAAGAGAATGTGGAGGTACATCTCACAAGCAGAGAGTTTTTTTTTTTTAAAGTGGTCCTCTGTTCTGTTAGAAAATAGTCTTTTCTTGGTGAAACTGAGTACAGGTTTACTAAAGCCCCTGCTTCCTATTGGGGGTTTTAAGAGATAAGCTGCCTAGAATTACACAGGCATTGTTAGAAATAGACTATACTGGTTTGAAAACACATTGTGAACTCTCTTTGAGAAATAAAAAAATCCTGTCATTGGCACTGGCCTCAAGGCACTTTTTTTGCTAGACTGAATAAGGAATTAAGATTTAGGAACTTGGACATCTGATGCTATTTGCAGATGGCAAACAGCTGGGAGGGAGAGCTAATATCTTAGGCAGAAGAGCTAAGAGTCAAAATGTTCTTGACAAGTTAAAATGAAGGATTAAATTTTAGTCAGCAATATGAAATTGATCTGAATAAATGTAAAGTCCTATTTTTAGGTTCAAAAAATCAATTGTATAAGATGATGGAGATTTTTCTGAGACTGGAGAGCAATTGGAAGCTAGGAATTAACTTGTCAGGAAATCCCAGGTAGAGGGAAGTTGGGTCTAGGATAAATGAGAGCTATGTTAGTCAAGTTCACTGGCATTAATATAGAAACCATAAGAATGACAAATTTGCTGCTCAGAAGTCTGGCTGTATACTTGTTGAAAATGGGGGAAATGAGACCTTAGATTACAGTGGCTGTGTATGGCCATATTTATAAGTCTAAGTCCAGTTAGCTACAATGGGAAGAAATATGTGATACCAAGAGGAAATGGCAAAACTGAGTGGGAGACATGAAAGGGAAAAGAGGAAACTGGAACAGAATGTAGCCTGGTCAAGATCATAGATAAGTCAAACAGGAACTGCCAGGGTCAGTCACTGTGTAGGCAGGTTGTCCAACAACAAAATGGAATGATTCAGTGGGCTTCCTTGGTACATCAACTTGATCTGTTCCCTTCCAAATGTCTTAATGGATTTGCAACTCAGCAGGCCTGGATCCTGATGGAATTAGCTTGGCAGCAATTTCATACAAAAGAAGAGATGAGGGTCTTAGTCCAACACAAGCTGGAAATAACATGTCACAAACAGGAAAACCAACTCCATCTTGGTTGATTGTATACATTCGTAGACATTAGGATTTAGTGGCAAAGACATTAGACTTGGAATTAAAAAATCTAGGTTAAAATCCCTGATTTAACAAATGTTTATTAAGCCCTTACTATGTTCCAGGAGCGCACTGGAGCAGCTAAGTGTAGCAGAGGATAGAATGCCAGACTTGGAGTCAGGAAAATTTATCTTCCTGAGTTCAAATCCAGCCTCAGACACTTACTAGCTGTGCGACTCTGGAGAAGTCAGATAACCCTCTTTGCCTCTGTTTCCTCATCTGTAAAAATGAGCTGGAGAAAGAAATGGCAAAATTATTCCAGTATTTTTCCTGAGAAAAGCCTAAGTGGTGTCGGGAAGAGTTGGACAGAACTAAAGACAACTGAGAAACAGCATGTGTCAGGAGATAGCAAAATTCTGAGGATTCAAAGAAAAGCCCCCAAAACTCCAAAAGCCCACAATCCTTCCCCTAAAATTGCTTACGTTTTAATGGAAGAGATGACATGCACACAGCTGTGTTTACATAAGGCACAGGGGGTTGGATGGAGTGAATAGGTGGGAAGGCCTCTTGCAGAAGGTAGGATTTTACCTGAATCTTGGAGGAAGCCAAGGAAGCCACAAGGCTAAGGGGAGAAGGGAGAGCATTCCAGGTGTGATTTCAATTCTGCTATTTAATGGTTGTGGGAAGTTGATTGTATCCCTTCTTTTCCCTGTGCCTCCTCTGTAAAATGAGGAAGTGGGACCAGATACGTATGCAGGTCCCTTTTAACTCTTAATGTTCTGTGACAGTGTGTAGATCACAGATTTAAACTTCAGAAGGAATCTTAGAGGTCTTGTTAAATCCCCTCATTTTATAGATAAGGATTCTCTGAGGCCCAGGGAAGTTAAGTAACCAATGTCACATGAGTCATAAGTTGGTCAAGCCAGGATTTGAACTTATGTCTTCTGACTCTGTCAGGAATTTTTTCTGCTCTTAATATCTCTGAGAATAAAGGTCCCTGTGGCATTCTGTACTGCAGTTATGAATTCCAGTGATGGTGTTCATTTATGGGTGCTTCTTTCTAAGGGGAATATGGGTCAGTTTGACTATAAGGAGAGGAAGGTGACTAAGATTATGAGAGATCGGAAAATATGTTTTGTTTTATTTTTGAAATATGTTATAGTAAGGACAGTTAAAGATGCCCTGACACCAATCCTAGACCTAGTGATTGGTTCTATGTTCCCTGTTTAATACATGAGTGA
This sequence comes from Petaurus breviceps papuanus, assembly GCF_028583685.1. NCBI lineage: Eukaryota > Metazoa > Chordata > Mammalia > Diprotodontia > Petauridae > Petaurus > Petaurus breviceps. The sequence goes on along the minus strand of NW_027187343.1, from coordinate 4,292,437 downwards.
TGAAATGAGACTTGTTAAGTATGAGGAAACAGTCTCCATAGAAGATCTTATTGAGTTTCTAAGGCTATGCCTTAGAAAGTGCCACAAGTCGTCTTTTTCAATGACTTTGGGAATGCCACCTGATGTCCTCGATGCATGGCCAACATCCCTCTGCTCTTGTAACATTCCTTCTGGTGAAGTCCAAATGCTATTTCTGTCCCACAATAGCTAACTTCTCACCAAACAAAGCCTGCTGGGCTGGTAGGAGCTCAAAGCAAAGCCGACTTATTAGCAGCAGGAAGGAGAGGAAGAGAAAATAACTCTACAATTTAAATGGGGGAAGACTGTGGTGTTCCAGCCCCCTAGAGAGAGCAGACGGCAACCCAAGTTGGAGGTCTGACCATGCGCCCTGCTGGTTTCTAAGCGGCACTGGTGAATTTGCTTTCTCAGCAGGTTCCTTTCCTCCACAAATATTTTCCAGTTAGTCTGTGTGCTGGTTCCCTGTGTAAGAGAGAGAACCCCTCTCTTGGGCTTCCCTCTGTGTAATGGAAATTCTTGGCAGTCCAGACCACCAGGATATGTTGGCAGCATGTGGCATGGGACACTTTTAGACTGGGGATAAAATAGTAATGATTGCCCATAATTGCAGAAAACTGTTTTGAATTTTATTAAGGAGAAGCTTCAAACAACATCTTATAGTTCATTGTCTCATTTAAGTGCTAATTCACAGGATTTCATTGTACTTGGTCATTTACAGTGTCTTTTCCATTACTGACACTACCAAGATCGTTGGTGGCTAGTAATTGTCCTAAGACAAGATCGTCCTTTTTCAGTGGATGTTTCTTTCTGGAAAGCTCTATAATTTGGACAGCCAGATGAAATACTCTCATCTAGAGGGATGAGTGGCTTCTTTTTTTGAGTAGGTAGTTATTTTCTCTCTTAACTTGATGGGAGGAGGGGAGCCACAGGTTGGGGCCTGGGAGTGATTCAAGCATGGCAATTTCCATTATGGTAGAATGAGATTTCACCTCCCCCTTCCCTGCTTTCTTTCAGATAAACTTGGACAGTTTCCATAATGCACTTTGGAAAAATTCCCAAGATGCCTGAGCAGGAAACAGTGTTTCCAGGTGTTGTCAGGAATTTATTCTCATTGGAGGCCACTGGGCAGGTATAATCTGAGATAGCCTAGCCCTGCTCCCATTCTAAAGTCTGCTTATAACTGGGGGCCTAGGGACTCTCCTTTCCTCTCCTCTCCTCACCTTTCCTTTCCTTTCCGCTTTCTCTTCTCTTTCTTCTTCTCTCCTTCCCTCCATCCTTCCCTTTCCCACTTTCTCCCTCTTTCTCTCCTTCTGTTCTTTCCTCCCCTCCCTTCCTTCCTCTGATTCAGGCAGAAAGAAGAGATTCTCAGATCTAAAGCCTGAAAAAGGACCTCATACTTTCTATTTGAGGAATCTCCCTTCCCTAACAGTTTTAATATGTCTCTTCTGTTGGTCCTTGTGCCCCATGAGCAAGTTTGTTAATTCAAGGGGTAAAGTCAGGTTGGATTGAGGGCATAGGTTAACTAGCATGTAGTAGTAAGGAAACTAGATTAAGGGAGACAAGCTGAATAGGGAGCCAGAGGCTTCAGGAACCAGGAGGCAGAATGTGTCCCAAGTAATTAGAATCATAGATTTGCAATCACAGACTTGCAGGAGACTTAAGATGGGTGACCTCTAGGCCAACCTCTTATCCAAAAGCAGAAACTTTGATGAAGAGATATAGGATAGAGTCACATAGCTACTAAGTGTCTGAGGCTGAATCTGAACTCGAGTCTTCCTAACTCTGGACCCTGCGCTCTATTCATTTTGCCACGAGTTGCCAGTGGGTGCCCATCTATAAAACAGGTCTTATGACACCTGTCTTACCAATCTCCCAGGGGTGTAGAGAGGATCAAAGAAATGATGTATATGGAAGGGTATTGTTAACTGTAAATCAATGTAAAAAATTGAGGGTGCTGCTGGTAAAGGATTCTTCTCTGCAGCATTCTTAATTGGTGGCCATTGTGCTTCCGTTTGAAACTGTCCTAAGATGGAGAGGCCAAAGACAAGGCTATGTGAAGAATCCTCTCAAGTGGTTCTCAGAATGTTTTACTTGAAGAGAGATTTGGGGACCCAAGCTTCTTTCTAGGACCCAGTCTTTTGCAGTAGATCCCCATTTTCCTTTGGAAGAGTAATTCTCTTCTCTTTTTCTTGCCAGACAAACTACCCAGACATGGGAATTTATTTCATAAGATACATCTGCCACTCCACAGCTCCACCCTCTTGTTTTCAACTACTGATGATAGTCTGTTTTGCTTGTGTAAACCCTCTGGGATACCACCACAGCTCCCCCCCACCCCCCATACCAAAAATATATTCCAGGGAAGCACCGTCTGTTTTCTAGGTCACATTAACTGAATTGTTCATGGGCGTTGTGCTTTCCTAGCCTGCCATATTTCCCAGGAATGGAGCCTGGAAGAGAAGAGACCTGCCAAGTGTTGCTAATCTCAGCATTCCCTAGAGAACAGAGGCCTATTTCCCAAAGAAATGAAGACTCTAGTTGGCCTGGGAGCTGGCAGGGGAATAGTAACCACAGGCTCCCCAGATATTTACTCTGAGCCCATTTGAAGGCAACATGTGGTACCCAAAGCTGTCCCTGATGGTAATTGTCATATAAAGTTATGTCCACTGGCCAGTCTGAAGATTAAACATCCTTATGGTTGTAGGGTTCTTTTCTGCTCCCCTCCCCCCCAAAGCTATAGGGAGCTCTTGCCTTGACAGGACAAAAAGCAATCTGGCTTCTGAGGTCAGCTTTGAAGACCCAAAGCAATTACACAGGGCTATAATTAAAGAGACCTAGAAATAGTAATCATGGGAAAGAGTGCATGGACATTTTCATGACCTGTGGACTCTCAAGCTGAAACTTGTGGTTTCGGGCAGACCTTAGTGCACCTGTGTAGAGAAACCCCACCTATGGATCTATGTTTTTCTTGTCTTGTAACAGTAATAATAATAATGATAAATCACATTCATGTAGCATTTTGAGGTTTTTAATTTACACATATTTCATTTTATCCTCACAATATTCCTAGGAGATAGGTGTCCATTATTATCCTCATTTTACCCTTAAGGAAACTGAGCAGACAGAAGTGAAGTGACTTGCCCAAGGTCACACAGCTACTAAGTGAGGCTGGATTTGAACTCAGGTCTTCCTGCTTCCAAGTCACACTATCTACTGCCAGTATTCTCTTATATTTTCTTTTCCTTTCTTCTGCACACAATTCTCCTCCACCCCACACTTCAGAAATTTTCACAAACAGCAATTTCTTCTCTTGTTAATGGTTTCCCCTCTCAATTTTTAAGAATGCATAATTTGATCCTCCACCCCACAATTCAGAAATTTTCACAAACAGCAGTTTCTTCTCTTGTTAATGTTTTCCCCCCTCAATTTTGAAGAATGCATAATTTGACATTTGTGGGGCTCATCTCAAATTTTGACAGTTTTCTTAGCTGCATATTCCCTCCTCCTCTCCAGAAGTAGGGCACAGAGGCAAGACAGCCGCAGCAGGGGAAGATAATAGAATCACATAGTTATAGATAGAGTGGTCCTCAGAAGCCTATCTAGTCTGACCCCCTCATTTTACCAATCAGCAAACTGAGACCCAGGGAGGTTAAATGACTAAAGTCACATGGGTAGCAAGCAGGAGAGGCAGGATTTGAACCAAGATTCTTTGCCTTCAAATCCATCATTCTTTCTGCTGTACCACATAGCACACTGTCCTCCATGTGGCTGCTGTGATTGGCTGGGTTGGCAGAGCTGATGTTCACTTTCAAAGAGAAATTTTGTTCTAGGAGTCTCTGCCCTTCCCTTACCAGTCACTCTTTCAAGAGTGCTTAAGGGGAAGAGGTCAAAAAGGGTAGGAAATGACATTTTAGATTCTTTTTGGGCTTTTTCTGGTCCTGTTTTTCTCCTAATGACTGATATAAACCTCTCATTCCCAACTTTTCCCTTTCTTCCTCTCTTTTCTTCCTTACCTCTCTTCTATTCCATCATTAGTATCACAAACATATACAGTATAGTAGTAGAAAGTCATGGGTCAGTATTAGGAAATGTGTTCAGTGTGGCAGATACATTGCAGTTGCTTCTCCTATGACCATCTCAGTGCTTGCCAGACAGATGATGGACCCAAAGCTGTGTCCATTGAGTGTGTGTGTGTGTGTGTTGGAATCTTGATTTGGATGCATTTATTCACTGAGGAAATATTAATCACTTGCTATGTGACTAATCTGATATAATGCATATTTGAGATCTAGGACTATTGTTATATTTTTGACTTATTGTTAAAATGCTTGGCATCCAACAGTCACTTAAATGATTATTGCTTGATAAGTTGAATGCAGTGTGCCAGGGGAGACCTGTATATTGAAAACGACAGATTCCTTCCTTCAAGTAATAGAGGTGATATGATAGGTAAATACAGATACAGAACAATTTAGGATATGATAAGTGTAGAGCAGTACTGCCCTGGGCTCTGGGATCTGAGATAGGAAGAGGTCATTCATAATGAGGTTCCAGATGCCTGAATTCTCATTCTCATTCCTAGAAATTGTGACCTGTATTAAATGTGAATGGAATTAGGTTTGGATTTTTGGATGGCAACACTGAATGGTGTACTGCAGAGAGTGGAATTCAGATTTGTCTTTGTTCCATGTTGCAGGATGGTTGCCCATAGGTATGCATAGTGCTTACCATCCCCAAGATTATTAATTTGGTAGGTATTGGGACAACTAATAAGAATCTGTTTGAGGCCTTATCACATCTTTGATTTTCCTTGTTATTCTTTTTCATGCTTTTTTTTTGGAGGGGAAGAGACTAGGATAGGGCAAGATATATTCCTTCCTCCCCCTATTACATTAGTAAGTGCCCACATAGTCATGAATTGAATTAGATTATTAGAGATTTAGGAATTTCAGTGATGATAATCACAAAGGAATTCAAGCAGCCATTTATGGGCATGCTCCCAGTGAGATAACACAGGGTGAGAATTTGACCCATTTAGTTTAAAGCCTAAGTTAATAAACTACATTAACACATTTTTACTTCTAATTACCAGTATCCTTTAATTCATTGTTGTTTCCTAAGGGGAGGGGGGAAGAGGCCCCCAGAAACAAATGTATCTACAATGTAACCAAAGAGCTTTTATTATTATTTTTCAATTAACCTAGTTTAATTTGACTTCCTCTAGTTTTGACCAATTTAGGTCAGTCTTAGATTTTTAAGAATGAACCTCTGGAGGGTAAAAGGAAATTAACTAGGCCCTAGGGCTTTGTTATCACAATCTGCTTCTTCCTAGGTCTGTCAATCCCAGGGAGGTAACTCCAGCTAAAGCTAATGAGGAAAGGAACATGGCCACTTCAAGCCATTGTGTTAGAGGCCCTGGTGTGTGTCCTCTTTTTTTAACTTGCTGTCTGGTTAAATGCACTTGACATGCCAGAGCTCTGCTTGGAAGGGTGGGAATGCAAAGGGTAGGGATGCAGTGAATGCAGCTCTCTCTACTTTCCCTAGCATGTTCTTTAAATTTGTCTCTTCATTTTCAGAGCAGGGGTTAGCAATCTCTTTTGTAGTTTTTGAAAGTTTTAATTTTTTTCAATTAACATCTCCCCTTAAAGAAAAACAAATCCTTGTAACCACTATACATAGTCCAGGAAGACAGATTTCCTCATTGGCCATAATGGATGGATCTGTCTATCCATCCATCCATCCACCCATCCACCCATCCACCCATCCATCCATCCATCCATCCATCCATCCATCCATCCATCCATCCATCCATCCATCCATCCAT
>NW_027187343.1:4244234-4286585 GCF_028583685.1 Petaurus breviceps papuanus | reverse complement strand
CATCCATCCATCCATCCATCCATCCATCCATCCATCCATCCATCCATTTATATATCTATCTAATTCTGTGCTTCTCAGTCAGGAGAGAGATAGCATGTTTTATCATGGATTCTCTGGAGTCACAGTTGGTCATTGCATTGATAAGACTTCTGAAGTCTTTCCAAGTTAGTTGTCTTCACCATGTCGTTGTTATTATACAAATTGCTCTGCTCCCTTCACTCTGCATCAGTTCATACAAGTTTTCCCAGGTTTCTCTGAAACTACCCCTTTCATCATTTCTATTTGTATATATATATATACTGCAGTATATTCAGATATTCCCCCAATTGAGGGTACCCCTTCCAATTCCTTGCCATTATAAAATGAGCTGCTATATATTTTTGTACATGTGTCCTTTCTCTCATTTTTTTTAATCTTTGAAGTATAGAGCCCAAATAAGTAGCATTGTTGGGTCAAAGGGTATGTACAAAGAATTAGTGAGTTTTCTAGAATGACTGGACCAATTCACATAGCTCTACCCACCATTTGTTAATATGCCTCTTTCCCTGCAACTCTTCCAACATTTGTAATTTTTCTTTTGTGCCAGTTTTGCCAGTCTGATGAATGTGTGGTGGAACTGCTGAGGAATCAGCAATTTATTTAACTTTGTCAGCCACCAACTCCACCAGTTGCTGTCTGGGGATGTCATAGGCAGACTTGAGTAAGGGGAGAAGAAAAAAGTAATATGGAATAAAGAAGGATCAGGAGAAAAGAGCGAAAAAGGAGAGGAAGTAGGAAAGAAAGATATACATATTGGTACCCATACCATAAGTTGTCTACCTTTGCCCTACAACTATCTTATATCCCCTTCATCATTATTAAAAATCATTTATTAAGTGCTGACATGTACATGGCACTGATCTGTACCCTTTGATCTACCCATTCTTCACTGTTTATTTACATAATGAAAGAGAAGTTTCAATTGTAAGTTCCATTTGGCCATAAAAATCTATAATTGAGGCTAGAACTATGGGCTGCCTGGAGGTGATTACTGGTGAAGCATTTCCACCTGTAACAAGAACGGTCTTAAAATTCAAGATTAAAAATGGCATTGACATCCATCTATACAACTCCTTAAAGCAACTTCCTCCTCCCCCACTAAAGGGTCAGGCCCTAAAATCTCCCTACATAGGAATTAAAAATCATGACCATGTTGGTGAGACCTCAAAGACTTTGCATATGAAATCTGGTAAAAGTTTTAAGAGCAGGAGGAATCTTTCATGCAGATATAATGAAGCAGCTATAGCTGTCTCAAAGCCTTTGTGGGTTTTTCCACCACCAGGGCCTCTGATATTTACAATGAGAGCCTTGACATCTTTGGTCCATGTGGTGTTCCAGACCACATGGGCCACAGAAGTACCCTTACCCAGCAGACCGATCCTTTTGGGAGACAAATTTACTGATTTGGCAGAGTCATAATGACAGGACAGGGCAGCCTTTCTTTCTCAGTTCGTCATCCAACCCATGCTGCTGACACATTTCCAGAACTAAGTGCCTTTGCTTGAAGCCAAACTTTTCATCTATGGGGCCATTTTCATTTTACAGTATCAGTTTACTGGGCATTTTCTTTCTTCTATCCATGCATCATGGGGCAGCTAATGTCCTGTATTAAGAAAAGAAAATGGCCCATCAGAGGCTGACTTTTTAACCTTTTCTGCAGAATGGAGTTCAGAGGATTTAGGACACACTGGGTCTCAAAAGCTTCTATGCTTTTTTTTTTTCTCAAAACAAGGTGAAGAGCTAAATAATAAAAGCTTCTGTTTACCAGACCAGTGGTAATCAAGGATAATCCAAGAACAGCTTCTGGATTTGTTTTATCTCAGAATTCCAAAAGAAATGTTTATGGGAAAATCTTTCCCTCTTCCACTTAAGTACAACAGCTCACTGTGGTACAGGTTTCCTTACTACTGTATTTTTCTTACTGTTGAATCTAAAATTGGACCTTTTTTGATCTGTTCCTTAGAATTAGCGTATGGATTAGTTCTTTTCTCTATAGCCACTAAAGATGTACAGGGGGAAAAAAATATCAGGTAGCATAGAGTTTACTAGGGGAAGGGAATAAGCATTTCTATAATGCTTATTATGTCCCAGGTACTATGCCAAGCACTTTTTACAAATATTATCTCATTTGATCCTCACAATAACCCTGAGAGGTAGTGCTATTATCATCCCCATTTTACAGTTAAGGAAACTGAGGCAAATAGGTATAACTGCCTTTCCCAGGGTCATTTAAGTAGTAAGTGTCTGAGGTTGAATTTGAACTCAGGTCTTCCTAATTCTAGGTCCAGTGTTCTATTCACTGCCTCACCTAGAAGCCTCATACTATAGTTTCCAGAATTTTATTTCTTCTTCCTAGTGTTAGTTTAAATCTCCTTTCCCATATACTTGATATAATTTAACAGTGTGGTTATTGTTTCTTAAGCCTGTGGTCTGCGGGTTGGTTGGGATACATGTGTTTGTCTCTATAATTTGCTTATCTTACAAATGCTGTGTCTGTTATTCACCTATCATTTCTCATTAATGCCTTTGCCTGAATCTTTTCATTCTAGATCTTTTGCTTCGATACTATAAACCCATTTCTTTTCAGTGGTCTTATCTTTGCCACAGTGAACATTTGGTTAAAACAGTTTGTTGTAATTCAGTATTACTCTTTGTGATAGATGTTAACATGTTAATCCCTTTGTTTGCTTTATGTGTATTTTATATTATTTTTCTTCCTTATTTTTAAAATTTTGTCTCATGATACATTTTCAGTCTCCCTTTCCTATGCCATGTGGGTGCCCTCTTGAACTTTTTCTTACTGCTTTACTCACCCCCAGGACACCAAATTTCTTCCAGTTCACATAAACAAAAGATCCTCCATCTGCCCACACATCTTTCAAACTGAGATAGAATGTAATGATTAGGGACTGCTATTGGAATCGTAAGGGCTAGAATATATTTTTAGGTTCTGTTTCCAATGTCATATGAGTTTGCAATATTGTGGAAAGAACAGCAGCCTGGTAATCTAATGTTCTTCCTCTTCTGCTAACTCCCTCTGTTGTCATCACACAGACACAGACACAGACACAGACACAAACACACACACACACACACACAGTTTACCTCACTTCTATGGGATGATGTGAGAATGTATATGGAATAAGTGGAGCTTTCAGGAAGGAAAGAGCTAGGTGAATTTTGAATTCTATCCTCTCATTCAGAGACTGGAAGTGAAGTATATATAAACCCTCCAAAGGAATCCCTTTATAGGTTTGTGTGGAGAGAACAAGTTAGGTCTCCTAGTCATATCAGAGTACTGTTTTCTCCTCTTGTCCTGGGACACTGAAATGAGAGAATCAGAAGATAACAGATTTAGAACTGACATGGTCCTTAGAGACCATTGAGTCCAGACCCTTCATTTATAGATAAGGAAATTGAGTCAGAGAATTTAAACACACAGCTAGTATCTGAGTCAGGATTTGAACCTAGGTCTTCCTGACCCCAAGTCCAATATTTTGTGTGTTACACCAGTAATTCTCAAGCTTTTTGGTCTCAGGACCTTTTTCTCCTCTTTTTTTTTTTTTTTAAAGCAATTGGGGTTAAGTAACTTGATCAAGGTCACACAGCCGGTTATTTTGTGTGGGTGTTAAGTATCTTAGGCCAGGTCCTCCCGACTCAGGGGCCGGTGCTCTTATTCACTGTGTCACCTAGCTGCCCCTGACCTTTTTCTACTCTTAAAAATTATTGAGTACTTCCCCTCCCCTCCCCAAGAGCTTTTGTTTATGTTGGTTATATCTACGGACATCTGTGTTATTAAAAATGAAAACATCTTAGTATTATTATGATAAAAATAATTTGATCTCATAGACTCTCTGAAAGGCTGTTGGGAATTTCTGGGGATCCCTGGACTACGTTTTGAGACCTGATACACTCTCACACGTATCTCTTAGCATTCTTTGTCATCAGAAGCATCATTAATTCCTTTGCCTGATACAGCTACCTAATGCCTTAGATGGTTCTAAAGTTTACCCATTGATTATGTTATTTAAAATAACCTTGTTTTGATCCACCACAATTTATCTTTTTCAGATTTAATTATCTTATTTAGACCCCCTGTACATTACAGAGGATGTGTTTGCCTCAAAATGGAAGTGGTCTGGCCATGTGATGAGAATGAGAGACAACAGATGGACAGCCCAAGGGCCATGAAAGTGTGGATGAGAATCACACATGACGTGTATGTAGGCAGGGAAGGTAATTTACATGGGTAGAAGGCATGCCCATGTCAGAGAGACCACAGATACTTCAAGTAAGATCTTTAAACTCAAGTCCAGACTTCCCAGACTCCATGTTCTATCTATTTCCCTATCTATTCATTGTCCATCAGTTCCATAAGAGAAGTTATCTTCGCTGAAAATAAAGTTTCCTTATGAATAACAACCAAGGAGCTCCAAACAATAACAACTCCCCAAACTGTCTCTTAGTTCCTTACCAAGACCAATAATTATTTCCCTAAAAACAGTGTATGCAGTGAGAAGGGGAACAGGAGAGATGTTGCAGTCTTTTGAATGTGTGCAATCTCCTTAAGAGACTGATAGCTTTCTACTTCACTTCCACCCCTTTCTTTAAGAGATTGTAGAGAACAAAAGACAATTCAGATTAACAGAATATTACTTTTGTCATTGTAAGCACCAAACTATTAAAAATAAAACTGTCCCTCAAGGCAAAACATTTCATTTATTTTCCTTTGAATGAGTAACTTGTTTATTAAGATGAACTAAGTGGCTAAATCTAGATTGTACTGCAGGCAAGAAAAATTGATTTATTGCAGCCTTTTGGAAATTATGTTTTATGTTCTCTGGAATTATCTTTGGGCTTTAAATGAAGAAGAATTCATTTAGTTCGCTAGGGAGCTGCCTCCCTTGGTAACAGGCAGAATCCTGCTTTGGAATATGTAATGCAATATTTAACCTTTTGTTCTCTTGTAACAGGAGTCCGAACCAGGATGTAGAAGAATTTTAGCCACTGTTAGATGTTCCAAAGCAAGGTCATGTACCTATCTATAGAACGTCCTCTATTTGCTTATCATTTAGTGCAAAAATATGGCAGTATTACCTAATTTCCCAATTGTGAACCCTTTTGCCATTCACCTTAGAGAGGGAGGGAAGCCAAGGTGCTGTAGAAGGGATTTCAGGCCTACCTTTCTGGTAGGTAGTGCCCTTTGTTTTATGTTATCATGGCAGAAGCCTATTGAACTGACTGACTAGAAAGGGTGCTTGTCTCAGCAGGGAGGTCCCTCTGATTGCTGTCAGGTTATTTGGCAGATATTATCTGAAGCAGCGTTTAATCCTTGTTCGATCAATGTCCCATTTGCTTTATTGATGGAATTTAAAAGGAAAGAAAAAGCAAAAATAATCTGGGAAAAAGAAACTGTACATGTTATAACATGGGAGAAGCTCATACTATATTTGGGAGAGTTGTTTTTCAATTGTGGGAGATTTTCAGAGTGAAACTTAAAACTCTTAAACAATAGTGGATTTTCAGGTTCAGATATTAATTTCCAAATTGAAGAGACAATATTTGGCATCCTAGATGATCTGGGGATTTTTCTCTGCTCTATTTAGCTGAATACCAGTTTGGGGAGTTCCTACTCCTTGAAGAACTGACCTTTTTTTCCTTTGGAAGACCACTGTGAGGCAGAGCGGTAAATGGCTTGGTCCAGAGCGTTTGTTAGACAAGCCAATTTCTGAGAGATTAGAGACAAATTAATGTTAAGCTACAAAATTCTGTCACTTCAGTTCAGCCTGTGGTGAGTTACCTAATTTGGAGGCACAATGTATGGGACTAGGGAAGTAATGTTTCCATTATACTTAGCCCTGATCTGACCACATGTGGAGTTCTTCAGTTTTGGAACACTTTAGGGAAGATATTGATAAATTGAAGAGAGATAAAGGTTAAAGGCCTTGAGAGTGTTCCAGATAAGAACTGGTTAAGAACATGATAATAGTCTTCAAGGGTTATCATGTGAATTCATTCATTCATTCATTACTACGAAGGGTTATGTAGATTCGTTCATTCATTCATTGTCATGAAGGGTCATGGAGATTCATTCAGAATCATGAAGAATATCGTGTAGATCATTCATTAATTCATGGTTATCATATAAATTCATTCATTCATTCATTACCATGAAGGGTTATGTGGATTCATTCATTCATTACCATGAAGGGTTATGTAGATTCATTCATTCATTCATTGTCATGAAAGGTTATGTAGATTCATTCATTATCATGAAAGGTTATCATGTAGATCATTCATTCATATATAGATTCATTCATTCATTCATTATCATGAATGCTTATCATGTAGATTCATTCATTCATTCATTCGTTGTGAAAGGTTATGTAGATTCATTCATTATCATGAAAGGCTATCATGTAGATCATTCATTCATATATAGATTCATTCATTCATTCATTCATTATCATGAAAGGCTATCATGTAGATCATTCATTCATATATAGATTCATTCATTCATTCATTCATTATCACGAAAGGCTATCATGTAGATCATTCATTCATATATAGATTCATTCATTCATTCATTATCATGAAAGGCTATCATGTAGATCATTCATTCATATATAGATTCATTCATTCATTCATCCATTATCATGAAAGGCTATCATGTAGATCATTCATTCATATATAGATTCATTCATTCATTCATTCATTATCATGAAAGGCTATCATGTAGATCATTCATTCATATATAGATTCATTCATTCATTCATCCATTATCATGAATGCTTATCATGTAGATTCATTCATTCATTCATTCATTCATTTTGAACCACTCTGTTGTCAACAGTAACAATAGTAACTGGTGTTTATCTCAGTAAATCCATAGGCATTTATTATGTGTGAAATATGTGTCAGCATCTTCAAGTTTTCTAAACACTTTACTCACAACCATTCTGTGAGATATGGAGTGCAAACCTCATTATCCTTTTTTTACAGATGAGGAAATGAACTCAGAGAGGGCTTACCTATAGGAGGTCTATTGGTAAGTGTCAGAGGTGGGAAGGTCTCTTAGTTCCAGGACTCTTAAGGGAATTGGAGTACACAGTCTGGCCTCCATTTTGGAAATTCTTTGGTTCTGGGATGGAATTTTATTAGCCCCTGGTCTGGTTTACCAGGGACATTTAGCTGGGACAAAAGGGGAGGCCCCCTGAAGAACTGAAAGGAACTGGAATGTTTTTCCTCCTTCTTGTCTTCTTCCTGGTAACTTGCATATCATGGGTTTCATGAACCTTAACTTGGTGGGGGTTGCTGGAAGGAGTTTGGGGGGTGGGTGGGTCATGCAGTATCAGGGACTTCCTTATGTTCACAGGGAGCTTTGTAATAAACACATTTTGAATTGCACCTTGTCAGTGGGGGAACAGGGGGAAGTGCCTTTAATAAGCATTTTGCAAGGAGGCCCATGGCAGAACACCCATCGCCTGAGGGTTCCTGGCTCATGTCCCATGACATAGTCCTCCTCCTCAAGAGTTCCTTGGAGGTAAATTGTTTCCTGGTCACCAGAAGAGTTTCTGTCTGGTCCCATGCTCATGGTCTACCCCAGTCCTTTTCGGGACTGAATCTGTCAGTCATACCTTCTCCTCTGTCATTATTCTTTTTGAAGGTCTAGGTTCCTGGCTTGGAGGAGCCAAAGAAGTGTCTTATTCCAGGAAAGGCTACTCTTTCAGTCCCCCTGGGCAGTGCCTGGCTGATCATATTAGCATCACAGAAGGCTCTCATGTTTGCCTTGTCATCAGTAATCTATCTGCCTTTTATCCTGAAATTCAGAGACTTTCTGCAGCTTCTCCCTCAGCTTTCCCTGTTATCATGGCTCCTCTTGTTTATTTCTTCTGTTCCTTCTCTAAAATAGATAGAATAAATGATAGAGAGAGAGATGGGGAGGGGGGAGAGGGAGGTAGGGAGGGTGGATTATCCTTTAGGTGAAAACCCCTGGGGAAAACCATAATCCACTTAATGGTCTGAAATGGTGTTGGGGGAGTCAAGGGCAAAGTTCCCCTCATTTTTCTTTCCATCTCTATAGTTGTAATTTCCCTTTCCTTGTTTTACCACATGAAATTGCATTATTATTTAAAGAGCTCAATAGGGATGCTCTGAGCTGTCAAGATGGTCTCTGGTCATGTGTAGGTATGTGAGACTTAATATCTGTGCTTTTCCAGAAATGTGTTATTGAATTAACAACAACAACAACAATAAACATAACCTGAGAGCCAGTGTGGTAGATTAGACAGAGGGCTGGCCTCAGGGTAAGGAAGACCTAGGTTCAACTCCGTCCTCCCACACAGACCAGCTATATGATCATGGTAGTTTATGACCCCAAGTAACTTGATAATAATGAAAGTAAAAATAACATCCAACACTGATCTATTGTTTTTGGGTTTGCAGAGTACTTTACAAATATTTCATTTTATCTTTACAGCATCTTGGGAGGGGGATGCTGTTATGTTCCCATTTTACAGAGGAGGAACTGAGGCAGATGAAGGTTATCTAACTTGCTTAAGATCATACAGTGAGTGTTTGAGGCCAGATTTGAATTGGTGTCTTTCTGAATCCAAGTCCTGTACTCTATTTACCTCACCCCTTCTCCAAGACTGTAACAATAACAACAATAGTGATAATGATGAATATAGCTAACATTTATATAATATTTATTATATGCCAGGCACTTTGCTAAGTGCCCTTCAATTATTATCTCATTTGACCCTAACAACAGCCCTGGTAGGTGCTATTATTACCCTCATTTTACAGATGAGGAAACGGAAGCAAATGATGACTTTTCAGGGATGATGGTAGGGATGTGGTATTCCAGGAAAGAGAATTCTAGAAATCAAAGGCTTTGTGGAAATTGCAGGGTGAAGGTATTACAAGTAACTATAAGGCCAAGATCAAGACTAAGTAATCCTTGGAGTCTGGGACTTTTGGAAAATTTGAGGTGGGAAAAATGCAGTGATCCTGTGGTATATAAAGAATGAATGAATGAAATGAGAAAGCCTTTGTTAAATGCCCCCTATACCAAGCACTCTGATAAACACCGGGGATATAGACAGAAAAAATGAGACAATTCCTGGTCCCCTGAAGCTCTCCTTTTAATTGTGGGAGACAGTACATCAAAGAAAGTTCAACTATGGGAAGCTCATGGGAAGAACCAGAGATTCTAAGGGTCCTAAGGCATATGGAAAAGTTCAGGACTCTTTAGGTTACATTGGTAAATCAGAGGGTCTAGAGGATTTAGAGACAGGGCAAATGCTAAAATCTTAAGACTCTTGTAATCCATGGCTGGGAAGATGCTAAGGGCTGGGGGTTCTCCATCAAGAGAGTCATAATACTTTTTTTCTTTTGAAATATTTTGTCGATATTCTTATTTAATTAGATCACTGTCACTTCCCAATGATTCTTCCCCTCTCCCATCTCTAAATCAAATCTTTCTCTGTAACTAATAAATACATTCAAGCAAAACAAATCAATGCATTGACCATGTCTAAAAGTATATGCCTCATTCCTCTCCTGTAGTCTGTCATCTCTGGGAGGGAGGAAACAGGCTTCACTGTCAGTCATTTGAAGTCATCATTGCTCACTGCATTGACATGAGGCTTTCTTCAAAGCACAGAATGCTGTCTTTTTCTAACAGGAATAAAATCTGTTAAATATTGTTTGCTTTTATTTCTAGTCAAGCCAGCATTGTTTCAGAAAGCCACAGTTTCCAAACACAATGGAAATTCCAAAAGAATCTTCAGTGTGTGGGGTATGGGATTTGTGTTTTAGGAAGAAGAGAAGCAACTATGATCAGAGAAATTTTGACCTGTATAGCCAATTTAACATTACCCTGCAGCCCTCTAGTCTCTCTTAATGATGCTTGTGTTTGGGCCTGGAAAAAGAAGGGAACAGGCATGGGGGATTGTGTGTTTGGTTCTTTCAGTCCTGTCTGACTTTTTGTGACCTCCCATTTGGGGTTTTCATGGCAAAGATACTGGAATGGCTTGCCGTTTTCTTCTCTAGCTCATTTTACAAATGAGGAAACTGAGGCAAACAGGATTAAATAACTTGTCCAGGTCACACAGTTAGTACAAATCTAAGGCCAGATTTGAACTCATGAAGATGAGTCTTCCTGACTCTGGGTCCAGAACTCTATCTGCTTCACCACCTACTTGTCCCATATTGGGGATTAGCAGCAGTAATAGACATCAAACAGAAATCTAGAACAATTCTATTTGGTCCCACTGGGACTGTCCTCCTATCAGGTAATGTCAGCAGAGGCACATGTTGTCAATTAAGCCTTAAACTGACATTGGGATAAATGAGTCTGTTAATGAGCAACTATTTATTTTCTCTGATCTCAAGAATTTCCAAGCCAGACCCAAGTCTACTAAAAGCAGCAGCAACCTTAGAAGTAGCAGCAGCCCCAAGCAGAGGAGCTAATGTTTTTAATAATACTTGTGGCCTCAGATCAAAGGAAGAAAAGAAGTAGGCACGATGAATGGCAGTGTCTTTGAAAAATCAGCTTTTCAGGTGGGGAACATTCTTAGTAGTATTTAGAACTGGGACTTGGTGAGCACTGGGTCAGATGAAAACTGCCTGCCCCTCCCCCTGCAGTGACTTCCAATGGAAAGCTTACAACTGTACCCTTTCTCCCTTGTCCTCTTCTCACTTTTAACCATCCTTATCACCCATCTTTGTACTTATCTATAATTCTTCACCCAAGTGACTTGGAAAACTATCAAACAGCACTGTGTTTCTAAGGCTAAATTCTGGGCCCTTTTGAAAGCAAAATCTGAATAAATTCCTTACATGCTTAGGACTGGGAATAAGAAGTCCTACTTTCTAGTTCTTTTTATGACTAACTTGTGCCATCTGGTTTCTCTGTGCCTCAGTTTCCTCCTCTGTCCAGTGGGGATAAGAATACTTTGACTTCCTGAAGTAGGAGGGTGATTTGATTACTCTTATCTTGTCACTCATTGACTACCTCCTTTGAACTAGATGACCTAATTGGGTAGGCAGTCTCCCCTTCCTCCTTCAAGGGCTGTTATGAAACAAAGTGAGAACATAGGGGTTTAGGAGAGGATTTGTTGTTGTTTACTCAGTCATGTCTGACTCTTCCTTAAGTAACTTGCCCAGGGTCACACAGCTTGTAAGTGTTTGAGGCAGGATTTGAACCCACGAAGATGTCTCCTGACTCCAGGCCCAGTGCCTCTAAAATGAGACATCTATAAATTGCTTTGCCAACCTTGAAACACTATGATTGCTATTATTGTTACTATGTTCCTGTTATACACAAAGCAGCACCATTCAGTGATGACATATCAGAATGAGACTTTAGTGAGCAGGGATCCTTTTACTTAGTGCCTCATAACTAGTAGACATCATCTCTGTTTTCTGTTTTGCTAGTTAAGTCATTTAGCTACTTAAGTAATTTAAATCTTATGTGAATATGAGAACATAGGATCCGAGATAGCTAGGTGGCCCAGTGGATAGACTTATATTTGGGTTCAGGAGCACTTTAGTTCCAATCCTGTATCACACAATTATTTGTTTTGTGACACTGGGTATGGCCTCTCAGCCTCTTAATCTTAGCCTCAGTTTCCTCATCTGCAAAGTGGGGATAATAACAACACCTACCCTGTAGGGTTGTTGTGAAGATTGAGATAATGTGTCAAACACATTGTTCAGTCATTTCAATTGTGCCCAACCCATTTGGAGTTTTCTTAGCAAATATACTGGAGTGGTTCACCATTTCCTTTTCCAGATGAGGAAACTGAGGCAACCAGGGTTGAATGATTTGCTAGTGTTAAGTCACACAATAAGTCTTCCTGACACTCGGCAGACCTTAAAATGCTTTATGAATGCTAGCTATTATCACCTGGAGGTAGTGCCTGGAGTATTCTTTTATGTCTACATATAACTTGCCACTTGAAGTGGAATCATAGCTTCCCAAAGCTGGAAGGGACCTCAACGAGGTCATCTCATTCAACCCAACCATCCCATATACAACATGCCAGACAAGTGGTCATCCCGTCTTTTAAGACACTTAGTAAAGGGAAGCTGAGGCAATCTATTCTAGATTGACTATTTGGTGTTCTCTGCCTTTATGAGGGGTGAAGGTGCAAAGTCTTGGGAGAAAAGAGATCCAATGTGTTTTGGCTTCCAGCTTCAAGAAATAACATATGTTCCATATTCTTTCTGAGGAAAGGGGCCTGAAAGAAGAAAAAGGCTCCAGGAAGAAGTTGACAACTTTCAACTGCTGCTCTCAGAATCCTGAGCTTCTTTCAAGGTTGGACTCAGGTGTTGCCTTTCTGAAGCCTTTCCTGATTCCCCCTCCCTGTTAGTATACCTTCTAGTAACTACTTTCTGGGGTACATAGTGTGTTCTTTCTTTATGTCTTTTTTTTGGAGGGGGGAAGGCAGGGCAATTGGGGTTAAGTGACTTGCCTGAGGTCACAAAGCTAGTAAGTGTTAAGTGTCTGAGGTCGGATTTGAATTCAGGTGGTCTTGACTCCAGGGTTGGTGCTCTATTCACTGTGCCACCTAACTGCCCCCATAGAGTGTTGTTTCAATAAAATGTAACATAGAGGACAGGGACTGTTTCACTGTAGTGAAAAGCACCTACCTTGCTACATAGTAGATACTTCATAAACGTCTGTTGAATTGAAACAAATTTAACAATTCAAGCTAGGCCAAATCCAAGCTATTAAATCACTTCCCTGAGTAAAAGGATAATTCTGTCTACCCATCATGGGATGGTAATGATACTCACTTATCTCACAGGGATATTGGGAAGGTTCATTAGCACTTATGAAAGTAAGGATATTGGCTATGGAAAAAAAATGTGTGTGGAAAAGTTATAGAATGATGTTTTCATGCACATATAACCCCATCCTTCTAGTTAAGGGTTCTGACCTCTGTAGTAATAATTCTGAACCTGGACTCTTCTCAGAGCCCAGGAACCCTGATGGTTTATGTTGTCAGTAGCAGGAGCAAGCTAGGGATTTGTTGTTGTTCAGTCATTTTAGTCCTGCCCAACTCTCTGTGACCCCAGTTGGGGTTTTCTTGGCAAAGACACTGGAGTGGTTGTCTGTTTCCTTCTCCAGCTTATTATACAGATGAAGAAATTGAGGCAAACACAGGGTTAAGTGACTTGCCAAGGTTGCACAGCTAGTAAGTGTCTGAGGTCAGATTTGAACTCAGGAAGATGAGTCTTCCTGACTCCAGGTCCAGCACTTTATACCCTGCACAACTCAGTTGCCCCTAAGCTAGGGATTAGTGAGACCTAAACCACTTAAATTAAAAAAGTCATTCTGAACAGTAAGATAGAAGCTTAGCATACCTTGTGTTATGCCACTTTCTTTTTTAGGAACCTTCTTCTTAGTAAGGGACTTGTGGTATTTCCCAGTAGGAGCCCAACTTGATCTATTTAGGAAGATTGGGTAACAAGAAATCATCTATGATCTCTTCAGGCCTTAGAAGAAAGTATTGAAAATTGGAGACTTCATCCTGAGTTCAAATCCAGCCCCAGACACTTACTAGCTGTGTGACCTTGGTCAAGTCACTTAACCTCATTTGCCTCAGTTTCCTCATCTGAAAAATGAGGTGGAAAAAAATGACAAAACACTCCAATATCTCTGCCAAGAAGACCCCAAATGGGGTCACAGAAAATTGGGCATGACTGAAAAATTTCTGGAAGAAAGGACTTCAGAGGTCATCTAACTGGACCCTTCATTTTATACATGAAGAAATTAAGTCCTAGAAAGATTGTGATTCATCCAAGGTCACATAGGTTACATGTAGCAAGACTTAGAATTGAACCAAGGTTTTCTGACTCCAAATAGAGCATCTCTTCCCATTCTACCAGTATGGTACATTCTAACACTATACCACTACTAGAAGGTCCTTCCCTGACCCACCCTGGCTGTGTGTCTGTGGGCATACCCTTTAGCTTTCCAGTGCCATAAGAAGCTCCCATTGTCAGTTACAGACACATTGCTGAACTTCACCTCTAAAGGGAGTTTCCATAATGGGAGTTAAGCTTGTGACTTCTTTAGTGTAATTATGTCCCCGGTCTCCGTTCACAAGTTTTTTTTCTAGTAAACTTTTTTTGAACTGCTTTAAAATCAAGGTACTTAAATCACTCATGAACCTTAAGCAATTTAGCTTTCATTTTCTAATTGTTGAGAATTCACAGCTCAGAGCCCACTTTTTCAACAAGTTACAGAATAGATCGTGCTGTGAACTCTGACCTAAATCTGCCATCAGCCATTCATCTCGAAGAACTTTCAAAATATTTTTAGTCTGCTCACAAAATTTGGGCATATGTTTTATGTATGTTTTAACTTAATTCTCATTTATCATGTCTAACCTTAAGGTAATAAACTTCTTAAGGATAGAGTCCATTTCATTTCCGTATTCTCCATTCCCTCCTACAGTGTCATATACCTACTGAAAGCTCAGAAAATTTGAGCTGACAACCATAATTAGACATGGCAATTTATAATTAATAATAATAGACATTGAAAGCAATTAGCACCTATGCAAAACTAGTCTTAATGTACATTTTCAGAACTATAAAATGGACCATAACAGATTCAGAAAGCATCCTAACAATTATTCTTATCATATTAATGTAATACATCGCCCATCATCCTGTAGCATCTATAAAAGATTAAAGCTTCTTTGTGAAAAAGGAGGAAGAAGACTAATAGATATCCCCAGAGCACATAATAAATGAGACAAAATATGTAGAAGTACTTCAGAAAAAAAAGGATGGGGTCACTTTAACAAAACTGCAGTAAAGACTGATGATAGGTGCACACCATTGGATTTATCAAATGCAATTAAAAGCAGTTTACCTCTTCATGGAGTTTATAAAATAGCTACCATCTAAGAATGGAATAAAAAGCCCCTCCATAGGTGACATCTGCATGAACTCATCCCACAGCATGTTGACAAAGATGTACGAAAGTGAGCCATGTAGATTTATTTATGGAAATGGAGGAATTAGTTTATCAGGTCCTCACCACCAGAAATTACAGAAGAGTTCTTCTATGGAGAGTGGACTTAAGTGATTGTTGAAGATTATGCAATGAAACATTAGAGGCTGTATAACACATCCCTGCAGGCTCAAAAAATTCAACACCTGCTGAATACCCAACCTGAATTGGTGCTATAGGCACCCAAAGCTTATTATCTTCCATGAACTGACAAATAAATTCCATAATATAATTAGAGAGCTCAAAATATCCTGAGAATTCAGCCAAAAATTTCATTGAATCTGGATGTTATCTTAGACTAAACTGTTGCCTGTGATTACCCAGATGTGACTTTATTCCATAAAAACTTAAGAATAGCACTTTAAATAGGTATTTCCATCCCACATATTCAGTCTTAAGGCTGTGTGGCATGAAAAGCTTTTAGAATATAGCAGAAAAAATAATCAAAATCATGTGGAAACAGGATGAGGTACATTACATATCAACCATGTCATTCTGTCTGCCACTGGAATGGTACTGGGGATGCTTTCAATTGGAACAGTCTAGTACTACCATTCTGAGTCAGACTAATGCCCAGACTGCATTTATTAAGTGCCTTCTGTGTGCAGGCACTGTGCTTGGCACTGGCATATCTACAAATTTATATCTTTGGTGAGGAATGAGAAGACCTTGTTGTTGTTCAGTCATATCCAACTCTTCATGACCCCATAGACCATAATATTCCAGGCCCTTCTATGGATGGGCCATTCTTTATTATGATTGCTTGACTAATTTCCATCCTCCCATGGTCCAATGCTTTACGATGGGTTTCAATCAGAAGTTTAAAGTCAAGGCAACAAATGGGATACACTTGTAATGATTCTAATTAGATCACTGGCAGGAGTCTAGGAGTTAGTGTGACTTGGAATGAACAATAACTAAACCAGCTTTCTTGTTTGGCCATGTAGTTACCTTGGCACTAAATTCCTGGGTGTAGCTAAGCAGTTATTTTCTTGTGGTCTTAGGGAATCACTCGGTGATTCCTGACTGCACTGGTCCAGAGGAACCTGGCAGAACTAAGGAACACACTTGTCCAAACTCAAAGCCCCCATGAGCTTTGAATAGGGGAAGGATTCTGTTTTAAGTTAATTTACCCTTGGTAGAACCTAACTAGCTTTTATTATTATTTTTTAAAGACGAGATAAAAAGGCTCATAAACAGAGAGGATATAAAACAGCTCTCACTAAGCAAACATTATGCTGATTTATTTGTTAGTGAAATCCAAACCATATGGGTTAGTTTCCTTTAAAATACACAAGGGGTTCAAGATTAAGGGAGCAGACACTTGGCAGATTTTCTTTGGGTTTCAGTGAACCTGTTGTATTTGAAAAATAGAGCCAGAGCAGCTCAGTAATCCTCTGGGACAGCCTGGCTGGCTCACCCTCAGCTTAGGACATCTATAGCACAGAGCCCTCCAAAGGCTAGTCAACCCCTATGGAATTCTGGCTGGGTGGGGAACTCGGGAACCTAGGCTGACTCCTCCTAAGCTTTTCTGTCCCACTCTCCTGAGACAGCAAGAGAGAAGGAATAGAAAACAAGGAAGTGAACTCCGTCTGGCTGATTAGCAGGCCTTCTCAGATTGCACTGAGCCAACTGGACACCCTCTTTATCTGTCTTGTGTCTTGGATCAAAAAGAGGGTCCTCCCTAAAGTCATGGGGCAGGTTTCCTTGGAAGCACCTCTAGTCGGACAGAGTTTTAGCTGATCATGAGATGTATGTCAAACTACAACCAATGTCAATGGGACCAGTACAAGTTTTTGAAGTTACTGGAAGCAGAAAATTGGTTGAAGACCTAGGACCATACTCCTTCCATGGAGATTTATTGTAATGCTGAAATCTCATTCATGGGTTGCAGTAGTCAGCAAATTCTAGGGAACTTCATTGATTGCACTGTCTGTAGTCAGAGCAACTCAAGCCCAAGTAAACCCAAATTTTCCAGCCCTCATCAAACACCACCACCCCTTATGGACACAAAGGCAGGTGAACCCTGGCACTGGGTGGGTGGGTAGCAGTTTCCAGATTCTTGTAGTTAGTTGACATTATTATGGCATTCCTTTTGAATAGACAGTGGTGAAGAGAGTAAGGTGTGAGTTTATACTATTAGCAGTTAAAGGTAATATATCCCATTAGTCAAGTAGGTCAGACATGATTTTATCACATGTCTTGAGCAGATGGCCTTTCCAGTGTCAGGTTTGAGCCCTCAGAATAAGCATATGAGAGGGTGGAGGGGAGGAAGGAAGGTATAGTTCAGACAGCACTACATCTGTAATGATGACTCCTGAGATGGATGAAGTCAGTCATCAGTTATCCACCAGACTAAATGTTGAGGCTGCCTTTTTTCTTATAACTAGAAGTATTCATTCATTCAACAAATATTCATTGAATTTTGTACAGTATAATGTACGTGGCCCTGGGCTTACAGTCAGAAAGGTCTGGGTTCAAATCCTGCCTCTGATACTAGCTGTGAACCTAGGCAAATTGCCCCATCTATCTGCCTCAGGCACCTCCCTAGGGCTTATTTCTTATATTTCTGGTTATTTTTATGTTATTCTTAATTATTCTCATATTATATTTTAGCACTGAAAGGGGCATGGAGAAGAATAAGATGTGATTTTTGTCCTCATTGAGCCAGGGGACCTGGGTTCTATAGCAGCAAGCACACTAGCATACCCAGGATGGCTTCTAGTACAGGTTCTTAGATTTGTTTTTCTAAAGGAAAGCAACTCAAAATGGGTTAACAATCTTACTTTAATCAATCAAATGTATATCATTTACCTAGTTCAAGGAATAAAGTTAGCACCCTGAACTTCAGAGAATACAAACAAAAATTACAACAGAAAATAACATAATTTAGCAAACAGGGCTTCCAGCTGTCTGACCATTGCATCCATACCTAGTTAATTACCAGAGAGGGAAGCACCAACATCTGGATTGTCAAAGCCGGGAGGCTTCAATGGCTGCCCAGAGTCTCATCTGGCCAAATCATACAACTCTTCCAAAAGTGAGCCCCAAAGCAAAACCTCTCCTCAGGGAGTATATATAGCCTTCTCCTGGATCAGAGAATGTCACAACCCTCTTGACCCACTGCCCAATCACAAAGTAACAAGGTATGGGCAATCCTGAAAAACAAGCTTCCCACCACAGGCTCCATGTGACCACATTCAGCCTATTAGGGGGCAGAGTATATTTTCAAATCAGGAAAGGTTCTCAGATTCACTTAAGCCTATCAAGGGGCCAAAGGACAGGGAAGATCTTCAGATTCCCATTACAGGTTCAAACCCTACCTCTGTCTCTTATTACTTGTATTACTTTGGGCAAATCAGTATCTCCCTGGGCTTTGGTTTCCTCATCTGTAAAATGGGAAGGATTCCAGAAGACCTCTAAGGTCCCTTCTATCTCTTAATCTCTGAACCTAATTGAGATGCTTGTCAGTCAGTCAATGAGCGTTTGTTAAGGGGCCATCATGTACCATGTTACCTTGGTGACATGAGTGGATACAGTGTGGGACCTCATCTTTCTGAATTTATACCCAGCCTCAGACCTTTACTAGCTGTGTGACCCTGGACAAGTCATTTAATCCTGTTTGCCTTATTTTCCTCATCTATAAAATGAGCTGGAGAAGGAAATGGCAAGCCATTCCAGTATCTTTGCCAAGAAAACCCCAAATGGGGTCATGAAGAGTTGGATGCTGCTAGATGCTGGGGGTGCTAAGACAGGCAAAAACAACTCCCTGCTCTCACAATCTCACATGGGGGGTGGGGGAGAGACATCATTCAAATAACTGTACAAACAAGGTAGATACAAGATAAATTGGAGTTAGTCTTACAGTGAAAGGGGCTGGGGAAAGACTTTGTAGAAGGTGGGATTTTAGCTAGGACTAGAAGGAAGCTAGGGAAGCCTGGGGACCTGGAGAAAGAGGGAGTGCTGTGGTATATGGAGCTAAGATGACCCTAGCACACATCCAGTGCTGAGTCAGTGCTCTCTCTACTACAGTGAATTGTCTTTCCTTGTTGATTAGAATCTCCAGCAAAACAAAAAGGGTTTTTACAAATTTTACAAAAAGGATTCAGTTATGATGAGAGAGAAGTAGATTCTTAACTCATTAACCTCTCTGTCCTTCATCTGTAAAACAAGGGGGCTGGGTTTGATGACCTCTAGGTCTCTATTAGCCCCAGATCTTTGATTCTGTGAGCAGACTGGTGAGATTGGGAAAGGCCCAAAGCAGGTTCAAAAAGTTGTGCAATTGTCTTTGTAGAAATCTTTAGGAGGGGCAGAGAGGTGTTAACTGTTTGCCTGGGATAATCTAAGCACACTGTCTAGAGGATTGTATTAATTGACCTTTTAGGTCTTTGACTTTTATGTTTTAAAATAATTTAAAATTATCTAATAAGACATATCGAGCAATTAGTCAGCCCTATACTGGGTTACCCAAAGAGGCACACACACGTACATACAAACTAGAGATACTCATGCACTCCAAACAAAAGCCAAAATGGTATATTGGGTTGAGAGTTTGGAGACCTCAGTTTATGACCCAGAATTGTTGTTAAGTAGCCCAGAAATTTGCTTTATTCATTTGGGTTTTGGTTTCCCTAAATGTAAAATGAAGAGCTGGATTCTTGAAAAGCAGTATTGTTCAGCAGAAAGCAAAGGCTTTGGTGTTAGTGAACATGAGTTCAAATGCCATTTCTGCCACTTCCTGTGAGACCTTGGACAATTAATCAGTCATCAATAAACATTTATTAAGCACCTACTGTGTGCCAAGTGCTGTGCTAAGGACAAAGTGCTTAACCTTTCTAGGTCTCAGTTTCCTTTTTTGCAAAATGAAGGGGATTGGACAGATGACCTCTGAAGTCCCTTTTAGCTAGAAATCTATGATCCAAGTTCCTTTCCACCTGTAAATCTGTGATAATATAATGCTGTGACTCTACTTCTAACATTGTATAAAAGCAAAATGTGACTGAACTAAATGGAATGAACAGCTCTGCTTTGTAAAAGAAGTTTACCAGCCTCCCTGTTGCCTCAGTGTTATGTCCCAAGTGGGATGCACCCACATTTTCCCTTACATTGTTACTCTGGCATGGGGAGCACCTTGTTTACCTTCCTGCCACAGCCAGAGTGGTTCTGGGAAGTAGATTCCCATTTGTTCACAAAGTTGACTTGCTTTTGTTAGTCTTTGAGTAAGACAGTGGTGCCAAGGCCTTCCTGGGGGCAGGGATTTGTGTCCCTGTCAAGGTGGTAGGGCCCTCACTTTAGGAGAAGCAGGGAGAGGGACACTGATTTTTCTAGTACACATTCCCTTCATTTGGGTGAAAGCTTTTGGCTTGTATGAGCCCAGCAGAGGGATCATCCTCAGCCTCTCCATGAAACACTGGCCTGCTCTCAAGTGTTTCAACAGAATAAAAGCCTGCTGTATTAAAGTACTGTGTGCTATCCAGCAGCTGTGGGTTTGTTAGCCAATCTGTTAGACACACTTCATGCAGGTGGAGATGGTAAGAGGTCCCCATAGCCTTCCTCTTCTTTTCAGAAGGCAAGGTCTACTCGAAGAGGTTTCATTGACCTCTCTCATGTAATAAAGGAGAAGTGTCAGCTGAAACCCATGGTGGTCTGCCTCCTTTCCTCCACTTACTAGACTTATTTCAAAGTTAGTGCTGAGAACTCCAGGTCTATTTAGAACCAGGAAGGTATGGATTTAAGTTCCATTTCTCACAATTTAGAACTTTGTGACCCTGAGCAAGTCATTTAACCTCTTCTTCTCTTTTAGGCTCTAAGTTGCAAAGCCAAGTTCGGATCTCCCCAGGCAGAATGAAATTATAGGTTCAGACAAAAATGAATGAATGGATGGATTAATGAATAAATAAGGTGTATTCTGGTAAAAAAAGAAATGTTGCAGATGAATTAACTTTTAGGGAAACAGTTAACAGTGTCTATGATTTAGGGGGAATTTACTAATCTGTAGTAATAGCTATTTATTTACATAGCTATTTAGCTTTTAGGTTTGCAATGCATTTTCATGGATAAGTTAAATGACTTTCCCAGGGTGAGATAGATAGAAAGTGTCTCAGGCCAGATTAAAGTTCACCCTAACCACTGCACCACTTGCTTGCTAAAGGAATAGCATATTGCTTTATAGTATTCTCATATTTTTCATTATTCTCATATTATATGCTAGGCACTGAAGGGAATATGGAGAAGAATAAGACATAATTTTTGTCCTCATTGAACTAGAGAACCTGGGTTCAAACCCCAGCTCTGCCTTTTATTACTTATATGACTTTGGGCACATAATTATCTCCCTCTGACTCAGTTTCCTTGTAAAATAAATGGGGAGGATTCCCTTTCAGCTCTAAATCCATGATTTTAATTGAGGAGCTCATCAGTGGGCCAACAAGCATTTGTTAAGCAGCTATTAGGTACCAGGCACCGTGAAGTCATAGCTGGGAAACTGCCACCCTGTGTTTAACATCATCATTTTACAGATGAGGAATGCGCCAGGTTGCCCAGATGGTAGAGAGCAGAGCTGGAGCTCAGTCTTGGGTCCCTTTGACTCCAGATCCAAGGCCCTTTGTGCCCTGTCCTCTTAGATTATATTGAAAAGTTGTGATGCTGTCAGTTGATTCTGTTGTGTTATTTGAGATTTTTGTGTGTTGGGTTTTCCTAAAGCTTGCTAGGATTGTAGTGGATTCCATTGCTGGGTTCTGGGCCTGGCCTTGGGGCATATCATTTTCAGGGGCTGTGTGGTTATTTGGGTAGAGGAAAAAAAGTTTGACTTAAACATGTTGATGGGTAGAAATAAGTATATTTCAATTCAGTTCAATCCAAAAAGTATTTATTAAATGGTTTCTAGGTATCTGATGTATACAGTTTTTGATTCTTGAAATTTGAAAATATTTGCATCACTTATTCATTCATGAATCCATCCATTCATTTTTTGTCTGGACTTATAATTTTATTCTGCCTGGGGAGATCAGAACTTGACTTTGCAACTTAGAGTCAAAAAAAGTGGCAGAAGTTAAGTGACTTGTTCCGGGTCACTTAGGCATTAATTTTGAGAAATGGAACTTGAATCCATACCTTCCTGATTCTAAGTCTGTTTTTTTTTCCTCCACTATGCCAAGTACCTGAATTCTTTTTAAATATGGATTCTTAACAGGGGGAATGAAGGAGGGGGCAGTGTTGAGGGGAGTCTTTTGACTTTGTTTTTTTTTTTTTTTGTTAATTGATAACTGTGTTTCAGTATAATTGGTTTCTTTTATAATGCTAAGCATTTTATATATGTAAAAACACTATTCTGAAAAGGGGAGGCAGGAGGTGGGGGTGGGGGAGGAATAGGCTTTTATAGTTCCTACTATGTGTCAGGCACCCTGCTAAGCACTTTACAAATATCTCATTTGATCATCAAAACAACGCTTTGAGGTTATCCCATTTTATAGTTGAGGAAAGGTAGAGGTTAAGTGACTTGCCCAAGGTCACATAGCTACTAAGTGCCTGAGGCCAGATTTGAACTTGGGTTTTCCTGACTCCAGGCCTGGTGTTCCATCTGCTTGTACCAGCTAGCTGCCTTTTATTCAAAGGGGCCCATTACACAGGAAAAGGTTAAGAGCTTCTGCCTTAAAAGGAGGCTTGGAATTGCCAAGGAATGTGGCAACTTATTTTTTGTTTATCTGTATTTATCTTTAAAAACAATTGGCAATGGTTGCCTTCTTTCTCCATATCCTGGCATTAATGGAGAGAAAGACATGTGCTCTGCCAGAGATTTTCCTACATGGTGCACCTGTCAGACTTATTCTTTGGCTAGCATCTTGGGTAGATGTGTAGGACTAAGCAGACATTCACTCCTCGTTGGCACAGTTTTCCCCCTGCCACCAGTTTCCAGCTATCACTGGCTCATTAAGGCTGCTTGGATAGTATTTTGGTGATGGGGGAAGTGCTCCTTCAGCACCCTGGAAACTTTTGTGCATGTAATGGGTGCTCGCAACCATTTAGGTGTGGTGAGGTCTGTTTCATGGGTCATGTAGCACCTTCTCCTGGTGAACTGTGATGCTGATGGCTTATGGGTCTAGGCGTACTGTAGTCATCAGGGTCATAGAAGCTCTGTGGGAGTGATCAGCATTTTTATTTTGGTTTTAATGAACAAGCAGAACTACTCTTTTCTGTTCTAACTTACCTTCTGTGGAAACCTGGGAGTCATCCAAGGAAATACTGTGTATCTTTGAAAGAATTTGAATATGAAAGAATATGAACATTTCTTTATGAAGATCTGATCTCAAAATCACTGCTCTATTACTTAAAAATTGGAGGCCTTGAGTCCCAGAAAGGGTGGCAGTAGCCAAAGGGACCTTTTATCTCAGCCTCATTGTTTTCTGACCACCCAGTGAAAGAGAGGGATGATGGGTCTTTTCTTGCTAATTTCCTTACTTTCTCCTTCCCTTGGCCTCTCCTCTACTTCCTAAAATATTTAATGGTATAGGAGCCTAGAGAACCCAGTTTACTTCAGATGAAAGTGGATAACAGCTTCTGATATAGTTTTATTGGAACATAAAGTACGCCAAGGGGAATAGTATGAGGACAATCTAGAAAGGTTGGGTCAAGGTTGGGGATGCCCTTAAATGGCAACCTGAAGATTTTGTAGTTTTAGGGTATGGGCAAGGGGAAGGGAATCACTGAAGGTTTTTGAGCTGGGAGAATAAAATAGAAACTTGAAGTGGGGTAATTGGAGGTATTCCCAATCCACTTTTCATTTGGCTGAGATTTTCACTCCTGTTTCCCACTCTTAAGAATAATGCCATGTTATATTGCCAGTAAAGAATTGCATAGGAAAACTGGTGGAAAAGAAATCATCAGAGAAATGTATGTCTCCTCAGAAAAAGGAAATAGGTGGGTGAGATTGAGGAATAATCAATGGAGAGATTTCATATTCCATTGATATCAACATATGGTATTCAGGGAGTTAGAGGAAAGCTGTTCTTGTCCCCACTTGAGTGGTCGGATCTCTGTGTGTTTTACAGGAGAACACAAGTAAGGCTCATCTCATATGTGACGGGGTCAGTACAGTACTGGAGGAAGGCTGTCACAGGTCTATTGAGATTCCAAA
Organism: Petaurus breviceps papuanus; assembly: GCF_028583685.1. Classification (NCBI taxonomy): domain Eukaryota; kingdom Metazoa; phylum Chordata; class Mammalia; order Diprotodontia; family Petauridae; genus Petaurus; species Petaurus breviceps. The sequence goes on along the minus strand of NW_027187343.1, from coordinate 4,262,376 downwards.
GTATCTCTTTTTCATCTGGATTGATATTTGTGAATCCTTTAAAGAAGTGCTCTTCTTTCACATGGGTATCATGTAAACCATGAACCTGACATAATGAGAAAACTCATCTGTTTAAAAAAAATTGCAGTGAGCCCATATTTAGAGTGTACATTCCAGCATTTAGCTTATAAATCAGAAATTTTTAACCTGAGAGCCTTGACTTGTTTTTGTAACATTTAGATAACCATATTTTAACATAATTGGTTTCTTTTGTTATCCTACATATGCCTCCCTTCAAATCCCACCCCCACCACAATATTACTTTAGTTGCCACCATGTTAACTTTTATACTGGCAACTTGTAAGATATGATTTGCCTAAAGAATGCTTCTTGGGGTGGCTAGGTGGTTCAGGGGATAGAGCACCAGCCCTGGAGTCAGGAGGACTTAAGTTCAAATCCAACCTCAGATACTTGACACATTTACTGGTCATGTGACTTTGGGCAAGTCACTTAACCCCAATTGCCCTCCAAAAAGAAAAAAAAAAGAATGCTTCTTCCTCCTCCTTCATCATTAGTCTCATTAATTCCACCTTTTTTGTTGACATCATTGTTGTTCTGAACACCACCACCATTGATAGTATTTGAAATAAACCCTTTTGGTCAGTTATTTAGTGATAATTATTGAATGTCCCCATTATAGAACATTGTTGTTTGTCCTTTATTTTAAGGAGGACAAATGTCACCATGGGGTGGTCTTGACTCACTAGTGAATTGGATTTAAGTGAGGCAGGGTTACACAAAATCTCACTTTCTCTTCCCGAGTCATTAAAATTCAGTGGCAAGACAAAATTCAAGATATCTGATGATGGCCTGGGATGCAGTGGATAACCTTGATGTCTCTGATGTCTGACCAAGCTCTAAGTGCTCCACAGCATCTGCTTCAACCATCTTCATGGCCATTAGAATGAATTATTCTCATCTGTTCATTCTGCCAGGGCAGGTCTTCACACGCTTGGGACAGACATCCCCCAACTCACAATTGGTTACCCTCTACCTGATTTAGCCTGTCTGCAAGGATGGTTTTCCCAGGGTGTGGCCACTGGGAATGCTGCAACTTCTTGGAGCCATGGGTGAGAGTTGAGTGACAGACACCAAAGGTGGATGAGCAGCCCTGAAAAGGGCTTAGCAAGCTCTCATACCAGAGGTGCTAGGCCTCCCTGAGCATTCCATTTGTCCCATTGTGGAATAGTAGACTCTATGACCACACTAAATATTAAAATTAGAAATGTATTTTTTATACCCCAAGCCTTTAATTTTTATAGAGTGCTTTCCTTGCAATATCTCTGCCAGTTTGATCATGCAGGCATTTTTATTATTCTCATTTTGCAAATTAGGAAACTGAGGCTATGAGAAATTAAGGGACTTGAATAGTCATTCATTTAGATAAGGACTTAAGCCATAGATAAGGACTCCAACTCAGATAGGGCTCTGAAGTTGAAAATAGACATTTGGATTCAATATGTTAGGCTATTTCTTACCTGTATAGTCAGACCCTCAGTTTCCTCATCTGTAAAATGGCCTCTGAAGTGACTTATAACTCTAGGTCTGTGATCCTATGACTGAATAACGTCTTAGGTTCCGTCCATTTTACATCTATGACCTTATGTGATAGAGGAGAAGCAGGACTGATATTTTATCAAAAAACATGGGAGGGAGAGGACAGGCTCCTTGGTTCAGAAAGTTCATAAATTATCTTGGTGGAGAGCAATGAGGGTGAGCCGTCATTCCACTGCCATCTTCTACAGAAACCAGCCCATCCCCCCCAGTCCTCCCCCACCCCCATGTACCTTTGTGGCTCCCAAAGCATTGAGATGTAACAACAGATGTCTGGGGCTCACTAGAGTCTCCATTCTTAGTGGTTACAATCATCAGTCACACGGAGGGGTAGGAGGATAACAGGCAAATTACTTCTATTAGTCACACCACCAACAGTGTAAAAACGGCTGTTCACATTCAAATGGCTTCATTCTTTTCTCAGCATCCTTGGCATGTTGGAGTTTCACAGCCAGGATGCTGAGCTTTCCTCCCCCAGGAGGAACATAGCAGTGTTCCACTTTCCTACCCCAAACAAGTGGCGTGAAGAGCTGAGTCTTCGAGAAGGAGAAGGCTCTACCTGTTTACTTGTATCAGGGACAGATGCAGTCATGAGGGGTTGGGGGGTGGTGTAGGAAGGACACTTGCTCCTATAGAAACCTGTGAGGAGGGTAGGGGTAGGAGGGAGTGTGGTATTCAGCAGTACTCTACAATAGGAATCATCTTTCAAATGACCCAGATCATGCTGTAGTCCCCTTGAACATCAGTGACTTGAATCAGAACGTCATTTATTGATGTCAGGTGTTCAGTTCAATTCCACAGTTACTAAACACTTACTATGTGCCAAATTCTGGGGATATAAAGACAGAAGAGAAATTGTCCTTACTCTTAGAAAATTTACACTCTCCCTGGGATGGGGGAGGAGCAACATGTACAGAGAGAATTAAATACTACACATAATAATTTTGTCAGTGGAGAGGAGCATTCTCTCTTGTAGGAGATTGTACTCAAGTTGAGCATTCCAGCATTATCTTTTTTGTTAATTTGTTAGTCTCTCTCCCTGTACCATCCTACCTTCCTATCTCTCACTAAAGCTCCTCTTTCCATTTAGTGGATAGAGCTCTGGGCCTGGAGTCAGAAAGAGACTCATCTACATGATTTCCAATCTGGCCTTAGACACTAACTGTATGACCCTGGGCAAGTCACTTAAGCATGTTTGCCTCAGTTTACTCATTTGTCAAATGAGCTGGAGAAAGAAATGGCAAACCAGTCCACTATCTGTGCCAAGAAAACCCCAAGTAGGGTCATATAGAGTCATACACGATTGAAATAACAGATGTTATGTGTAACCCAACCCTATTTATCATTCAAGTCATTGAAGGGCAAGCACACTTTGTAAGTTGATATGAGCAATGCAATTCCCCAATTACCTTTGACAATGGAGTTACATAGTGAATAGAATAATATGAATCATAAGTCTATTAAAGGTCCTCATAGGAGACATCTATGCTTTCTCAATGCTGCTTCGATAACAATGAAAGGAAGAAAAAGGCAACAGAATTATTTTTTTATTTCTGTGGAATCCCAGAGTTGGAAGGGACCTCAGAATTTGTCTCATCTAGCCCATGCCTCAAGAATAAATTTGTTCCACAACTTCCATGAAAACAAATCATCCAGCCTTTGAATGAAGATCCCCAATGTCGGGGAGTGCAATCTATTTTTAGGCATGTCTAATCTTCCTCCCTGTAGCTTTCCTCATCTGGTCCTATATCTGCTCCCAGGGGCTGAGCAAAGCATGTCTTAATTCAGCTCCATGACAATTCTGAAAATAAGTACCCTAAGACCACTATTCTGTTCCTCTTTTGTCTACCAAATAGTCTTTCCTCCAAACTAAAAATTCTAATCATTTTAGTTCACATATCATCCTGGACACTCTCCTTTTAGTATATTCTAGCAAAATGCCCAGAACATAGCAAGCTTTAGTTTGTCAGTGTCCCTGGACACAACCTTCTATGTGTGGTTTGATGTCATGCATTCAGTTCAATCCAACGAGGGATGATTAATCATCTTCCATATTTCAGGTGATATGTAGAGCAGCTGGGATACAATGACAAAGAAGAAATAAGTTTTGATTTGGGGGAGCTTATATAAGAATGAGCCTTTTAAAAAAAGTTCTCATCTCAAATCAAAAGATGTCAAGATGATTTGAATTAATGGTAAATGGTTCTCTGCATTTGGGCAACCTCAATTGGGTTCATATTTATGTGCAAATGGGCCTGTTTCTACATATGGCTCTCAGTATGTTTGCCATGGCTAAATAATAAACACTGGCCGATTTCTGAAATAGGTAATGTTTACCAAATTTGGTAATTAGGGTTTTATTTATATTTCTGTTATCAAGCACAGTCATTTGTTTGTTATAAAATGCTTTCCTTTATAAAAGCCGATGGATGTGATATGATTGATTGTGGGTATTTCTTCTCTTTCCCCTTCACCCCTTACCTCTTACCTCCCTTCTTAGTCCTTCCAGATATATAGATCCTATTGGGATGACCAGGAGACCTGCCACTCGGGGATGCCCTCCAGTCTTTCCTTTCCTTCCTTTCACTTCTCCCAAGTGAAGTGAATAGTTTGGAGAAAAGACTATTTGGTAGACAGAAGAGGAACAGAATAGTGGTCCTTGGGTACTTCTTCTAGGGAAGAGTGACGTGATTGCTCCCACCTTACTGAAGAAATTGGAGGCACCAACTCTAGTTCTTTCTGGTAAGATGGAAGAACACCAGGACTTACTTAACATCTGACTTGTAGCTTGTCACCAGGTCTTTACCAACTACTAATACATGCTAAGAAACCCTTCGTCTCTGTATTCCCCATAGCTTGTTCACCTGTAAGACTTCTGACCCTTCCATCTGCCCTGCAGCTGACTTTTTTGATGTATTGTATCTCTATTTCTCCTACCTCTTTCATTTTTGGATCATCAAGGTGGCAAAATGGTTAGAGAGCTGAGCCGAGAGTCAGGAAGACCTGAGTTCAAATCCACCCTCAGATGCTTACTAGATGTGTGACTCTGGACAAATCAGTTCATCTCTTCCTCAGTTTTCTCAATTGTAAAATGGGGATAATAATAGTACCTACCTCCCAGGGTTTTTGTGAGGATCAAATGAAATAATACTTACAAAGTGTTTAGCACAGTACTTGGCATATAGTAACCCCCCTCTCAGTATGATGTGAGGTCTTTGATGCCAGTGACAGTCTTGCTTTTCCTATTTGAACCTTCATGCAGGGTGCATAGTATGTACTTAATAAATGTTTTTTTTTTCATTCATTCGTTCTCTCCAGCACTTCCCTTCTTGCTCCTCTGATGTCACTCTTGTCTGTTGTCCAGCTATAAACTCACTACAGCTTAATGTGCAGGGTTGGGACTGGTGGTGGTGGCTTTCTTGTGGGTTCTATTGACCTCATGTATATATCATTGGGGAATTACACCAATGTTCCTGTCATGTAACCAGCCCATCTTCCTTTTTGATAATTCTTGGTTTGTGATATATTACAGTCTGTTTGTACCCACCACGTACCTCTCCATCACCCTTTGGGTAACCTTCACCATATCACTTATGGAATCCTGGTATTGAAAATGTGGGTCTTTGTTTCAGGGAGAAGTTTAAGATATTTTGAAATAAAACCAAAACCTGACAACTTGCAATTTCTCCAAAGCAATCCTGCCTACTCTCTTTTTCCTTTTCCTTTTTGGCCCCAATTTGTTCATTTCCATTATCTTTTGAAAATATAAGTGCTAGGGGTGGCTAGGTGGCTCAGTGAGTCGGGAGGACCTGAGTTTGGTTCCGGCCTCAGACACTTAACACCCACACACAAAAAACTAGCCATGTAACCTTGGGCCAGTTACTTAAACCCAATTTCCCTCCAAAAAGCAAAAAAAAAAAAATAAGTGCTGATGAATAAGCTTTAGGTTGCCCAATAGACTGCGTATCGTAGTCTGGAAAATAGGTATTCTTTAACTATTTGTTTTTTCTACGTGGATAAACCAAATCTTTAAAAAAAGAGTAATAAAATGTCTTGGCTTAATGAAAACCATTCATGCCAACAAATAGAATGAGCTTGAAATATCATAGGACATGCAGGGATGCCGACTCAGTGGACACTTGGAAGTTGCTGACACTTGTAATCTATACATAAAGTCCATGTAAGACTAACACATACTTATCCTTCACAGTCGAAGTTTAACCAGCATGTGATTGGTTAATTTCCTAGTTTTCTTTCCTGTTGCAGACACTAGCCAGTGTCCCTGTGACACATATACTGCTGGGAAAATAAAGCCGCAATAAACTGACCTATGCCCAGAGAATCAAGATGGACTGATGGGAACAGGCAGGGGACCTTGATGAAAATCAGGTGGCAGGACAGGAGGAAATTTAATATGTCCTGCTTCTTTCTATTCCTTTTTTGGAGAGGTTTTCTTTCAAAAAAATCATCTTATATTTGTGGAGATACTCAGGGAGATTATAGTCACCAGATGCTTCTTATTAGCAGAAGATGATTGCTGGTGATAGAGAATGGGATATTTGTAACTGGTATGTAAGGAGGGTAGGGGAGGGGGGAACTTGAGCTAATTTATTTTAATCAAAGAAGTTTTTTTTTTGGTGTTTTAGAACAAAAAGGAGAATTTTAAAAACTAAATGAAAGCAAGGCAGAAAAATATGTATTTCCCTGTTCTTTTGGGCTCATTTTCTTAGTTCTCTGATTTGTAGATGCCAGTTCACAGAAGTTAGTCTCATGCTAAGTTTAGGGGAATGATTTGGGGAGGTGTGAAGTGATAATGCTTTCTTCAGTTAGGTTTAGACTTTTTGCAGGCATATGTCAGGGTGATGTCAACATTTAGTCAGAATTCGATTCTGGCTAATGTAGGACTTAACTGTAATGCTATGAATAGAGAAGAAATCCCTTTTCTCTAATAGGTCATGATCTGTGCCAGGCTGTTTTCTATGCCCTACATAGCCTCACAAATGTTTACTTCGTTAACAGTTTTTCTATCTTCTGAATTTTCTAGTTCCATGACTTGTGGCAGGTTTTCAGAAAGATACTCAATAAATTGTTAATATGAACCCAATTTTCTGGCGCATCAAACTTTCACCCAACCTTATGTTTTAGAATCATGTATGTCAAGTGGGCACAGTGGAAAAGCACCAGGGTTGGAGTCAGGAAGACTGGAGCTTAAATATGGCCTAAGACCAACTTAGCTGGCTGACCCTGGGCAAGTCATTTAACTCTGCTTGCCCCAGTTTCCTCACTATGAAATGAGCTGGAGAAGGAAAGGGCAAACCATTCCAGAGTCTGACAAGAAAGAGTTGAAAACAACTGAACAACAATGTCAAATGTAGGGGTTGGACTAGAAGATTCTCAAGGTCCCTTTAAACTCTAAAGCCTATGTTCCTGTGAGCATTATCAATGGATATTGCCTGTGTGAAGGGGGAAGGAAGCAAACATTTATTAAATGCCTACTCTTTGATAGGCATTGTGCTAAGCTTTTTACAGATATTATGTCTTTTGATAAGATAGGAATCTGGTGGTCTAGCCGGGGAAACAACTTATATGTATGAGATTCAAAAAGATTAGTCAGACTTATTTATCACATTAAGTGATAAGCACCAAATGAGTGGTCAAAATAGCCAATGATCACTATAATGCTAAGTGCTCTTAAATGCTGAGCTCAAAGTTGTTGTGAGTTGATAACCATAATCTGCTTTTCAGTAATACTATCACGGTATTTCTCTTCAATCAATAAACACTGCTTTTTGCCAGGCACTAGGCTAAGCACTGGGGCTAGAATAAGGTAAAATACTGTCCCTGCCTTCAAAGTGCTTTCCTTCTAGTTGGGGAGACAAGATGAAAACAAACATATGCAAAGGAAGCTTTATACAAGATAAAAAGGAAATAATTAACTGAGGGAAGGCACTGGAATTAAGAGGGTTGGGGAAGGCTTCCTGGAGAATTTCAGTTGTGATTTAAAAGAAGCCAGGAAGGCTAGTAGTTGGAGTAGAGGAAAAAGCATTTTCCAGCCATGGGAGAGAGTCAGAGAAAATGCTGGGAGCCAAGAGATGCAGCGTTTTGTTTGTGGAACAGCCAGGAGGCCAGTGTTACTCCAAGGAAGAATACCAGTTGGGGAGTAAGGTGTAAGAAGACTGGAAAGGTAGGAGGGGCCTAGGTTATGAAGGGCTCTGAATGCCAATTAGAGCATTCTGTGCTTGATCTTGGAGGCAATAGGGAGCCATTGTAGTTTTTTGAGTAGGGATAGGGGAAGGGTGACATTATCAGACCTGTACTTTTGTAAAGTTCCTTTAGTGCCTGAATGGAGAATGGAGTGGAGTGGAGAATGGAAGAGGCTTGAGGCAGGCAGACCTACCAGCAGGACCACTGCAGTAATTCAGGTGTGAGATGATGAGGTCCTGGTGGTAGTATCAGAGGAGAGAAGGTGACTTATTTAAGAGATGGTGCAAAGGTGAAATTGACAGGCCTTGACCATAGCCTGGACATGGCGGGAAGAGAGATAGTGACTCCTAGGTTGTGAACCTGAGGGAGGGACTGGAAGGATGGTATTGCCCTGTGTAATAATAGGAAGATACGGTAGGAAGAATGTTTGGGGGGAAGGTAATGGCTTCCAAAGACTTCTTTATCTGATTCCATATTTATATGCTCTGTGTGACAAAGGGCTATAGAATGTGATTGGGAAGGTTTCAGGGAGTGTCCTTAAGGAGTCCTAAGCTACAAGTGGTGAGTTTTAGTTCTTTGCTGAAGTAGAAGATAGAGGAATGACTTTTGACAGGGGGGGGGGGTCTGGGAAGTGGGAACACCAGTGGCTAAAGCAAATATAATCCCACTCCAGCTATAAAATGCTTAATTGCTGATCTCTTCATTTTATTTGACTCCAACCTAAAATCCTCCCCCCAGTGCCTTGACCACTTCTGGTCAGGAACATTTCTCTTCCAATCTCATCTCTCCTATCAAATGAGATAATGATTTGTAAAGTACTTAGCACAATGCCCATCACACAGTAAGCATTTAATAAATACTTGTTCCCTCCCCATCTCCTTTCCCCTCAGCCATAGGTAGGCCTGACACAGGACTTACTTAACCATGTTCCCTTTGCTCTGTGTTATAGCAGAGTCGGGACAGCTAGGCAGTGCAGTGGATAGAATACCAGGCCTGGAGTTATCACCTTTGTGAGTTCAAATTTGGCCTCAGACACTTCACTATAAGACCCTGGGCAAGTCACTTAACCCCGCTTGCCTTAATTTCCTCATCTGTAAAATATGCTGGAAAAGGAAATGGCAAACCACTCCAGTATCTTTGCCAAGGAAACCCCAAATAGAGAGATGGAGAGTCAGACACAACTGAAGAACAACATAGCACAGCCAATGCAGATGGCTTTACTTGTTCTCTAAGTGGGGGAGGGGTATGGGTGGTGTAAAATACATTCTTTTCTAAAAGTGTCTCATTTATTTTAAAAATGCCCCCTGGCCAAGATGATGAGCTCAGATTTCTAAGCCAGGGATGGCTGCTAGTGAGACATATTTGTACTGATTTCCAGGAAAGTGTAGGACCCATTTAATTTGGGTAGCACTGTATAGAAGATGTGTCGAAGGGGTTTCTCCTTCAGGCCTCAGTTAATGTAGACCCATATCTATGATTGACAGCACTATCTTTAGTGTCTTATGTGGGATCAGCAACATCGGCCGACTGTAAGAAAGCTTGAACGTATAGAATTACTAATGAGCATTTTTGATTCCTACCAAGATGGCATCAGAGTTTGGGTAATTGAACCTGGGAGGTACTTGGCCTATTCATTTGGCTGGAGATATAACAATATGCTTGATCTACCCAAAATCAAAAATTAGCTCCCAAATGTTTTTAGAGACTTTTTTTCCCTTTTCCAAACCCTTTCCTTCTCAGTTCTCAGGTATTTCAGCAGATCTGGAATCTCATAAATGCAATATGGATGTTCTCTCCATTGATGCAGGTTGTGATACAGCCATCTCTTTAAAAAAACAAAAACAAAACAGCCCTTCCTCACTCCTTCTTTATTTCCTATGCCCTTCCCCTCACCAGATAGCTAACTAGAAGCCAGGGCCCATCATGACTGGGCTGCCACATTCGAAAAAGAACTTTGAAAAAAGAAATCCCCGGCCATTCCCTGATTAGAGCTGTAGAAATCCATTTAGATTGAAATCAGAAACATGGCCAGACCAGCAAGTCCTCTCTTTAAGTGCTCTCCCCTGACGAAGGCCTTTTCTAAAGTACATCAGTGTATTTCCCATATGGGGTGATTTCATGGCCTTAGAGAAGGCACTGCTTTGAATATGCACCACCACAAAACAGTGGTACCATATTGTAAAAAATATGTGCAGTGCTCAAAGTAGCACTACTCATAAAGTATATCTCCAAGTTTTCTTGAAAAAAATTGTTTTTTCTTTGAGAATTTCCAAATTCAACATTAGCTACTTGTTATATATAAGAATGTATATATGTACATATATTTGTGCATATATATGTATGTGTCTATCTGTGTACAAGGTATCCTATTGTGTGTGTGTGTGTGTGTGAGAGAGAGAGAGAGAGAGAGAGAGAGAGAGAGACCTGGTTAACCTTAAACTTGGTTTAGGAAGATCATCAATTTGACTGTTGTGTGGAGAGTGGATTGGAATGGGGAGACACTTGAAGGAGGAGAGCCAATCAGTAGGCTGGTGCAACAGTTGAGGCATTAGGCAATGACGAGGGCCTGCACCAGGTTGATGGCAGTGTCAAGAATAATGGATGGAGAACATATGACAAAGGTAGAATGACAAGATTTGGTAACTGATTGAATATGGGAAGGGGATGAGGAGTCAACTTAAGTTGTATTTTTGCTTATTAAGTTTTCTTTTCCTTTGAGAATTTTAAGATGCTCTGTAAGTTAAAATTGAATTTTCAAGCTGGAAGGGACCTAAGAGATCACTTGGGCCAACTCTGTACCATTTCATTTTGGAGATAAGGAAACTCAGGTACAAAGAAGTTAAATGAATTGTTTAAGGTCAAGGAGCTAATTCATGATTTAGCCAGCATTAGATTCAGTGCGATGATGCAAGCCGGGGCTGGCAGTCCTGTTCCTTCCCAGTGTTTTTCAGCCTTTCCTCTTCCATGAAGTCCTGCTGGTGACGCCCTTGTGGTATGTCTTCAGATGTACAAACACATCTCCCCAGCAGCAGATTTGCATGAGAGAGACATTTGGGGATGATGATATCAGGCAGTGGACTTTGCTTCTGTTTGTTCTGCCAAGTAGAATCATTCTCAGGCTGGGAGGGGCAGAACAAGCATGATTAATTGGACATCCAGTCCTCAAATAAATGAGAAGATGGTAAGGGCATCTACTTTCTCTCCCTGCATTCAGGTTACCTGGCCCAGATAAGCCACTTACCAGGGTATTGAGGTAACTTGTATATATTATTGCTGAGTTGCTGTTAGCGATCTTTGAAGAATTGTTGTGAAAAGGAGAGATGCCACAGCACTGGAATCAATCAATTGGCATTTATTAAGCTAAGTGTTTAATAAATTTTTTTTATCATTTACTTCTTTGTTATTAAACACTCACTGGGATATAGGTAAAGAAACAGTTTTGGGCAACTAGGTGGCACAGTGGATAGTGCCAGGCCTGGAGACAGGAAGACTGAGTTCAATTCCATCCTCAGACACTTAGCAGCTGTGTGACCCTGGGCAAGCAGCTTAACCCTGTTTGCCTCAGTTATCTGTAAAATGAGCTGGAGAAGGAATTAGCAAACCACTCTGGTATCTTTGCTAAGAAAAATCCCAAATGCAGTCATGAAGAGTTAGACATGACTGAAACAACTAAACAACAACAACAACACAAATCACATCCTAATTTCAAGTAGCTCACAGTCTAATGGGGGCAAAACATGCAAACATCTATATATAAGCAAGGTGCGTTCAGGATAAATTGGGGGATGGGTTAGTCTCTGAGTGAAGGTACTAAGGTTAAGGAAGATGGAAAAGTGTGAAGTATGGGCTAGTACAGTAGTTCTCAAATACTCAGGAACCCTTTATACTCTCAAAAATTATTGAGGACCCCAAAAAGTGTTTATTTCTGTGGGTTATATTTATCAACATTTACCACATTAGAAATTAAAGGGGCAGCAATGTGGCTCAGTGAATAGAGCATCAGCCATGGAGTCAGGAGGACCTGAGTTCAAATATGATCTCAGACACTTGACACAGTGTGACCTTGGGCAATTGACTCAATCCCAACTGCCTTGCCTTCCCCCTTACAAAAAAAAAAAAAAAATTAAAGCATAAGAGTTTTGCCCTTATGTATCCACTAAAAGGATATCAGGGGTCCTGGGGTCCTTGGACCACACTTTTGAGAATCTCTGGGCTAGTTAGTTCCTGATAAAATTATAGACAATTATTATTATTATTTTGCTTTTTGGAGGGCAATTGGGGTTAAGTAACTCTCCCAAGGTCACACGGCTAGGTTTTTTTTTTTGTGTGTGTGTTAAGTGTCTGAGGCCAGATTCAAACTCAGGTCCTCCTGACTCCAGGGCCAGCACTCTACTCACTGTGCCACCTAGCCGCCCCAATAGACAATTGACAATTATTAATGGAATAATTTGTGGGTACATAGAAATGGTAGAGGTGATCACCATTAGCCAACATGGCTTTGGTGTTCCAAACTTGCCTTGTTTCCTTTGTCAAAAGAATTACTAAGAATGATGGATTTCATCAAGGCATTTGACAAAGTCTGTTATTGTATCCCTGTGGACAAAATGTAAAGATCTAATCAGGATGATGGTAAAGTTAATTTGTTTATAACTGGTTGACTGATCAGCCTCAAAAAGTGCTGATCAGTGTCCTTCTGGAAGGAGGTCTCTGTCTAGTAGAGTGACTTAGGATGTTGTCCTTTTACTATGTCAGCATTGATTGCATGCTTACCAAATTTGTGGATTATGTGAAACTGGGAAGACTGGCTAATGGATTGAATGACAACATCTGGATTAAGAATGGATGGGACATTCTAGCTGACAGGTAGAATGGTGAACAGATGGCAACAGGGTCAACCTTTGTAGTGTAATGCCCTGTACACAGGTTGAAAAAAATCAGTGGCACAAGTATGGGATGAAGAAGGGGCTAGAAATCACCTAATGTAAAAACTGAGGGTATTTTTGAGTACTTGATATGAGTTATCAGTATGATGTAACAAACAAAAAAATCCAACCCAAACAAACCCAGAACTAGTTAATGTAATAATCATCAATAAAAGTATTGTTTCCAGAGTATTGGAGGTGATATGCCCACAATATTCCTCTTCTTCTCTCCTCTCTTCTTCTCTCTTTTTCCCTCCCTCCCTCCCTTCCTCCCTTCCTCCCTCCCTCCTTCCCTTCCTTCCTTCCTTCCTTCCTTCTCCTTCCTTCCTTCCTTCCTTCCTTCCTTCCTTCCTTCCTTCCTTCCTTCCTTCCTTCCTTCCCTCCCTCCCTCCCTCCCTCCCTTCCTCCTTCTCTCCTCCCTCCCTCCCCCGTGACTTAGAAAGCATATCTAATTCTGGCTACTTTCCAAAAGGTATTTTGACAAACTGAAGTACATAAGAAGATAGTGCCAGGAGAGAGATCATGAAGGACTTAGTTTTTTCAATATGAAGATAGTTTGAAAGCACTTGGGATGTTTAGCCCAGAGAAGAAAAGACTGAAGGGGTTCATTATAGCTGTCTTTGGATATTTAAGGAAATGTTATCTGGAAGAGGAACTTAAATAAGGGACCAAGAATTGTAAATTACAGAGAGGGAGATTTTTCATCTATATAAAAGAAAACTCTCCTAACAATTTAAGGCTTTTCCCAAAAGGAATGGGTTGCCTCAGATGGTAATAATTATTGTTCAGATTTATCTAGCACTTTACAGTTTACAAAATACTTTCTTCACATTCGTTCATCTGGCCTTCACAGTAATCCTTTCAGCTAGACAACAGCTAATATTTATAGCATGCTTTAAGGTTTACAAAGTACTTTGTAAATCTTAATTCATTTTGCCCTCATAACAACCCTGGAAGGTTGTTTGCCTCAGAACTGAGGCAAACAGGGATTCTAGATGTAGGTCTCTTACCACCTTACCATATATGCTACAGGGGATCCCATGTGGAGACCACTTGTGGAGGATGCTGCAACCTCATCTGATCTGAGTTGGGGGGGGTGCCTCAGACACCATCTAGTCTGACCCATACCTGTCATAGAAAGGATTTCTTTTTAGGTGTGGTTTGGATTAAATAAACTCTGGGGTCCTTTCAGATTTTGCCATTCAAGGATTCTGTGAATGTTGCCTTATATACTTACCAATGAATGGAGAATTTTCTCCTTTTTACTCTTAAGATTCTTCTCATGCACCAGTGAGTTCCATGTGGAACTTCCATCTTGATGGAAAAGCTCTCCTGTAGACCAGCTTTATCAGTGAATTTTGAACTCAATAGCCTAGGCCTACCAGATTGTCAAATCTTCAGTCATGCCAGTGGAATGCCCTGGCTGACTTTGAATAGCAAGAGATTGAATGGGGTCAGACCCATGACTTCAGAAACCAGCCCTACCACCTAGGAGATCTATTCTTAACTAATTTTTTTTTTAACATGCATTATGAGGGGGACTATGTACATACAGTGTTTGCCATTTCTCAAGTCCTGTTCTTCTGGCCATACTGTGTGTTATCATCATCATCATCAGCAGCAGCAGCAGCAGTAGCAGCAGCAGTAATAATAATTTAGTAGGTAGCTCCTCTGGGCACTCTTCCAAGCCCTGGAGATAGGGCATAGAGAATGAAACTTGTAGTCAGGATGACCTAGGTTCAAGCTCTACCTCTGGCTGGCTATCATCCTGGCCAAGCTAACTCTCAGTTATCCATGAAGCTCTCAGACTGGAAAGTGCAGGGCAGGTGCAGGAGGAGGTGCTGGGTCTGCATTGGTAGAGGAACTTTCCTCACTAGGAATTTCCTTTACTAATGTCATTGAAGACACTGGTCCAATTCCCTCCCCCTCTCCTAATATTTATAGTACTTATCTCATAGGATTATTATGTGACTCAAATGAGATAATGAAAGAATATAAAGGGATTTGCAAACCTTGTTGTTCTTCAGTCTGACTTTTGTTTTCTTGGCAAAGGTACTGGAGTGGTTTGCCATTTCCTCCTATAGCTCATTTCACAGATGAGGACCTGAGTCAAGTAGGGTTAAGTGACTTGCCCAGGGTCACACAGCTAGTAGGTGTGTGATGCTGGACTTGAACTCAGGAAGATGAATCTTTTCGACTTCTGGCCCCAGCATTCTATCCACTGTGACACCTAGCTGCCCTGTTTGCAAACCTTAAAGAATTACCTATATGTCAGTTATAAAGGGGCTTAAAGCAGTCCTCCTTGCCCTCAGGGAACTTGCAATCTGCTTGGACCGACCAGGCTTAGACAGACCTAAAAGATAAGTACTGTGTAATCTCTGCTGGGGGCCAAATGCCTAGTGGCCCAGACATCAAACCCAGCAGCCTTTGCAGGGTGTAGTCTAGGGTGCTTCCTTGGGAACAGAAATCAATAGGTAGCTCATTCCTCAGCCATGTGGCCTGCCATGCTTCCTTTGCTGAAAGCCATGTGTAAACAGTTGTGTTGGTATTGGAGCAAGATCAAAGCTCATTCCTTCCTAACCTGTAAAAGTGAGCAGGTAAATAAATGGAAACCTTTTTTTTTTTTAATTTAAAAGAGAAAGAGAAGGAGACCAAAATGAAAGTTTGTCTCACTGTGATTAGCAGCTGGCCGCTTTCCAAATTCCACCTGCTCTGTGTGGAGCTGTGGTGTCTCATTCCAGTGTCCTCTTACGGGATCTGAACCCTGGGGCCTTAGGTAACAATACACCCAGTATTTGCCAAGGATAACAATAGCAAAATAGCTACAGGGGAAGGCATTAGTGGAAGCTTGAAATCATAACATGCAGAGGCTAATAAGTGAGGGGTCGAATGGTGAGAACAGACTGCTGGGAAGCAGTAGCTGCTGGTTCTGCCACTGACTCACTGTGTATCTTCAGGAAGGTATTTAACCTGTCTCTGCTTTGGTTTCATCACACCTAAGCCCTTTTTTATTGCAAATATTTTCCCTTGGTATTATTGGCACTGACCCCTGTGGCACCTGGTCAAAGCAAATCCCTATAGAACCCATGGGTATACTCTACTACTTGAACAGATGTGGGTGAATTCCTTTGGGTGTGTTCGAATAGGATCCCTGATCTTCTCACCGACTTTCCCTTCTCCCCTAAAGGAATGTAAGTTCCTTGAGGACAGGGACTATTTCATTTTTACCTTTGTGTCTCTAGTACCGGGCCAGGCACATAGCAGGTGGTCAGTAAACACTTGGTCAGTGTTGACCTGCAACATACTTTCTCCCTTTTTTAGAAAATAAGTTTTTATTGTTTTTCTCCCCCCCATTTATTTATTTATTTTTAGTTTACAATATTCAGTTCCACAAGCTTTTGAGTTCCGAGTTTTCTCCCTCCCCAAGATGGCATGCAGTCTGATATAGGCTCTTACATAAACATTCATATTAAACATAAAAAATAAGTTATCATTGATGTCTTCTGTTTTTTGTATTATCATAGTTACTCCAAGTACTTCTTCCTCTTCCCTTCTCAGAAAACCATCCCAAATAACAAATAGTATTTTCATTATATGGGGCAAAAATCAGTACAATTTATCAATACATTGAAAAAGTTAAAAAAAAATGTGCAATCTATTAGATCTGTAGTTTTACTGCCTCCACAAAGAAATGGGTTGAGTGAAGGTGTCTTCTCATGTCCCTTCATTTGATTCCTGCTTTATCCTTATAATTTTGTTATACTTATGATTTTTTTTTTTGCTACACAGTTGTTCATTCATTTACATTGTTTAAAACATACATGAGGATAGAGCAGAAACAGAGCACTGCCCTCAAAGTCTGGGGATCTGGATTCAAGTTCCAACTCGCAGGCTACCTGGCTAGCTGGGTATCCCAAGTCACTCTGGAAACCCACCACTTGTGCTTAGAGTACAATGGAGTTTATGAAGCAGTTTCCTCTCAACAATGTTGTGTAGAAAGGTATCCCTATTTTACAGATAAGAAAACCAAGACTAGGAGTTAAAATGACTTGTCCAGAGTCAGACAGGTAGAACATGTAAAAGGTGGGTCTAGAACTCAGGTCTTCTTAATCTTATTACAGTGCTTTTCTCTTTATACAGCCCACTAACTTCCTAGAATATGGGTGACTGGGACAATCGAATTAGATCTACTCTCCTGGCAGACCCATTAACACCCTAGTACTTCGTCACACACATTACAGTTTCATATTGGGTAGATTTCACCTTGGGAAGTGGAAGACTGGGTCTTGAGGTGATAAATATATTTTAATTGAGGAAGGAGGTAGAAAACCTCTCTAGAATCCGGGACATTGCCTGGTCACTTAAGGTAGACTTTTGCTTACTTTAGAGGCAGCTAGGTGGCCACAATGGATACAGTACTGGGACTTGCAGTCAGTCAGACTTGAATTCAGATCTACCCTCAGACACTTATTTAGCTTTGTGACCGTAGGTAAGTCATTTCACCTCTCAGCCTGTTTTCCTCATCAGTAAAATGGGATAATCATAACAGCTACCTCCCAGCATTGTTGTGAGGAACAAATGATATAATATTTGTAAAGTGCTTTACAAATAAACCTTAAAGCGCTATATAAATGTTAGCTATTATTACTAATAATTCTAATTATTAGCAATAATAGTGATTATTAGCAATAATAACAGCTATTAGTAAATAGAAATAACAATAGTTAATATTAATTATTATCGTTGCATTGGCTGAGCTAAGGAAACCTGGTGGTAATTTATTTATTCTTTTTGGGAAAGTGAAGGGATCCTTTCCTAATGTGAAATATATATATATATATATATATATATATATATTTATATTTAGTAGACTTGGTTTAGTTTAGTAGGCTTCCATTTATAATACATTGGGTTTCCTTAAAATGGGGTGCAATTGTATTTGTATCTGGTAGAGTCAGGTAGAATTATCTTATTTTTCTAATTCTTTACTCTGTGAAAAAGAGGCAGAGTGACACTTGCTATCTGTCCTGTGTTTTGTCATAAAGTGGGCAAAAAAGTGAGAAGAAAGGAGATGATGGATGATGGCAGTATGGTGGAAAAA
This sequence comes from Petaurus breviceps papuanus, assembly GCF_028583685.1. NCBI lineage: Eukaryota > Metazoa > Chordata > Mammalia > Diprotodontia > Petauridae > Petaurus > Petaurus breviceps. Next base: position 4,244,556 of record NW_027187343.1, on the reverse strand, counting down.
GAACATTAGGACAGACACTGGGAGGCTGGAATCGTTTGGGTTTCCTCTAGCTTGTTGTGTGACCATTGCAAATCACTTCACTTTATCTGTAAAGCATAGAGATACTACCGTGTTTCCCCGATAATAAGACACTGTCTTATTAAATTTTTTGGAAAGAAAAACACCAGAGGGCTTATTTTCAGGGGAGGGCTTATGTTGTCCTGCCTCAGCTCTCCTCCTCGGCACTGCTCTCAATGGCGCCAGCAAGCAAATCACTGGGGAAGAGCAGGATGACGCGCTCATTGCTGCAGCTCTGATTGGATGCAGCTCGGAGCGCGGTGTG
>NW_027187343.1:4232523-4244134 GCF_028583685.1 Petaurus breviceps papuanus | reverse complement strand
TACAGTAGCAATCTCAATAGGGCTAATTTTCGGGGGAGGGCTTATTTTAGAGGAATCTTACACAGTAAGGGGAGGGCTTATTTTCGGGATAGATCTTATTATCGGGGAAACACGGTATGTGTGTATGTATCTGGGTAGATAAAGACATTTCTTTAGCACTTCAAGGTTTGTCAAAATGCTTTATGTCACATGCATTTTGTTCTCCAGTTCATCCAACAACTTCCAGATAGTAATTATTCCCATTTTCCAGATGAAGAAAATAAGGCTCAGAGAGCTTAATTGACCTTCCTTTGGTTTCACAGTTAAAGATAGGATTTAAACCCAGGTTTTTCCTAACTCTAAGTCTACTTACTCTAAGCTACTTACTCTGAACTCTAAGCTGCTTTCTACTACTCTACAGAATTACAGAAAACTGAAAAGAAATGTGAATCATGCAAATTTAAAGACTTCTCCATACCAAGTCCTCCAATGGTCTCTTTGTGTCCAACCTGTAGCAGAGCCTTCCAAGCTCGGATCAGTCTGATCAGCCACAGCTAGACACCCTCTACCTTGAACCTGAAATAGTGATGTCATTTTGGTCCTCTTGAAGTATGAAAGACAATAACAAAGCAACTATTACTCTGATTCTTATCATAATAACATCTACTTCCCAAGGTTGTTGTGGCTCCGATTCATGTACATAAAACCAACTACTGAATACTCCATTAATGTACTTCATTAATGTCAGTTCCTATCATTGTTATTAACTATAACCACCATTATGCTCTGCCCCCCACCCCCATCCCATTGTTTTTCTCCTATGGATTTCAGCAGAAGCTTAGGCTTGGTGAATTAACCTGGTGCAGAATCTGACACTTCCCCACCCCCTGCAAGTGAAGGATATAGATAGGGAATGGACCTGTGTGATTTCCTTAGTATAGGAACTCCCAGAGGAGGGAACACTCTCTACTAATGCAGGTTGGCATCTTTTTTTGCAGCTCATAGTCTTGGATAGTTACTTAGGGCACATAGCCAGGACTGGGCCAGTATCAGAGATGGGACTTTGGGGCTGGCTATGAGGCCAGCTCACTATGCATTAGGCAACACTGCCTCTCCTCACTGAAGGATGTAGTTAAATGAATGCCATTTGTGTGACAGGTTGTGGTGTGGTAGGGAGTGGAGATGGTGGTGCAGAGTTGGAGAGCTAAATATTTATCTCAGCTTTTCTATTGACTTATTACTATGTGGCCCAGGGTAATTCACTTAACCTATCTGTGTCTCAGATGCCTCATCTATAAAAGGGAAATGGTAACACTAACCTGCCTCATAGGGATGCTGGAAGGAATAACTAATAAAATCAGTGCTAAGGCACTTTGCACATCTAATGTGTTTAATATAAACATGTATAATAAGGTCCCTAGGATTAATTACATTTGAGCTTTGGATCCTGGCCTCTGACATGATATTCTGTCAGTTTTCACAATCACATCAGAACAACTTCCTGTGACCCTGGTGGGATTTTCTTCACTTGATGGCAGGAGGAAGGACGCTTTTTTTTCATAAATCTGGAACTCTCTGTCAGAATGTCTGTGACAGTCACATCTGGGCAGGCGCTGAGCCCCATCAGTGACCCACAGAGGAGCACATTTGTGCTGGTTCTGAATGCAATGATGTGTTTGTTTAACTGGCAGCTGTTGTCATTGGGTGGAGCTGTCAGCTCTTCAAAATTACGTTCTCTGAGTGGAGAGAAGAGATGGTCTGTTTAATAAAGCCCCAGGTCCTTGGCTTAGCATTTGGGCCCTCCATGATCTGCCCTTCAACCTATCTGTTTCTATTTTTCTACTGTTTTGTCTGTACCAGTGCTTCAACCAAATTAGACATGCCTTGAAATCTCCCATTTCTTTACCTTTTCTTTCTTTACTTTACGAAGTGATTTGTAAACATTGGCCTCACAACACAAATGTGAACTCTTTTCTGTTGAAATAGCTACACATCCTTCCCTAAGTATCACCTCCTCCTTAAAGCCTTCCTTGACTAGTCAAGATATCTCCCTCTTATGGTATTTTGTTTGCACTTAAAAAATAAAAAAGGGGTGGCTAGGTGGTGCAGTGAATAGAGCACTGGCCCTGGAGTCAAGAGAACCTGAGTTCAAATGTGGACTCAGACACTTAACATTTACTAGCTGGGTGACCTTGGGCAAGTCACTTAACCCCAATTGCCCTCCATTTCCTTCTCCAAAAAAGCAAAAAATAAAAAAAAAATCAAAGGCATTCAGGTGGCACAGTATATAGAGTCCTGGGACTAGACTTGGGAAGTAGTTGTTATAGTTTTTCAGTTGTGTGTGGCTCTTCATGGCCCTATTTGGGGTTTTCTTGGCAGAGAGACTGGAGTGGTTTACCATTTCCTTCTCCAGCTCATTTTACAGATGAAGAAACTGAGGCAAATGGGGTTAAGTGATTTTTCCAGGGTCACATGGCTAGTATGTGTCTAAGGCCAGACTGAATTCAGGAAGATGAGTCTTCCTGACTCCAGGCCATGGCACTCTATCCACTGTACCATCTAGGTTCCTGGGAGTTAGTAAAACCTGAGTTCAAATCCAGCCTTAGATACTTACCACCTAAATGACTTTGGGAAAGGCAGTAAGCCTCTGTTTGCATCAGTTTCTTCACCTGTGAAATGAGGATAATGATAGTAACTACCTTCCATTGTTATTGTTAGGATCAGATGAGATAATATTTGCAAGGTGCTTGGTTCATAGTAGGTACTGTGTAAATGCTTATTCCCTTCCTTCCTTTTCATATGTCTTTTAAGACATCTTATCTCGTAGTCAAATGTATACACACATGTGTATATACATGTACACATATGTATATATTCACATGTTTACATATGTGTATGTGTGTATATATATATAATGGAGGGAAGGGGAGGAGAGAGAGAGAGAATGAGAGGAGAGAAAGAGAGAGAGAGAGAACACTAGCTTATAACTTCCACTAGATTTTAATCTCCTTCAGGGCAAGGACCACAGCATAGTGACAACGCCCAATACAGGGTGTCCAGCATATGTCTAGTGCATAAATAAATGATGACTCTTTCCTCCCTTTCATGTTTCCAGGGCAAGTTGTTGCTCATTAAAATCTGCTTTAGAAATGCAGGGAGCTCTCATTATAAAAGCAGTTGTAAGTTAAATAAACACACCATTGGTTTGAGAACCAAAATGCCAGTCCAATTTGTGTATTATGGATAGCTACTGTAGAGAGGTAGCCGAGTAGGCTGGAGAGAGTTCCTGCCTCTGGAATCAGGAAGTTCTGGGCTCCAGCCTACCAGACGCACAGTGACTGTGTGACCCTGAGCAAGTCACTTCTCAGTGTCCCAGACAACTCTCTAAGATTCTAAGTTGCAGAGCAGGTATTGCTATGCATGAGTAGAGGAGGCTTCCCTCTTTAGGAGTTCCCTGTATGTTGAAATCATATCTCGATACAAGAAAAAAAAAGAGACTTTAAGGGAATAGCATGTTTCCTCTGTGTCACTTTGGCTGGCCTGCAAGTTCCTCAGTCTTTTTTTTTTTTTTTTGCTTTTTGGAGGGGGTAGGGCAGGGCAATTGGGATTAAGTGACTTGCCCAAGGTCACATGCTAGTAAGTGTTAAGTGTTGGAGACTGAATTTGAACTCAGGTCCTCCTGAATCCAGGGCTGGTGCTCTATTCACTGAGCCACCTAGCCACCCCTCTCAGAGTCTTCTTCTACAGCTTCTTGAGGGCCCATGGCCTTTTGTTTTTGTCTTTGCATCTCCAAGACCTAGCATAGTGTCTGAAAACTAGTAGGGGCTTCACATATGCCTGTGGAGTTGACTTCATTCCTCACTGCACCAGGAATAAGTTTGGAGATAAATACTGGCTTATATATGGACACTGACCTTTGTATGGAGTTATGGTTCTGCTCTTTTGATCCAGACCTCTGACATTGGTAGCCTAATCAACTTACTCTGTCAGTAAAGAAAACAACTGTTTTGTGTCTTCTAGTCTTACCGAATCAATGAAGTGTTGAAGGGGATAGAGTACCTGACTACTTGAGTTCAGATGTGGCCATGACCCTGCTAGTTGCATGACCCTGAGCAAGACACTTGACCTTTGCCTCAGTTTCCTCCTCAGTAAAATGGGGATAATAATAGTACCTACTCCCCAAGGGTTGTTGTGAGAATCGAAGGAGATAATATTTGTAAAGCTGATTGTAAACCTTGAAGGGCTAGAAAATGCTAATTATATTGCCATTATTATTATTATTATACAGGCTCAGATAGAAATTATATAACTAGTCACTGTTAGAAGTAAGACTCTCCTGACCCTGTGTCCAGGATTTCACTTAATTTGCCTGTACAAGTCCAAAACAACTAGTTGTATTTTTTTTTCCAACGAGAAAGTCCAGTAGTCAGCTAGTTGTTCTGTCTACACAATGCCAAAATTCATTTAATCTTTCTCAACTGACTTAATGGAATGGACTCGTTGTGTTGGCATTGAGAAGTCACAATCTGGGTGTCTGCTTCTCATCTGCTATCAATTCTCCCCCAGGATTGTCATCAGTTTCTTCTAGTAAAGAGAGGATTTGGTTCACAGATGGGAGCGTCTCAGCTATGCCATTGATTAAAGAGTCTTTAGGGCAGATGCATTCCTCTCACGTCACATGGGCACTGTTAGCTGCGAGACAGTGAGCTTGGCCACGGATGCTGGTGCCTTCTTTCCATTATGTGTTTGTGGCTGAGCAGTATGAAAAACCTGGCATGTCTCTGTGATATTTAGCTATTGCCGAGAACCTGTGAACAAGTTTGTTTTTTTAAAAAAATGTTTTATTGATGTCTCTTGTTTTTCCGTCAGTCATTTCTGAATATGTCATGAAGACCTCACCCCTGTTGAACCCTCCCTTGTAACAAAGAAAAGCCATTTACAAAAACAATGGATATAATTGACTGAATCTAACAATGTATGCAACATTTTATCCCCAAAATCCCTAGCCTGCTATCGTCCTGATTGATTTTTTAAAAAGTTACTGTTTGGCGGCTAGGTGGTGCAGTGAATAGAGTACTGGCTCTGGAGTCAGGACCTGAGTTCAAATGTGGCCTCAGACATTTAACACTTAATAGCTGTGTGACCTTGGGCGAGTCACTTAACCCCAATTGCCCTTCCTTCCCCCCTCCAAAAGGCAAAAAAAAAAAGTTGCTGTCCTCCAAGCCTGTTTTTCCTTCTTTATTCTCCCCTCCTCCTTCTCTTCTTCCTTCTCTTCTTCCTCCTCCTTCCTTTCCTTCTCTTCATTCTCCTTTCCCCTTCTCTTCTTCCTCTTCCCCTTTTCTTCCTCTTCCTTTTTGCTCCCTCTCCTCCTCTTCCTTCTTCTCTTCCCCCTCTGCTCTTCCTCCTTTTTTTCTTTTCTCCTCCTCCTTTTCTTTTTCCTCCTTTTCTGCACCATTTGTGGCAGCAACAGCATTCTCTTCTTACCCTTTGTACTCTGTGTTGTACCAAAGATCATGGAATCATAGACTTAGAACTGTAAGGCATGGTAGAGAAGTATAGCCCAGTTTCTTCATTTTGTAGATGAGGAAACAGAGGCTTAGAGAGGCAAATTGACTTTGCCAAGGTCACACAAGCTCTAAGTGGCAGAAATGAGATTTGAATCCAGATCTTTGACTCCAGAAATCATATTTTGTGCAGTGTGTATGGCCCCTAAATATTTGCTCAGTGGATGAACAAGGATTCATTAGATGCTTATTTGCATGTGGCCCTGGGATAACGAGCCCTGCATGGTCCCTGTCTTGAAGCTTTCTTTCTCTGAACAAAACCCTCGCAGGCTACACTTCCACCACCTTCACATTTTTCCATTTTCCATTGAAGCTCCATTTTGATTCCCTGCTTTTTTCTTCTCAGAATGGTTCCTTATTTCCTCTGAAAACTCTGAAAATGTTTCATCACGGACTTCATTACTTCGATCATCTCACCTTGCTTAGCAACCTTCAGTGGTTCCCCACTCCTTGCAGGAATAACTCCAGATGCCTTAACTTGGCATTCAGGAGTTGTCATAATCTTACTTTAATCTTCATTTCCAGACTGACCTACTAGTTGTCTCACAAGAACTCACCGCTGTATCCACATTCTCCCTTAAACATGACTTTAGCTTCCTACCTCCATGCTTTTGCATAGCAGCTAGGCAGCTAGGTGGTACAGTGGCTAGAGCAATGGGACTAGAGTCAGGAAGACCTGAGTTCTAATTGAGCCTCAGACACTTATTAGCTCTGTGACTGGGGAAGTCACTTAACCTCTGTCTGACTTGGTTTCCTCAATTGTAAAATGGTGATAAAAGCATCTATTTTCTAGGGTTGTTTTGAGGATCAAATGAGATATTTGTAAAGTGCTTAGTACATGCCTAGTGTATACTAAATGCTTAATAAATGCCTGTTCCCTTCCCTTGCATCTTTACTTTCCTTCATGTCATACCATCCACATGGGACATGTCTCCTTCTTCCCTTTGTTTATCCATATTGCATTCAGTATTCATCACCAAGCTTGAATCTCACCTCCTCTGTACAACTTTCCTTGGCTATCCCAGTTTTAAGTGATCTCTTTCTGTTGGATCCTCCTAAAGCAATTACTTTCAGTTTCCTTGGGTATTAATCACATTTTGTGACATCTCTCCTATTGTAAAATGTAAGTTCCTTGAGAGCAGGGATTGTTATAACCCCAGTATCTAGCACAAGTGGGTGTTTAATAGAATCTTGTTGAGTTGTATTGCCTTTCACACAGGAAGCCTCTATAGACATAGGTGAATTTAACTTGATTTTCATTGGTTTGTCAATTTCTCCACCCTGTGGTCCTTTTCCTACTCCCATCTTAGCTTGTTGATTTGCTTCCTCCCATTTCCAAACCTTAACACATCATATTTTTTCATACCATCCTTTGCTTATGCCAGTCTGTTCAGTTACAGCCCTTCTTTCTGACAAAATGTTGACCCCCTACCATCAACCTTTTGCTCACAGTCAGTGTGTTCAGAAAACCAAGAATTTCATTTCTTTAAAAAAAATTATTTATAATGGTGATGTCATTTTGTCTGTTACTAGGTCTGTCTGTCAGGCTTTTCCAGTATGTTCCTCTAGGCTATACTCACTTTCCATTTAAATTTCCCTTTTATAGATATTATCCTGTGACTCTCTGATATGAGCACATTGATCCTGATTATCTAGTCTGTATACTATAAATCTTTGAATCAGCTTGCTAGTAATCTAATCTGTACACCACCTTTGCAGATTTCTCAGGAATCAGAGCATCCCACAAACCAGCATCAATGTGCATTTTCCTTCCTTCCCCACCAAGTATAGGTTTTTCTTTTTCTTTCCCACTTTATACCATCCATAAGACCTTTGTCATTTTTTTGGGAGAGATTGCTCATTTATTAAAAAAAAATTTTTAACATTTGTTTTTAAAACTTTGAGCTCCAGATTCTTTTCCTTTTTCTCTTCTCACCTACCCTCACTGGGAAGATAAACAATTCAATATAGGTTGTACATGTATAGTTACGTGAAACATTTCCATAGTTGTTATACTGTGAAAGACTAACTATATTTCCCTCCATCCTATCCTGCCCCCCTCTTGTTCTATTTTCTCCTTTGACCATGTCCCTTTTCGAAAGTGTTTGCTTCTAACTACCCTCTCCACCAATCTGTCCTCCCTTCTGTCATCCCCTCTCTTATCCTCTTCCCCCCTACCCCTGTAGGGTAAGATGCCCAATTGAATGTGTATGTTATTCCCTCCTTAAGCCAAATTCAATGAGAGTAAGGTTGACCCACTCCCTTTCACCTTCCATCTCTTCCCCTCCATTGTAAGTTTTCTCTTGCCTCTTTTATATGAGATAATTTACCCTAATCTATCTCTTCCTTTCTCCTTCTCCCAATATATTCCTCTTTCACCTCTTAATTTTATTTGTTAGATATCATCTCTTCCTATTCAACTGATCCTGTGCCCTCTGTCTATATATACATGTACACATATATGCACACACTCACATATATATTTATACACACATATACCCTCCTATACATACATATATATGTTTGTATACATATATATTCCCTTCAACTATCCTCATACTGAGAAAAATCTCATGAGTTACAACTATCGTTTTTCCATGTAGGAATGTAAATAGTTCAACTTTAATAATTTCCTTATGATTTCTTTTTCCTGTTTACCTTCTCATGCTTCTCTTGCTTCTTGTATTTTTGAAAGTCAAATTTTCTGTTCAGCTCTGGTTTTTTCATCAAGAATGCTTGAAAATCCTCTGTTTTCCCCTGAAGCATTATACTCAGTTTTGCTGGGTAGGTGATTCTTGGTTTTAATCCTAGCTCCTTTGACCTCCGGAATATCACATTCCAAGCCTTTCGATCCCTTAATGTAGAAGCTGCTAGGTCTTGAGTTATTCTGATTGTATTTCCACAATACTAAAATTGTTTGTTCCTCACTGCTTGCAGTATTTCCTCCTTGACCTGGGATCTCTGGAATTTAGCTATAATATTCCTAGAAGTTTTCTTTTTGGGATCTTTTTCAAGAGGTGATGGGTGAATTCTTTTAATTTCTATTTTGCCCTCTGGTTCTAGAATATCAGGGCAATTTTGCTTGATCATTTCTTGAAAGATGGTGTTTAGGCTCTTTTTTTGATCATGGCTTCCAGGTAGTCCAATAATTTTTAAATTGTCTCTACTGGATCTATTTTCTAGGACAGTGGTTTTTCCAATGACATATTTCACATTGCCTTCTATTTTTTCATTTGTTTGAATCTGTTTTATAGTATCTTGATTTCTCATGAAGTCATTAGCTTCCATTTGCTCCAATCTAATTTTGAAGGAATTATTCTCTTCAGTCAGTTTTTGGAATTCCTTTTCTATTTGGTAAATTCAGCTTTTTAAGGCATTCTTCTCCTCATTGATTTTTTGGGCTTCTTTTGCCATTTGAGTTAGTCTTTTTTTTTTTTTTTTTGCTTTTTGGAGGCAGTTGGGGTTATGTGACTTGCGCAAGGTCACATGGCTAGTTTTGGTGTTAAGTGTGTGAGGCCGGATTTGAACTCAGGTACTCCTGACTCCAGGGCTGGTGCTCTATTCACTGTACCACCTAGCTGCCCCAAGTTAGTCTATTTTTTAAGGTGTTATTTTCTTCAGTATTTTTTTGGGTCTCCTTTAGCAGGATGTTGACTTGCTTTTCATGATTTTCTTGCATCATTATCATTTCTCTTACCAATTTTTCCTCTACTTCTCTTACTTGATTTTCAAAATGCTTCTTGAGCTCCTCCATGGCCTGTACCCAATTCATATTTTTCTTGGAAGCTTTTGATGCAGGAGTTCTGATTTTTCTCCTGTTCCATGCTTGGATCCTTTTTGTCCCCAAAAAAGGATTCTATGGTCTGATTGCGCTTCCTCTGCTTGCTCATCTTGCCAGCCATTTACTTGACTTTTGAGCTCTTTGCCACGGTAGAACTCTGCTTTCAGAGTGGAGAGAACTTTGTCCCAAATCGCTGGGGTTTTCGCAGCTGCCGTAGCTGTTAAGAGGGCACTCTCTCTATAGCCCCCACAAGCTCTAGCACACTGACCACATACCCCAAGACCACCATCTAAGACCACGATCCAGATCCAAGCAGGTCAAAGCAAGAGTGATTACCCTCTTAATGGTCCCTTGGTCCCCCTATAATCTGCAGGACAGGAGCTCTGGAGGCAGCCATGCTTCAGCTCAGTCACTTCTCCCCCTGGGGGCAGGGGCCAGACCATGCTCTTCCTTCACCCCATTCCAATAGAGTTCCCTACTGACCTTTTACTTTCTCTTTGGCATTTTTGGGTTGAGAAGTCTGGAAACTGCCACAGCTGCTGGTGATTCACTCTCCTGAAGTCTGCTCTGGCTGGTCTGGGCCACCCCAGGGCTGGGAGTGTGTGGCTCCCATGGGACTCTGCGTGGCTCCCAGGCTGGTGCAATAGACCCTTCCTGTCAGTCGGCCAGGCTGTCTTCAGCAGGAGATTTGTTTCTCTCTGTCACTTTGTGGGTTCTGTAGCTCTAAAATTTGTTTGAAGTCATTATTTTACAGGTATTAGAAGTGATTGGAGCCAGAGCTCAAACCAAGTTGGTGTTTTTACTCTGCCATCTTGGCTCCACCATGACCTTTATCATTTTCACTTGTAGGTAATTGCCTTTGGAATGACAATGAATTTCCAAGGTAAGCCTCTAGGAAGAGACTTTAAGCCTAATTTTCTATAAACATTTATTGAGCACCTACCATGTGCTAGACACTGTGCTGGGATACAAAAAGAGGTGAAAGACAGTCCCTACCCTCAAAGAGCTTACATTCTAATGGAATAATCAACAAGCAGCCAAATATATACGAACTATGTATGGGATAAATAGGAAATAGTATGTACATTCATAATGAGTCTTCTGGAATGGTCAGTCATTGTGTTGGCTAGAGTTCATAAGAATTTCAAAGTTGCTTGTCTTTACATTAATGTTATTATTAAATTGCTCTCCTGTTTTTGCTTACCTTACTGCATCAGTTCATACAAGTCTTCCCAGGTTTCTCTGAAATCATTCCCTTCATCATCTCTTACATCACAGGAGTATCCCATCACATTCTTATGCTCAACTTGTGCAACACTTCCCCAACTGATGCACCTTACTCTCCTTAGTTTCCAGCTCTTTGCCACCACAAGAAGACCTAACGTATAGATAAGATTTGCTTTCTGCTCACAGATCTGCTGTGTTCAGTGAAAAATCCTGTCTTGATCTTTGACACACTGGTTTGTTGTGTTCCTAGACTGTTTTGTTCCAAAGCATGGAAAAGAGGAAAAAGTAATTAGGAAGGAGAGGGGGAAGGGGTCTACTATGTAAGTAAGAGTAACAAAATGGGCAGGGGGAGGGAGAGGGAAGAGGAGGTGGGCAGGTAAAAAAAAATTATTTTAAGAGAGCCTAGGGGAAAGAAAAGAGTAGAAGGAATAACAAAAGAAAAAAATATGCCTACATTAGCGTACTATAATTTTCCCGAAATATTGCCATAGAAATTGAATTTCATCCTCTGCTATGCATAAATTTGAGGGGAACAATTTACCTGTGCTGTTCATTTCATGTCATCAGTATTCTTTCCTGTCTCAAGGATCACTCAGTAGGGCTCATTTCATATATTATCTTCTGGGACCATTCAGCATTCATTTCTCCACACTGATTTTGCTGCCAAGTGTCCCCTTTTCAAGTCCGAAGATATCATTAAGTATATATTTTATTTTGCATCGCCTGTTATTTCACCCTTTAGTTCATTAGTTTGCATTCAGAATTCTCAGGGCCAAATCAATATCTTGGACATACATCCTGCTTTCTCTTTTTAGCATTAGCAATTCCTTTCTCAGACTAGATTCTTTTTTTCTCCTCCTCAGGAAGTTGTTCTGGGCAATGAATAATTAGTGTGTTTAGCAGAACATTAGCAGCTCTCAAATCTCTTTCAAGGAAGAGCAAGGCACCCCCTGGGATGTAAAGATGGAGATAAAAATTAGTTATGGGAACTCCCCTTAGAAGAACAATGCCTGTCTCTCTCTCTCTCTCTCTCTCTCTCTCTCTCTCTCTCTCTCTCTCT
>NW_027187343.1:4186429-4232513 GCF_028583685.1 Petaurus breviceps papuanus | reverse complement strand
CTCTCTCTCTCTCTCTCTCTCTCTCTCTCTCTCTCTCTCTCTCTCTCCCCCTCCCTCCCTCCAGTACTACTCATTCTGTTTGTTCCTCTTCCAAAGGAGGGAAAGGTATAATTAATTACTGAAGTATTAGCATTACTACTTCACATCTAGCTTTCCATTGTGCAGACCACTTTACAAGCCTTCTCTCATTTGTCCCCCAACAACTCTGTTTGATACATAAGGTATTATTATTGTCATTGTATAGACAAGAAAATCAAGATGCCAAGAAGAGTGAGTTTCCCGAGGGTTATAAGGCTAGTAAGTGTCAGAGATAGCATTTGAACCGAGGTGTTCCTGGTTTTGTGTCCACTGGACTATCTGTTATACTGCACTGTCCCCTCCAGTCATTAGATGCTCGTGAGTGCTAACTATAGCTCTGCCCCATATTAGTTATTTAACCCCAGGAAATTTGATTGGCTTTTCTGTTTTGACCTCTCTAAGATGAGGTAATCCTCGTCTCATTCAGGATGGTTTTGATGACCACAACCTGGTGCATAGTAGGTGTTTAATAAATACTTTTTGACTTGACTTTGATTGATGAAGCAAAACACTCTTGTGCTAATTGGTATTTTAATATCAGCTACATTATAGTCTTGTTTTAAGCTATTAAAACTTGAACCCTACAAGGAACTTTCTTTACAACCACCCATGAGGGATATAGTGTAAGTATTCTTATCACATCCAGTTTTCATGTAAGAGTTATGGGATGGAGGGTGGGGGACAACTACATGACCGTTGTCTTTAGGTATTTGAAGAACTGTCATGTAGAGGGGAGAGCAGTCTTCTGTGTGGCCCTCGAGGGCAGAACTAAGAGTAGTGGATGCATGTTCCAAAGGCATAGGTTAGAATCAAGGTCAGGAAAAAATGTCTTGACCAGGGAGAGATCCCCAGTGAAATGGGAAAATGGCCTGGGGATGAGTGGATGGCTTCCCTCTGGCTGGGGGCCCTCAAGCAGAGGAGGATGACCACTTGTCAGAGACATCCTAGAGGAGATCCTGAGCAGATCTGAGCTGGATGGAAAGGTCGATTCTGAGGCTTTTAAGTTGATTTTGTCTCTGGGCTCCAAGTCCAGAACTCTTCCCCCTGCACTATTCTGCTGCCCCTCTAAAACGAAGGAACAACTACCTGACCAGCACCTGTCTGGCCGCGTGTCATTCTACCTTTGCTCCTTTTAGAAACCAGCAGTTATTTCCCCTGCTTTTCCTGGTTACAGACTCTGAATGAGACTTCTGACTTGCTCATGCAGGGTAAGTGAGTGTTCCTGAAGGGGAAGGGAAAAAGGGAAAGAGTATTGGAATGTTACCTTTGGGTCCCATTAATGGTATTAGTAAAATAATGAAACCCCCAAGCAGGCTGCCAGCTACACAGACCTGAAAGGAACAGAAAATTAGTTGTAAAGGGGAAGAGGAAACTCACTGACACTGTTTCCTTTCCTTTCCCCTCCCTTCCTCTCCTCTCCCCTTCCTTGCCTTTCTCTCCCTTCTCTTTCTCCTTCCCCTTCCTCTTCCCCTTCCCCTCCCCTGCTCTTCCCTTCCCTCCCTTCCCTTTCCCTTCCCCTCCCCCTTACCCCCTTCTCCCTCCATTCCCCCTCTCCTTCCCCTTACTTTTCCCCTCACCTCCCTCTCCCCTTCACCTTCTCCTTCTTCTTCCCTTTTCCCCTCCATCTTCCCCCTCCCCCTTTCTCCCTCTCTCTCCCTCACTCACACTCCCCTCTCTCTTCTCGTAACAGAACAAACTGAAAATGTCTTTCCAGTTCATCGAGGGCTTCCATACTTAAAGCAGTAGTGGCCACTGAGGCTATTGGTGGACACAGTAACCCCTGAATCCTATGTCATGCCTGGAGAGGGGTTTCACTGGTGTTCTCTTTGGATTAGACTGGGAGGCTCTAGATTTTAAAGATTAATGAAGAGACTTCAGACTATAGGATGATACCTTTCTTTAGCTAGATTGTAAAGTAGTTGAAAGGTCTGGGTCAAAAGCAGACTGTTCTCATTTCTCTCAACATAATCAATTCTTATACCTCACATGTTTCCTAGGTAGAGTGATGTTCCCAAGAAAATATTGACAACTAGTAATTAGCTCATCTGTTTGCTCTTCTCTTGGCTGCAAGAAGAACAGCATCTGAAAAGTCCTTTATGAATTTCTTGTGTCTGCTTTGCACTGGGTGGATCAGAATGTCAATACTTGAACCAAATAAATGATATAGCGAATCCAGTCACCTGCCTTTAAGCAGAATCTTTGTGGTTGATGATGCAGGTGAAGAAAGGCAGTGGGAGCTAAGGTGTGAATGGCATTATGTCACTAAAGAAACCTTCGAGTAGCTTTCAGAGCCTTATTTGTTTTTATGAAATAAATTCTATGTTTAAGGCAACTAGTTTCTGACCCCATTGTCTCCTGGGAGTAACTGAGATGAGGGCTAATTCACCTCTACCTTTTCCTGAGATGTCTAAGATGCCCTTAACGAGTATTAGCAGAGTTGCAGACTTCTGCCCAGAGTGCATCTGGGTATTTGCTTGGTCAGATATGAGATCATAGGCTACTAGGATCTAAACCAGCCCAACCTCTTCATTTTATGGGGTGGAGAGAGGGTAGGGAATTGTGTTGTGTAGAGGTAAGACTATTTCCAGAGGTCCCTGGAGTAAGATTGTAAGTGGCAGAGCTGGCATTTGAACCCAGTTTCTGGTACCAGACCCAATACTCTATTACTCTGTGCTGTAAAGGTAATGCTAAAGTAGTGACCTGGCACTCAGAAAACATTTTGCCTAGTGATCTAGCACTAGGTTTATTTTGCTTTGTACAAGCAGTCCAAGCTCAGGCAGATGGAATTCTGGTTTCTAAGCCGTTATCCTTGCCGCCTTTTTTTTCTTCAAGCCTAGATCCTTCTCTTGAATTAGCTACATAGCAGTCAGGGATCCTAGGCAGGAAGCAAACCAGCTTTTAAATCTGATTGTCAGCACTAGTGACAGAATCAAGGGATCATACATTTAGAGCTGTAGGGAGCCTTTTATGTGTCTGGATTGGTCGAGTTTTATTTGCAAGAGTTTACGTTTCCTGAGAGGTGGGGCTGTTCCCATTTCTTCTTTAGACTGTGAGTATCCCTTGCACAAAATTGTTATTAAAAAATCCAGAGGAAAGGCAACCCAAAGGAAGGCTGCATCCAATCCATTCCCACCACACCTGATTCCAGCTAGGTCTGTAGGAAGTGGTAATTGAACCTGGCAAAGAGAAGAACTGAGAGAAACATAAACATGTTTCAAACATGTGAAAGACTGACTTGTAGAAGAGTGATTTTAAAGAGAAACAGTAGCCTAGTAGATAGAAAATAGCCTTAGAGTGGAGCAGCTAGGTGGTTCAGTGGATAGAGCATTGGTCTGGAGTCAGGAAGACCCAAGTTCAAATCTGGCCTCAGATACTTACTAGCAGTATGACTCTGAGCAAGTCACTTAACCCCATTTGCCTCAGTTTCCTCATCTGTAAAATGATCTGGAGAGGGAAATGGCAAACAGCTTCAGTGTCTATGCCAAGAAAACCCCAAATGGGGTCACAAAGAGTCCGACATGCTTGAACAACAGCAGTGTGACCTGGAAAATTCTCAGTGTAACTCTAATATGCAGAGTCAGTGCCAAACTTGCATCTTACCAATGCATTAAGAGGCAGTTTCCTAATATGGATCACTTCTGGTCCAAAAAGAAAAAAAAACATCCATTTTATTTGCTTCTGGAAGTCAACCCATAACCAATGGATAGAAATTACAGACAGGTTGATATTGACTTAGCATAAAGAAAAACTTCCTAATTGGTTTTTCCAGATGGAATGGACTGCTCTCTGCAGAGTCTAGATAAAATCATTGAGCTTGTCATAAAGAAAATTGATAAATCACTTGGGGACCAGTAAAGATGATTCAGTGATTTTAAGGACAAGGAGACAGAGCATCAAGTAAATTGGATGGCTTGTTCACTATGCACTAACCAGTCCATGGATTATTTGAGGATATTTCATTACTAGGTTTGGACATACAAATGAATAAAAACTAAAGTTCATCTTCATCCATTTTGAATTTAATTACTTAAGACTCTGCTCAGGCATGCAGTTATGCCAAATTGTCTAAGTACTTTCTAAATTGCTTTAATACAGCCAGGTATTTACAAAATTGGTAAATTGAGGAGGTGATAATTTCAGAAGGTCTAAATCTCTGAGGTTTCATCAATATAGGTGAGGTGTTCTCTTCATTGGAGCAGATTGCAACCCCTGTATGCCCTAAAAACCTATCATTTGTGTGACTGTGACCACACATTTCATCACCTGGTAGTCAATCCGGTAATGAGACCTTAATGAATTTGGCTAGAATGGCCCTGGGATAGCAGCCAAGGGCCTGCCAGCAGGTCCATGCTTCAAGCCCTTCCTGCTTGGGGATCTAGGGTCACTTCCACTCCACAGTGAAACATGACAGTAGGAAGTTAGTGGTAGAAGGGGTCATAATATTAAATGATCTTTCACTTAATAAAAGGATTTAGCAGAAGACATCTTCTTAATACATTTGTAATTTTGTCTGAGTTTATTTTTTTAAACAAAGTGGACACACATGTACACACACACAGGCACACAGACACAGAGTTTTATCCAGAACCTAGCTGGTTGACTCAGTGTGTGGAGTGTTGGGCCTATGTTGAGTTGATATCTCACCTCAGACACTTCCTAGCTGAATGACCCTGAGCAAGTCACTTAGCCACATTCTATGTGCCTCAGTTCCCTCATCTGTATAATGGTGATAATACCAGTACCTCTTTCATAGGCTTGTTGTGAGGATCAAACAAGATTGCATAAGGTGAATATGAATATGAGCTATTACAGCTATTACTTAAAGCAAGGTCTATGTTTTTACTAGGCATTTTTCAGGTTTCTTTTGTATAGTAATTACTATGCTTTGATCTATTCTATTCTAAAAATCTTTGCTTTAATTCTCATAGTTATTAGTCTACGAGTATTTAATTTTTAGGTTTCAAATACCTGTAAAAGTGGTCATGGAAACATAGTGCTAGAAGAGAGCTTTTTTATGAATGCATCCACTTTGCTCATTTCACAGATGAGGTAAATAGGCCCATAGATGTCAAGTGATTTGTCTAAGGTCACACAGCTGGCTTCCAGTCCAGGAAAACTTACAGAGCTAGCATTTGATTTTACCTTCACATTTTATTATATTTGGTTTTTTGGATTATTTTTTGCTTTTTGGAGGGGGGAAGGTAGGGCAATTGAGGTTAAGTGACTTTCCCAAGGTTACGTGGCTAGTTTTTTGCGTTAAGTGTCTGAGGCCAAATTTGAACTCTGGTCCTCCTGACTCCTGGGCCTTCACTGGGCCACTTAACCACCCCTTATTGTATTTGTTGTTGAGTCATGTCTGACTCTTCATGACCCTATCTGGTATTTTCTTTGCTAAGATACTGGAGTGGTTTGCCATTTCCTTTTCTGGCTCACTTTACAGATGAGGAAACTGAGGCAAACAGGATTAAGTGACTTGTTCAGGGTAACACAGCTAGTAAGTATCTGAGGCTGGATTTGAACTTACATCTTCCTGATTCCAGGCCCAGCACTCTATCCATTGGGCCACTTCTCATAGTTTTTATATGTGTGGTTTTTGGTAGTCTCTACTAGTATCTTCCCTTTTTCATGAATTACTGTGATTTGGCTTTATGTGCAAGGATAAGGTCTAATTTACCTTACACCCAATGTTATGGTAGACCAATAGCTGTTTCCATGTGCTAAATAAGCCCATTAAAAAAGTGACAGCATTAGTAAAAGCCCCTGATCTTAGCGTTTCTGTGTTCTTTGTCTTATTAAGTGTAACATTCTTGTGGAAGAAGGGGAATAATAACCTTTGTTTTTCAGTGGAAGCTTAGGAATGTTGCCAGAGTCCGGATGTTCTTCTCCATTTCCCATTTTGTCTTTCTCCCTACCAGCCTCTGAATTTCAATAACGATCTTTGAAATATCACTGATAAGTTCTAACTTGTGATGAGTGGAATGGGCAGAGAAGTCTGCAGACCCACTAACATGGTAATTATAAACAACAGTCCCCTCTAGGGATGATTTAGAATTCCCTTCTTTTTGTTTTTCCCTCCCAGCTCTGTTTATTTTTCTTCTTAAACATTCAATGTAATTCCTGGAGCATGGTGTTTGTGTCCTGTAAGAGTCCATCTGCTCCTGCTACTTTTCTCCCACCTGAAGCCATGATGTTACATTTGAAGCATCATAATCATTTTCACAGCAACTCAATGTGATTTCACACACGGCAGATTATGACTTCAGGTGGGGATTGAGCAATGCAAAATGATTAACCCTTTAAGCTCCAAGATTTCATTGTATTCCAATTTCCTTAACAACCAAAAGGAGGGAAAGAGATGGACAGCCTAAAGCAAACAAAGGCAATGCGGGATCCTGTTTAAATGATCTGTTCCAAATGTCCTCCAAACAGACTCTCGGGGAGGTGCTAAAGTTTTTGCATCGTGTCAGTTCTTTGAGACCAGAGGCTGTGGTATATCCATCTTTGTATCCCCAGCAGCCAGAAGGATTCCTGGAAGGTAGTAGGTGCTTAATAAATGCTTGTTAAATTAAATTTCTATCCAAAAAGTGCTAGACAAGTTTTCCTAGGAAGAAAAAGCAAGACACCAATACAAGCAATGAATGAATGAATAAAAAACAATTTATTAGCAACCTAGTATGTGGTAGATGCTGTTGTAAATGTGGCAAAACAAATTAAAAAATGAGATAGTAAATACCTGAACTCAAGGAGCTTACATTCTGATAGGTGGAGACAATCTACATTAGGGGGATGGTGTCCAGGAAAGGAAGTTTTGGATCAGGAAGCCAATGGGATGGAGGTTTTAAACCATAGGTTAGTCAATTGACAATACCTCCTCCTGAGGCAATAGTAGCATTGATTTGATTTCTGTGTTCAGAGCAACAGCTAGAATTGAGGTGGAGAGGGAAGTACAGAAAGAGTAGTAGTGAAGATAGCAAGGGTGAACAGCTGCATGTGATACGAAATATGTTTTTGTTGAGCCATTTCAGTCATGTCCTACTCTTTGTGACCCCATTTGGAGTTTTCTTGGTAAAGATGCTTTCCATTTGCCATTTCCTTCCCAGCTCATTTTACAGATGAGGAACGAAGGCAAAGAAGGTTAAATGACTTGCCCAGGGTCACACAGCTAGTAAGTGTGTGAGGTCAGATTTGAATTTAGGAAGATGAGTCTTCCTGACTCCAGGCCCAGCAGTCTATCCACTGCACCACTTTAGTTGCCTTAATGTTAAATATGAACCAGTGGATAAAGTAGGCTATTGAAGTTTACCCTCACTCACTAACCAAGACAGTTTAGATCCAGGTTGGGATTGATGATTAACATAAAAGATGGAGGTTGGCCACTTCTAAAGATGAAGTCCTGGCCCAGAATCATGACGGATACAGTATGACCTCAAGAATAATAGAAGGTGAATAATGGATTCTGATAAATTCAGATCTCTCAGTGAGTTGACTTTAAAGTCAACAGTTTAGGTTCTTTTGACTGTAGGGGGTGAAAGGAGAAAAAGTTGTATGTGTGTGTATTTAATACAACTGATGGACTAATATTTATAATTTTCATATAGTTTCCAGTTGGAAAAATGACTCAAGTGCCTTGACATCTTGTGAAAGATATTGCCACGAGAAGATTCCACAGGGCTCTAAATGCCCACCTCTCTCTAATTTCTATCAGTTTTCCCAAGTTGCCACTGAAAAATAAGAATTATAATGACTGCCCCATTCTTCTACATGAATGAGGTATTAATGAAGCAAAATACTCAGAGATGCTCAGATTAGTGGTACCTAATAATTCAGTCCCCTACATAATTGACTTCACATATGGAAATAGCTATTGGCCCACTATAACATGGGTTACAGTTACAGAATTGAATCCTCTAGAGAGGAGCTTTGTTATCCCTTCCTATTTTGTTTCTATAACAATGTTAAGAATTAATTAACTCTTTATGGAAGTGGAGGATCCCAGGGGTTGGTTGTGTTTTATATTTTGTAGCTTGACAGAGTTATCCTGTCTTTATACCCTCTAATCTCCCAGAGAATGATTTAAGTCTCCAGTCCCATTGGAAGATTCATGCTCAAGAGACATTCAGGAATAACAATCTTACCCTTTTGAATTTTGAATTCCTACCAAGCTTTGGAATTTCACCTGAAAGTGAGGGTGGGTAAATCAAAATAGGCAAGTTTTCTCATTATTCTTGGTCAAATTTGATTTTTAATTTGATTATAGAAGTGGCCAAAGGATAGGTAGGGCCCAAAAGACCCTTTTTTCTGTCTTTTGAATAAAGGCAACTTCTTCCAAAAACTATTATCCAAGGATAGCACTAGACACTCACACCATTATGGAAGGAACCCTCTCATTATCTGGTTGTGTTATTATTGTTATTAGGACTTTCCATCAAACCTTGAAAGGGAGTCATCTAATAAACATTTATTAGTGGCTGCTAGGTGCCTGATAGTAGAAAATTAGAAAGAACTAGATGTACCCACTTTAATTAATTGACATAATCAGAAGTGTTATACAGCAGCAAGGGTGAAAATTACCTACTTGAAAAATCCAGGGTCAGATGAATTTTTGTAATTTATATGTCTTCTCCCCCCCTTCAATTACTATAATGATGACCAGAGCCTCAGTATTTTTCCTTTCCCAACTATGTGGATTTCTCTTCTCTTTTCTACTAATCTCTGATCTCAATTATGCTGTAAGCATAATTGACTAGTTTACCTGTTATGACTCAGTAAAGGAAACTGGAAGTCATTATTGACCCTTCCCAGAAGACATCATTCCAAAGCATACTCCCAAACAACACCCCCTCCCCCTGCCATGCTAGACATCCTCAAGAAGAAATATGAAGAAAAAAATCCCAGAAAACATTTTCCTAGTAATTCCTCTCTGCTCCTCCCCTCCTCTAGTTATTAATAGGCTAAAATACAGTTTAGATACATTTATAGGGAGGATAGCTCACTGCAGTGGGGGAGGCAGGATTAGAACTCAAGTCTTCCTCACTCCACGTATGACACTTTATGCACTGTGCCACCTAGCTGTTTCAAATATAGTTGTGGACAAGTCATGTTAACTCTTTGTACCTTAGGCACCTTTCTAAGACTATCAGTCACAGAATAGGTGCTAACCTCCACTGGTAGGTGGTGTTTCCTAATGGGAAGTTAGATAAAAATGAAATCCCAGGTCCCTGAATGTGTCTAGCACAGAGCTAGAAATGGTCAGTTTTCCCTGGAGACAGATTCTCCAGGGAACTCAGTCTGACTTTCCTTGTGGAGATTAGCTAACTTTATTTGAAGGCACTGATAGAATTTTAGAGTTAGAAGGGACTTTATAGATGTGATTGAAATCTGTGAATAAGAGAGACTGGGGCAACCAAGCTCCAGGCATGATCAGTTTATTAGCAAAGCTATCAGTTGTCCATAAACGGGGTACAGGGCTCCTTAGTAACCAAGGACACCCCAGACAGTCAAGGCAACTCTTTTATAATAAAGTGACACAATCTATTTTTTAGCCACGTGGGCATTATCTGGTCACAATTGTCTAGAATCAGAGAAGGGGGATTTTACACACCCTGGAATATCTGACATCAGCACTTCATGCGATACATTTGACGTTTATTGTAAATAATTTTCTTCTAAAAGTGGGTGGTGGTTAACATACAAGAGAGAAAAAGGAAACCAAAGTTGCAGGCTTGAGGAGTTTAAACTCCATAATGAGGGAAAGAGGTAACTTGATTGATTCTTAATAAAATAAAGTAGTGTATCAAATTTTAACATTACAATTATCAAGTCCAACTCATTCATTTTATGAATGACAAAATAGAGATCCAGGAAGATAATGTGACTTGCACAAGGTCACATAGCTGGTAAACTACAGCCAGGAGCCATGATGACTTCAGATTCAGTGTTCATTCTGCCGGCTCATGTGTTGTCTCCTTCTAACTGTCAGAGAAAATGATTTATGTCTTGAAAGAGTATGGTGAAATGAGTCCAGTGGTTTAGAGATCCTGCCTCATGTTAGTTTTGCTTTGAAGTGGTATAGGCTGGGAAGGACTGTTTCCCTCTGGTATTACAATAGTCCTCTATTTGAGAGTTCTGTTGACTCATCCCTGTACTCATCTCAGTCAGGGCAGGCATGGGGCAAACGGAAAAGTGAAGGACTTAAAAAAATTGTTTTTTATTATGAATTAAGAAAACAGGATCATTTCAATATGCAAAGAACACGAGTGATTGTGTTAGAAACTATTTCTATTACATATGTATTAAAAAAAAGCATATATCATATTTAGCATGGTAGTGACAGAATTACCCTTCTTGTCTGTGACCTTTTGTGAATTTAGTTCATCTGTCTTCTGTGTATTTTTTAAAAAAGTTTCATTGTTGTCCTTCCTTCTCCTTCCCTCCTCCCTCTCTCTTCCTGCCTTCCTCCATCTCTCTCCCCTTCCTTTTCTTTCTCTTCCCTTTTTTCTTCTTCCCTTCCTTCTTCCCTTCCCATTTCCTTCTCTACCCTCCTCTTTCCCTCCTCTTCTCTTCTCTCCCTTCCCATTCCCTTCCTTTCCTTTCCCATCTCTTCCCTCTCCTCCCCTTTCCTTTTCTCCTGTTCCCTTCTTTTCCCTCCCCTTCCCTCATTTTCACTTTCCTTCCTTTCCCTGTTTTCTTTCCTTTTTTCCTTCCTTTCCATCACTTTTACCAGCCATTTTCACATCTTCCACCCCCAACAGAAACCCTTTCTCATTAAAAAAAAATCAAGCCACAATGACTTAGTAGATCAGGAGCCAGTCTCAGAGGAAGATAACTATATAAGTTCATTCTCTGACATATCCTAGCCATGTGACCCTATCCAAGTCATTTTAGTTCCTTGACCTCTTGACAATGCTCTAAGACAAATATATAAAACCAAGCAAAACAAATCCATTCAATGCTCATGTCTGAAAAATGTATGTCTCATTCTGCAGTTCCAGGTTATAACATAAGGTAGGAGGCATGATACATCAGCAGTCATTCAAAATCATTGATTATTGCATTGATCTTAAGTCTTCAAAGTTTTTTTTTCCTTTTTAGTATAATAAATTGTTCTGCTGGTTCTATCTACTCTACTCTGCAGTCATTCGTGTAGGTTTCCCCAGATTTCTCTGAATCTATCATTTTTACTTTGATAGTTTGAAAATTATGGCAGCTGAATGCTTTGGAAATTTGTTGATACATTTCCCAATTGATAAACACTGAATGTGGTTTCAAGTTCTTCAGAAAGAAAGAGCTCCTATAAATATTTTTGTATATATTGGTTCTTTCCCTCGGTCTTTGCTTGTTTTAAAAAATAAGTGTAGTAGTGGTATCGTTGGGTCAAAGAACGTTAAAGTTGTGTCATTTGAGGTAGAGTTCGAAATTGCTTTCTAGAATGATTGGACCAATTCATAGCTCTACTAATAGTGCTTTAATGTGCCTTCCCTCCCAAAGCCCCTCTGGCAATGACCATTCCTTCTCCCTCCCTTTTTTAAAAAAAATCTTTACAGATCTTATAGGTGTGAAGTGGAATAAATTGCCATTGACTGAGCATACATGTGAATATCTGTGTAGGTTTTCAGCATTTAGCTAGCCATCCTCTTCAAGGAATTTGTATTGTTAAGGGATAGATTGTATAAATTAATATAAATTCAACATTAATATGTATAATAGACAAATTGAGAAAAAATCTGGATGTGGGGAGTCCTAAATGGAGAAGTGAGTAGTACCTAGGGCTTTGAAAGAAAAAGGTTTAGATTTGAGAAGACTCACATGTGGAGCAGTCCGAATCCTGTCTTGAACAAAGTTTTGAAGTGCGTGAAATTAGTCTTTGGTGCTGGTATACTTTCCTTGATGTATCTCTCCACCACCTTCTGTTGTCTGTGCTTCCTTTCCACTCCTTCCATGTGCCTAGGGTCCCTGAGCTGCCTTTTGATTGTCCAGAAGTCCCCACTGCATCACTTTATATGCATAAGAATGATCCCTTTCTCCTCTCCCTTTTCTTCTTAAAATAAAAAAAAAATAAAATAAGAAAAAAGATACTTGTTGGTTTGGTATCTTTTGTTTTTCCCTATTATCAGAATTTCTTCCCTCTCCCTCCCAGAAAGTCAGTTCATATAACAAATGTTTTTTAAAGAAAAAAGAAAATGAGGAAGAAGAGACAAAAAAATGGGCAAAATTGATTAATACATCAAAAAAGTCAGAAAATATATGCAGCCCAATATAGTTGTGAACTTCCCACTTCTGCTAAGGAATGTGGTCCTATCTTGCCCTGTGGTGTTCAACAGAGGGCTCCCATTGGTGAGAGTGGGGTGGTACAATTATAGCCTCTTTAAGTATTCTGTATTCCCAGCAAAATGGCCTACTTGTGATTTCCCCATGACATTCCATCTGGAATGGATTCCCTCCTCATCTCTGCATAGCATCCCTGGTTTTCTTCAGAGCTCAGCTCAGGTAACACCTGTTCCATGAGATATTTCTTTATTCCTCTACCTTCTAAGGTTCCTGGGCCCTGAAATTACCTTGTGTTCATTTCATATCTATCTTGTACATTCCTGTATTTGTACATGTTGTTTCCTTGAGGGTAGCCTAGTGTCTAGCCCACTGCTGGGCACGTAAATGCTTAATAAACGTTGGTAGACTGATTATTTGCTTGTGCACCTTAGAATCTTCCCAGGAAGTTGAGTGTCTGCTCTTGGGACTTGGCTGATCTGCTTATCCATTGCCCTCCAGGAGGGATCTTCTTGTCCATCCCCTAGGACTCCTTGTTAAGATGGCAGTCATATGATGATGCTTCAGGGAAAAGATACACTTGAAACAGATGCCAACAAGGAGCTGACTGTGATCTGGAGGGAAACAAAGGCCAGAATCCCAGGGCCAGGTGTGTTCAGGTGCACCATGGAGCCTTGCTGTACACCAGTTACATCTGTAAAATGGACATTCACTTATGGATGACACAAGGTCATACTGGGGATGGAGCAGTACTATTATTTTAAAAGATGTGACAAACTAGGGGCTATGTTCATGATAAAAAGATTATTGTTCTCTTCAGTTTTACTGAGTTCTCAAGAGGTCAGAGGAACAACATTGAATTGTTCATTTCTTTCCTGATAAAACATTTACAGTCAATGCCTGCCCAACAGTTCATTAAGCAAGGCTTTCTCTCTTTTGTAGCCTGAGTCCTGTGACTACATCACGTCTTTCTTCCTGATTTTTGACATTCACTTTGTTCTGTAAAACCCAGTTCTGCTTATCAATCATGTTCAATATTAGGTTACTTGCAGAATAGAATCATTACCTTTAATGTTTAATAACTGTGCCACGAAGATAATACAATAAAAATCTGAGAAATGTAATTTAGAAAGGCTTTTGACTCAAGCCTTGTATTTTCCCCACCTCCCAAATCTCTTATAATCCTATCCCTTGGGCCAAGGAAAACCTTGTTTTCTCTCTTCCTTTGACTTGGTCTGTCTTTTTGGTGGGCTCCTGCCATGTCATGTATCATCTGTCTCAGATGGTCTCTCAGTGTGGGGTGGCTGAGAGTAGAGATTGCATTAGGAACACACAATGTCCTGTGCAGGGATAGTGCCTGATTGCAGCAGGGAGGGTGACGAGTGGTTGACTGCAGGAGCCAGGCCTGCTGACGGCAGCAGGTTAGAGTCTGCCGGAATGGAGCCCTGTACATCATGGAGCTTGGTGAAGTGTGGAGAATAGATGACCTGCCTGAACTCATTGACCTTGACACAAATGAAAAATGTCGTCGAGTTGTGTGGATGGTTCCAAATGGTTTCCAGAAGCTTTGGAAGCATCAGGGTCTTTTTAACAGAATTTGCTTCTATTACAGATGTCTATTTTAGAACAGTGAAGCCGTTTTTGGGAATCAGGAATATGAAAGTAACAAAAAAAATTCCCTTCCATTTAGGAATTCAAATGAAGTGGAATTCAACTCTTTTGAAGTATCTCTTTTGGGGAAAAAACATTGTATGAGCACCCTCCAAAATCTTGAGGTCGAATGCTACAGACCCAAGATAGCTGCTGATTTGTTTTATTTAGTCTGCTAATATCACTGTACCCTCAGCACCCTCATTTGAAGGATGTGGATAATAATAATGTTTGCCATCCCTATGCTTGTTGAGGGTGTGGGGAAGAAGGATGAGAGAATATTCATCAAGTACCACGCAAAGAAGGACACCATAGAAATATGTCTAGGTCCTGTCTCTGATGCACACTGGTTGTGGCATCTTGGGTAAGTAACTTAACCTCTCATTGCCTTAGTCAGCTATCTATAAAGCTATTTAAGTTGGTGGTGAGTTCCCATACAGAAAATTTCCTATGTATGTGAAATGACAGTTCTGGACCAAGAAAAAAAAATATCATGTTGGAGATTTCCCAGAAACCTGAGCTTCTTCCAGAGACTTGGTGTGAGATCTTGTCCTCCTTCCTTCCCCTTTCCTTAACTCCTCTCTCCTCTATCAAAAGAAAAATTTTTTAAAGACCAGACTCTGACACTATATTTGAGACCTTCTAGATAAGTCAATCTAAGCATTTTCCATCCTGGATGTGTAACAGTGGAACAATATTTTCTCAGCACTTCTACAGAACCAGAATATTATTATTTCTACCACTCTTGAACTACTTAAATAAACAAATGCATACCAGATAGCCTTACTTGCTTTGTTAAGAGAAAAAAAAAGCAAAAAGTCAGTAGGTCTTCATTTAAGCAGTATAAAATACAAAAAGACAGAGGTGGCATTTTTTTTTTCATCCTTATGTCTGAATTTTCACTTCATTGCTATGTAAGGGGTCTGTTTCATGGAGAAAAAAATGGAAAAGCCCTCAAAAATTAAGTGTATTTGAGCACAATGAATGTTTTTGACTGTGTCTGTGACTAAGGGGTGCCATCTTTAACTTGTGGGAAAAGATAGAAGGGGGTAGGATTCACAAGCTCATTAAAAACACTTCGTTCAAGAATGAAATATCAAGTAGGAGCATAAGTTAAAAAAATCATTAGGAATGGGAAATAAGTAGTTGAAAATTAGAAATTCTCTGCCTGATGGCTCTTGGATCTGATTTTAACTGTTCTGACCAGTTTCATCAATCAGTCCAGTCCAATAACTAGTCAACTCAGTTGGAATTGGACAGATACTTTCTTTGGGTTGATGAGTTATTTGAATTACTTGGTCAATTGAATCAAAAGTAAAATTTAATGCATCTATAGTCATATAAATTAGGTTAAATCAGATCAATGATTAAATAGCAATGCTCTCTCTTAAGGAAAGTGCAGGGAAGCTGCTCATTGTCCTAGATTAGGATCTTATGAAATAAATAATAAAATAATCACATCCTATATCTATTAAGTCCCTACATGATTTCCATTTCCCTGATCGTGTGAAGCTTTTTAAAAGCCACCTATATTAGTTTGTTTGGAATCAGGAGGGCCTTATCAGAGTTAGTGAGAAGGCATCTCTTTAAGGTTTTTTTTTTTCAGTGTGGTTCGTCTTTTTCAAAAATTGTACATGGCAGAATTTAGAAGAAACTCAAGCAAGGATCCTGTTAAAGGGATTTTTTTTTTTTGGGAAAAAACAATAAACCTTTTGTATCTGACCCTAAAGATATTGGATTTGCCTGGGGCTTATCACAGTTAACCAATAGAAGAATGCACCCAGGGGAATGCTTGTGTTAATACTGATTTGACCATGCCCTTGGAGTGGTCTTGGGGTTAAAGGTGGTGCCTCTTCTGTGTGGAGTCTGGAGATCTATGGATCTCTAGATCTGGAGTCTCTAAAACTGATGGGACTCCAGGATGAGTTAAAGGCTATTTTGTGGGTTTGAGTCATTTCTATGGTAGGTCTGATTCAAAACTTACACCCCTAGTGGGTCCTCCCATTGCTCTTTGAGTAATTTACTTCTCTAGTATTGCATTGGATCCTCTTTGGATGGGTGCTGCTCTCCAAGCATTCACTTGAGTGGATTCTTTTCTTTGTTGGACCTAAGATGAAGGATGAGAATGGAGGCTGTAGAAGTGGAGAATATTTGGGGTCAGCAAACAGTGGCTTTTTGCCAGCATATGCCTTTTCCCTGTTGACTGAGAATTCTGATAGGCTCCGAAAGGGAATGAGGCCTTATTCGAGGCACACACTCCTGAGTTCATGTTCTGAGGCCATCTTATAGTGGAAAATGAGGTTTTTGATATACTCCAAAAACTGAGTCTTCTTAAATGAGGTCCAAGATCGACCTACCGTATGCTCTTATTGTTGATTAGCTAATTGCTTTTTTTTTTTTTGCCTTTTTGGAGGGCAATTGGGGTTAAGTAACTTGCCCAAGGTTACACCGCTAGTTTTTTGTGTGGGTGTTAAGTGTCTGAGGCTGGAATCGAACTCGGGTCCTCCTGACTCCGGGGCCGGTGCTTTACTCACTGTGCCACCTAGCGGCCCCTGATTAGCTAATTGTTAACGTGAATTTCCCATATACGTAGTTTAGAATTGTTTATCCTGCTCCCTTAATATTTTAAATATTTTTTAATAGCTCTGTACCTCTGCTACATCTGAACAGAGGGAGAGTGAAGAAGATCGTTGAGAATATCATCCACTCACTAACAGAAGTCAATTCATTCCTTGTCATTATAGATCTGAAGATATACAGGGGTTAGACCATTTCTCAATTGGATGTTTATGGAAAAACATCTCTAAAGGGGGGAAATATTTCATAAAAAATCTCCTTCCAGTGACTTGCTTTTGGTTCCTCAATCCATTGGCTGTCCAACAGATTTCAAGTTCTGTGAGGGTGGAGACTGTGTCATCTTCATGACTCTGCCCCCAGTACCTTATTCAGGGCTCTTCTCATTGTAAGTGTGCAGTAAACACATTTATCAGCAGCTAGGTGGCACAGTGGATAGAGTGTCTGGCCTGGAGTAAGAGAGACCTGAGTTCAAATGTGGCCTCAGACCAGCTGTGTGACCCTGGGTAAGTCACTTAACCCTATTTGCCTCAGTTTTCTCATCTGTAAAATGATCTGGAGAAGGAAATGGCAAGCCACTTTGGTATCTTTGCTGAGAAAACCCCAAATGGGGTCATGGAGAGTTGGACATGACTGAAATGACTGGAACAACAGCAACAAAAGCATGTTGCACATAATAACAACTGCTAGCATTTATATAATGCTTTTATGATTTGTAATGCACTTTACCTATATTATCTCATTTGGTTTTCATAACAGACCTGTGAGATAGGTGCTATCATCCCCATTTTACAGATGAGGAAATTGAGGCTGAAATAGGTTAAGTGATTCAATGGGGCTGTGCCAGACATTCTAGGCCTGGAAGTTGCAAAAAAAAAACAAAAACCCAAAACCCTACTGATCTGCATTGATAGAGAGTTTCCTCACCTGAGAGTTTCTTGTAGCAATGAAATCACACATCCAGTCTCTGTCATTGTTTCTCCCCTATCAATAATAATTAATGATAAAATTATTAATTTTATTAACTTTTATGTATTTTTAGAATATATAACATGACTAATCAATTATTTATTAATATGATAAATTAATAAAACCATTAAAATTAATAATAAAATGCTCATTACTCTTAAAATGAATACTACAAGGAAGACCACATCCTTGACTTCTACTCTTCCCTCTCACTCCCAAATTTAGAGGTTGTTAGGCCACTGATATGTAGCTTTTGAAATCCTTGGCTGTTACCTCCATTGTCACCTTGGCAATGACTGCAGACAGCTTCTCTTCCCTTATCCCTGAGCTTTGTTCTGTGCCCTCCCCTCTCTAAACCAAGCTCCTTACCTTTCCTGTCTGTATCTTACTCATCCCTACTTACATGATAACAACCACTCACACGTTTCTGGGACTTTTAGAAGATTACAAATACAAAGCACTTTTCTCACAACAGTCCTGCAAGGTAGGTAATGCATGTGTTATTCATCCCTATTTTGCAGATGAATAAATTAAGTCTCAGACAGCTTAAGTGACTTGTATGTCATCCTCCTAAAAGTAAGTGTTGGAGCTGGTATTCAAACACAGATCTCCTGTCTCTGACTCCAGGCATCTTCACATTGCTCTATGCTGCCTCTCACTCCCTTTATTCCCTTCATTGGTTACCACAGGATTGTGCCTAGAGCAAGAAAGGACCTCGGAGGACATATAGTACAACCTTCTCATTTTTACCTTTGAGGAAACTGAGCTCCAGGTGAAATGACTTACCCAGGATCATACAAGTAGTGTTGGAAGCATGATTTGAACCTGAGACTTCTGTTGTTGCTGTTCTTTCTCAAAGAGGACCAAGGACATCATAAGGGTGATGTCTTGACTTGCTTGTGAATGAGATTTAAGTGAGGAAAGCTGCACTTTGTCCTGTATCATTCAAGTCTCATTTCTAGAATTCTATTTTCTGCCAACCCATGTCCATAATTTCTTTCAAGATTCAGGTAAAAAACCAAACAAACAGAATTTCTTTGAGTATTTTTTTCCTGATTCACTTCACTGCATTCTCTCCTTTTACTTTATGTCGTCTCAGTTTATACTATTTTATCTTACACTGGTCATATATGCATGTTGTGTGTTTTTAACCTAGATAGCGAATCCCTATTTCCTTTGTACTCCAAAGCATCCAGGATTTTGCTATTCTCAAGCAATGCTAAAAAAAATACTTTGTGGGTTTAAAGAGTAAATCCTGCAGGAAGAAAACATCAGAACTATAGCTCACCGACTATGTCTAACAACTCAGTGTGGCCGTAAAAATAATACAAGCCTTCTCTAGCAGTATTTTCTTCTGAAGGTCTGTGATTTTCCTAGACAATAACTGTGTTTTGGAGCAAGGATTAGGAGCTGTCTGAAAAAGGAATTCTCTAGCTTTTGAGAAATGGGGTCCCATAGAGGTAGATTTCATATGTGCCCAGGGAGAAGTGAAAAGAGAGAATTTATCGTATTGCTGATTGGGTAATAGATACCTGCTGTTTCCCTGCATCCTCTGCTGGCAAGCCTCCCTCTGTGCTGTGTAGAACTCTTGGCATACTGTCTGTGCTCAGAGAAGGTTACTTTAAAAATTGTGCAGACAGAAAGGAAGAAATGACAGTCCTCAAAAAGCCTCCACTAAAATGACCTTAAATTATAGCCTGGTTTTCCAGGGCAGGAGGGAAAAACCAGACAGGGTTTCAATAAGCAATTCTCGAATCTTGTCTGTCACCTGTCTGGAGTGGACCACTCTTTCCAGGACACGTGTGTTCCATTTCACTGGTGTTCGGAACAACTGTATGAGGGGGAAAACAGAATGAGGACTTGGGTACTTCCTTTCACAGTTGATTGGCTAATGAGAAGAGCTGTTCTCAGAGAAATGAGAACATGTGTATTGGAAGGCTGCCTTGGCTTAATGTTGCACATGATCCAGGAGGCCAGATGGCATTTTATGTGGTTTTCGCAACTGTGATTTTTGGATTGATCACTAAACCTGTTTGTACTTCTGACCTAGCTGCCTGCCTTTCTCGCAGGCTGAGCCTACAGTAACATACTTTGCATTTTAACTGCTAGTGCCTCCTTTTGAAACCAATGTCTGATAGTGGACATGTTTAGCTATCTACTGGTTGTTTTAGCATATACCTATCTTTTCATATTCCACTTAAGGAAATTAAATGCTTTTTTTTCTGGGTTATCTCAGTAGAACATTTTTCCATCTTACATTTATGGTCAGGTCTCAGTTTTTCATGTGTGATTTTTCTGCTTAATGGATAATTTGCAGAAGAATGTTCATCCTAGGCTGACTTTTTCCTGTTACCCAGATAAGCATTTAAATTTATCTTCCTTCCTGCTTGGCTGGTGTGTGCTCAGCAAAGACAAACTAACTTTATTATTAGCCTAGGACAAAAATAATTAGGAAGGTATGTCCACTGCAAGTAATTATATAACCCAAGTCTAATGTGAGAGATTTAGGGATTAGACACCATTTTGAACCATGTCTCATTTCTGTTGTCTATTAGATAATTGACCTTGGCTATTGAATCTTTAACAGAGCTTTTAAGCCATTTTATTATGTTATTTTATAGACTGATCACACTGAGTGAGAGGTTTTAAGCAGTCGGAAAAGGCAAATTGTGAGAATCACACTGCTCAGGATAGCAGCTCAAGAAGCTTCAGTAGCCCCCATTTCTTCGAGGATAAAATATGAATCTTCTGTTTCACATTTAAAACTTCTCACAATTTGACTCTAAACTGTCTTTCCAGTCTCCCTTTTCTACCCCCTACATTCCAGTCAAACTAACCCATTTGCCATTCCCTATACACAGCAGACCATCTTCCTCCCTCTGAGCCCCATGCCGGGAACACTCTTCCACCTCAATGTTACCTCTTGGATTCCTGGTTCCCTTCAGGCCTCAGATCATATCCACATCCTATCTGATAGCTTTTTCTTGTCCCCCAGCACTAACACTCTGTGTCTCTCTAAATTACTTTAAGGGGACTTTAAAGTCATACTTTTCAGAGGCTTTGTGAGATTAGCTTGACTGTTGATACCCTAAGTAGGAGATCCTTGTCTAATGGACGTGCTGTTAGAGGAACTAAGTCATATCAGTCTTGCCATTCTCATTTACTGCAAATGAAAATAGAAGAAAGAAGGGAATAGAAGAAAATATGATAAAGAAGAGAATAGAAGAAAATAGAAGGGAAGTTTTTTTTTAAATAGAAGAATGCCTTTTAGGTCCACTTTGGAGAGGCAAATGAAGGAACTGATTTTATCCATACCCCAAGACAACAAGAAGTATCATCTGATGAGGCTTTTGGTCATCTTGTATCTCAGTGTTCATGAGAAACATTTGTAAAAGGAACACAGTGAAAATAATTATGATATATGTACCAGGATCTATTGAGGAGGGTGAAGTAGTGAGACATTTTATGAAGAACTCCATAAGATCCTTCATAAAATGCCTGAAATAATAAAATCACATGTCTATAACAAAACAACAAAATAAGTAAGAAAATTAGCACAGTCCCAGGTTGTTGCTATTGTTTTAATAATGAAAAAAAAAATTTAATTTGATGGATGCTTAAGTAAATTAAGTTTTCATAGTCTTTTACAAACAAGGATTAAAGCCACTTTTTACCTCTTGTAGAACCTGGAGATGCCCTACTGCATGTGGCCTCC
This sequence comes from Petaurus breviceps papuanus, assembly GCF_028583685.1. Classification (NCBI taxonomy): domain Eukaryota; kingdom Metazoa; phylum Chordata; class Mammalia; order Diprotodontia; family Petauridae; genus Petaurus; species Petaurus breviceps. The sequence goes on along the minus strand of NW_027187343.1, from coordinate 4,211,263 downwards.
AGTGCACTGCTGTGATTTCCGTGAGCTGTTCCCTCTCTTCCCTCTGGGATGTCAGAGTTGAGGCTGCTGGTCCCTGGCTGACATTGCTCTGGGTTATTACAGTGATATATCTTGGAGCTGAGCTCAAGCAGGAATCATCCCGTTTCCTGTTGGAATTGATTTTCTGTCCAACTTTCATTTCCTATTGTATGTTCCTGTGGGGACAGTGCAGCTTTGTTAGACAAACGGGGCTTTCTCCTTTGGAGTCATTCCTTGATTCTCTTCAGATGTGCATTTCTAGAAATGAACAGCCGGGAAGCCTGGCAATAAAGGGGCTGCCTAGCCTATTGGCTTTGAACTTCCTTGGGGTTGAGTGTTGGAGCCCTGGCTGAATGTAGCATGGTCCTGGAAGCTAGAGATCAGGGATTGTATTCCAGGGGGTCCACTGACTCCTTTTGTAGCTTCACTTTTTAGTGCCTCTGACTTCCTTGTCAAAGCAGTGCCTTCTGCTCATGACTGCTGGGAATTTATTTGCTGAAGTCGAATTGCTTTCTTCAGGCAGTTCCAAAGAAAAGCTATGTTGATGTAAGGTATTGCTTCTGTTTTAAAATGTTTAAAACAAGTGTTCAGATTAGTCTGTTCTTGAGAAACAGTGTAGTATAATAGCTAGTGCTGGACTGAGAGTAATGAAGACCTCGGCTCAAGTCTCTTTGGATACTTGTAAAATATGGGACTAGGAACAAGTCACTTAACCTCTCTGGGCCTTAAGTCTAGTTGCTAAGTTGTAGATAAAAACCACAGGTACTTGACATTGACATAATTTAAGTTTAACACATTTCATTCATTAACTCATTAAACTTTTTAAGAAATTAATTATTTTAAAATTTTAATAAGCATTTATTTTTTCTCTTCCTCCCTAGTCTGTTTTGGGGAGGGGGAAAGGAAGCCCCCTTGTAACAAATATGAGTGGTCAAGCAAAACAAATGACTACATTAGCTATGTCCAAAAATGTATATCTTGTTTTTTTATCCTTTATCTGTCTCTTCTATATCAGGAGGTGGGTGGCATCCTTCATAATTGATTCTTTGGAATTGTGCTGGTCATTCATTGTACCTAGTAGCAATTTGTCTTTCTCATTTACTAACCATAGTCTGTTCTGTGTTTTAAGTTTTCTTTCTATCCATTGTTCTATTCCACTAAATTCCTTGAGGTCAGGAATCATACTTTTTTTTTAAAGTCATTCTGCTGCTTATTTCTCCAGCTCATTTTACAGATGAGGAAACTGAGGTAAACACAGTTAAGTGACTTGCCCAGGGTCACACAGCTAGTGTGGCTATTCAAGAAAAGTCTTCTTGACTCAGGTCTGGCACTCTATCCACTGCACCGCCTATATTGAACTTAGCCCTCGTTTATTGAGTTGAGTTGAAAGAGACAGTGTTGTATAATGGATCAAGACTGGAACTGGAGTAAAGAAGAACTGAGTTCAAATTCTGCCTCAGACTGTGTGGCCCTGGGCAGGTCAGCTGATTTCACTGGACCTCAGTTTCCTTATTTGTAAAATGAGGGAGTTGGGCTCAGTAATCCCTCAGGTTATAATTCTATGATCCTAGATAATTCTAACAGTAGATTATGTTGGAGAATTGTATAACTGGGAGAGCTTGCCTCAGGAGAGATGAGCTGGCCCTCTGCTGTGCCTTCTGCCTTCAGAATGCTAAGTGCTTAACCCAACACAGAGAGAAAATTTTCTTGGTTAGAAGATGGACATCTACGCCTGATGCTGACCTATGAGACTCTCAGTTCATTTAGATTTTTAATTGGCATAAGCAGAACCAACCCATTTGTCAAGATCACTGACCTTAGCTTTGATGCCCTACTGCCTTTACATTCACTTAAGTTCCTCAGTCAGAGCCAAAAAGAAAAAAAAAACACTTATTTTTCCTTCATGTGCCTTTAGAATATTTAAATTAAATTGGGCAGTTCCATCTACAGACTCTCCTATGTTATTAGGTTTATCTTTTGGTTGGAATTTGTCTATCTGTTATTGTGCCTTTTTGCCAACTAATATTAAAACATTAGTATTCCACAGGAGGACGTGAGTTCGGTTCCGGCCTCAGACACAACACCCACACAAAAAAACTAGCCGTGTAACCTTGGGCAAATTACTTAACCTCAATTGACCTCCAAAAGGCAACAAACAAACAAACAGACAAAAAAACATTTGTGTTTCATTATATTCTTGAATTCATACTTGCAGTGTTGGGATAACAGTTTAGCAAGTCTTCCTGAGCATCTAGCATGTGCAGTTCTCAGAGGCAAGGATTGTTTGTTTTTGTCTTTGTATTCCCCAGGGTCTTAGCAGAGTGCCTGGCATATAGTCATGTACTAAATGCTTATTGAATGATAACCTGGATTCCTGAATTCAACATGGCTGCCTGCCTGTGTGTGTAGGCAGGGAGCAGGGAGTTAGGCATGGGGGAGGTAAGATTATTGTTGCACCTGGGGTCATTTTTAGCATTGGCAGCCAATCTTCAATTGCCACTGTGACCCTTTCAATCTCACTAATCAACTTGGTTTTGGCTGCATAATCTTTACTAAATGGATTTGGATTTGAGTTAGGTAGTTTTCACTTGGGCAAGTATTGTTAACACCTTCCAAGGAAATCTGAGAACGCAGTGGCTTCTCATTTTATTTGAAAAAGCTGTGAAGGAAGTGTGAACAGTGCTTCAGGCAGATCAGGGTTGGGAAAGAAACACCATGCCATTTTCAGAGACAGCACTGGTGGGAACCATGTGAATATACTCTGGCCACTTTAGATCTCTTGGACCTAGCCAGTGCATCTGAATGCATGTCAGTGATTAAGCAAGAAGGGCTTGCCATAATTTTTTTGGTGTTTGTGCTTAGAAATGGCATTATGCTGGCCTGCTTGAGATCATGCGGTAAATAGAGGAGGTGTGAAAGAACAAAGCCATCCCAGAAGTGCAGGACAAACTTGATGTTTTTCTAAGCTAATGAATGACTTTGTTGGAGTCTTCCAACTCTTCCATCTTCCTGTTTCAAATGAGGCTCCCAGAGGATAGCACTGTCTAGCAGATCACATTGCAGAAAAGAAAAGTGAAAAATAACTCTGCTCCCTAGGCATAAACCAGTTACATATTTTGGGCAATGGGGGCAGAAGGAAGGGGGATGGAAAACATGAATAGCAAACATGCTTCCAAGAATAAGAGCAGAATTTCAGCCTCATCCCTTTATGCCAGCATAGAGCCATGTTCACAGGGTACCTCTTTCCTCTACCCCTCCCCCCACAAAAAAGATATTAAGCATGGAACTCCCATCGATTTCAAAGAGAACTCTGTTCTCTGATCAAGTTCTCTAGGGAAGCAAAAGAGAAGAAACAGGCTTAGTGGTTAATAGCAAAAACGTCTGTGAATTGCCTTGTGAAAGGGGAGACACTGATATTTATGTTCAGAATGGGGTGTAGACGTTCAGGCAAATCGGGCACCTGATAGAAAAATTGATTTGGTGTCTTCTTAAAGAAAACTGTGTGTACAACTTGCTTCATAAATTTTCTGTATTTTTATCCAATCCCTTTCTCAACTTCTTTATTAAAGGGAAAAGTGTCTTTCCTTTCGCCTAGGGTTAACCCCACTCAGAGTGTACATGATTACATTCTCTTGAGGACTTAGTTAGAAATATCATCATCATGATAGTTTCCTCCCCTCCTTCCTTTTCTTTCTTCTTCCCTCCCTCCTCCCTCCCTCATCCCTCTCTCTTTCTGTCTGTCTGTCTGTCTCTGTCTCTGTGTCTGTCTCTCTCCGTCTCTCTGTCTCTCTCTGTCTCTGTCTTTCTCCCTCTCCTTCTCCCTCTCCCTCTCTCCCCTTATTTTTGATGGATCCTGTGATTTTATCTGTATAGGAAGCTCTTGGTAAGAAGTTTTCTACCAGTGCAGATTGGTGCCTCCTCTTTAACCTGTACTCTCCTGGTTGCTGTGAGCATGAAGAGGCTAAGTGATTTACCCCAAGTCAGCCAGCCAGTATGTGGCCCTGGCAAGACCTGACCTCAGGTCTTCCTGAGGCCAACTTTCTGCCTCTTATCTGCACTCTGTCACTGTCAATCTTGTTCTCTCTACTGTTGCTGGTGACTTTTTTTGCCCCCCCCTTTTTTTTTTGCTTTTTGGAGGGGGGAAGGCAAGGCAAATGGGGTTAAGTGACTTGCCCAAGGTCACATGGCTAGTAAGTGTTAAGTGTCTGAGGCTGGATTTGAACTCGGGTCCTCCTGACTCCAGGGCCAATACTCTATTCACTGCACCACCTAGCCGCCACTGCTGGTGACTTCTTAATCATCAAATCCATCAGCTTCTCAGTATATCCTTGACTGCTCTGCAACATTTGACATTGTTGGGGACTTCCTTCTCTTTGAAATTGTTTCTTCCTTTGCTTTTGTGACTATCTCTGGGGTCTGTTCTAGTTCTGAATCATCTGAATCTTTCCTAGTCCCTTGACTTCACATTTAAGTAATTTCCCACTGTCTACCATCTACACTCTTTAGTTGTCTATATACTATTTAGAGGCAGTTAGGTGGCACAGTGAACAGAGTGTCGAATTTGAAGTCAGGAAGACCTGAATTCAAATCCTGTCTCACACACTTACTACCTGTGTAATCCGGCAACGTGTGCAAATTAAGTTGATGACCTCATCTACTCCCCTGGCTTCAAATACTACCTCTATACAGAAAAGTTCCAAATCAATCATCTGGCAGCCCTAATTCCTCATACCCCCTTAATTTTCATTTGGCTATTGAATTTCTTTTCTGGCTTGTCCAGCAGGAGTCTTAAGTTCAGCATCATCATCTTCAGTCGTCCCCTGCCAACCCAACCCAGCTCCTCAGTCCGTTTCTTTGCTTATATTTTCTTATGTTAGTGGTACTGCCATTATTATTTCATCTACCCAGACTTGGAACTTTTAAATCATCTTTTGTCCCCTTCTTCCCCCTTTTATCCCACTTCAAGGACTCAGAAATTCATGTCCTCCTTTGGATTCCTGTTATAGCTACCCTCTATCAAGTCATCGAACATCTATTAATTGCCTACTGCGTGCCTGGCACTGTGCTAATCTTTGGAGACCCTTATAATCTCTTATCTGCATTTTATGATAGCTTCCTTTAAAAAAATTATTTTACTTTCAGTTTTGAGTCTCTCTTCCCTCTCCCCCTTCTCTACCAATTGAGGTGAAAAAAATAAAACACATTCTCTCTCTCTCTCCTTCCGTCTCTCACTCTGTTGTTCTTACTTTCTCAAGGTAAGAAACAACTCAACAACAACATATATGTATATATATCCCACATATATAGGCATATGTATATACACATATATACACGTGCACATATACATATATGTTCAGTTGTTTCACTCACGTCCAGCTATTCACGACCCTATTTGGGATTTTCTTGGCAAAGATTCTGGGGTGGTTTGCCATTTCCTTCTCCAGTCCATTTTACAGAAGAGGAAACTGAGACAAACAGGGTTCAGTGACTTGCCCAGGGTTACCCAGCTAGTAAGTGTCTGAGGTCAGATTTGAACTCACACAGATGAGTCTTCCTGACTCCAGGTCCCACATCCTATCCACTGTACATAGTTGCCCTCTATACATGTCTATGGTCATGCACAATAAACTCCCACATTAATCATGTCTGAAAGAAAGGAAGAAAGAAAAGAACATATGCTTTAATCTATACTCTTGAGTCTATCACCTACCTGGAGGTGGATGGTGTGTTTCATCATGCGCCCTTTGGTTTTTTTTGTTGGTCATTGTGTTGATTAGAGTTATTAGGTTTTTGAAAGTTGGTTATCTTTATAATATTGATATTATTGTATAAATTGTCCTTTGGTTCTGCTTCCTTTACTCTGTATCCATTCACACAAGTGTTCCCAGGTTTTTCTGAACACATCACCTTAATAATTTCTTACAGCACTGTATTATTCCACTGCATTTCCTGGTGTCTATTTGGTTTCTGCCTGAATTCATGACATTCTAAATTTTGCATTTTTTCTATGCATTTTGTGGGGTTCTTGTGGGAATGAAACGAAATGATAGATGCGCTAGCAGTTTGCAGCCCAATGTAATGCCAAGTTCAAAGCCCAATTTGATGCTGTTATTATTGTTATTATTACTATAAATAGATTCTACCTAATTCATAATTATAGTCTAAAAGATAATTTGTAAGTTGCATTTTGGGGATGGTGGAACACACAAAGGGTATGTGAGTGTGGCTCTCTGTGTGTGTGTGCATGTGTGTGTGTGTGTGTATGAGTGTGTCTCAACTCCACCCACAAAAGTTCATTCAATCTAATAATATGCCTGAATTATAGTATTATGCTGTTAAAAACAGAAATATAGAACCTCTTATGCAGAATAATATTTCTGTGGGAAAGTGCATTTAGAAATTGACTTGGAGAGTTCAGAACACACCTCTCCTTGCTGTTACAGATGGGTTGATTTGGGAGATGACAGCTGCCAAGCCATTCTTGGGACTATTATTGGGGCCGGTGATATAGCTGGGAGTAGCCTTGAGGATCACCTTCATCTTCTCTCTCTCCTTCCCTCTTGACATTTTCACTTCTACTATCATGGATTCCATCTTGAGACACAGTGGCAAGGAGTAGGGTTATAATATGGCACCCCAGGCAGTAGCAGGAGCAGCCCCTCTAAAAGAGAATGGAAAAAAGGAAAGGAGGAGGGCCCCCAGTATCAGCAGCAGCTGGATGACAAGGGAAGGGGTTGCCTAGTTGGAGTGATGGTTTCTAGGTGGCCATTCATATGTGAAACATGCGTGTGAGCCAGACACATGTTGGTCAGATCTATCTCAGTCCTTGACTGTTGATTGCCTGTTATCACCTCTCAGTGTTGCATGAAGAGAATGATACCGGACTGTAGCCCCTGCGTCTACTCAGATTGGTGCCAGTTGGTTGCTTTCTCACCCTACAATATCTCCTATCTTTTATATTAGTCTCTTAGCAGTCATAGCATACTTTCGCTGGCCATTGTTGTCCATCATGAGAAAGACAGAGTGCATTAGTTGTTGTAAAAATAGCTGGCTTGTTGATGGGTCTGAGGCAAATAGAAAGCTGAAGTCTTTGCAGGAAACTTAAAATTCTAAGAGAGGTAATCACTTGTCTTGAAGTTAGTGTACCTACATATAGATCCTGGCTCTGACCCTTAGCAAAGTTCCTTCATAGGTTTCTGGGCCCCAGTTTCCTCATCTGTCAAATCAGTCAGTAAACATTTATTAAGTGTTTGCTATGATCCAGGTACGGTGCTAAGGGCTAGGGCTACAAACATGAAAAAGAAAGTTATTTCCTGCCCTCCAAGAGCCTACAATCTACTGAGAGAAACCTACACATGAAAGGAAGCTGATGGGAGTGGGGAGTGAGGAGAGGGGAGTAAATCAGCGATGGTGGGTTCTAATGAAGGAGTCCAAAGGAATGTATCCAGGTGAGAAATGAAGAGATGACTGACCTGGGCATCCTCCGTAAATGGAGGTTTGGGGAGGAGCTCTTTGCTCTGCTCTCCAATTACAAGGACAAAGGATACTGCTGAGGTGTCGTACCAAGGCTGATGGGATCTCCAGGATGATGAGGTCCCTAGAGGTGTGCTGGAAAAATCCGTCCAAATTATTATTACCATAATATGAGTACCAAATGAGGATCATAACATTTGCACTCTATCACTATTAAAACGTGAGGCCAGAGCCCATGTTTTTGCTCCTCTTTGTATGTCCAGTGCTTAGCGCAATGCCTCATATGTAGTAAGCACTTAAGGAATGCTTGTTAACTGACTGATTCTACATTCATGTCACTAGGTTAGGGTGATAACAATGCCTTGTAATTTTTTTTTTTTTGCTTTTTGGAGGGGAGAAGATAGGGCAATTGGGATTAAGTGACTTGCCCAAGGTCACACAGCTAGTAAGTGTTAAGTGTCTGAGGCCATATTTGAACTCAGGTTCTCCTGACTCCAGGGCTGGTGCTCTATTCACTGTGCCACCTAGCTGCCCCATTGCCTTGGCATTTTTAAGACCATATAGAAATATGAGGTATTATTACCTTTTAAATAAAATAATAATCTTCTCTCCCTTCACCTTCTCCTCTCCTTTCCCCTCCCATGTCCTCTCCTCCCCTATCTTCTGCTCCCCTGTTCCTCTCCGCTTCCTCTCCTTTCTTCCCCTATTCCTCTCCTCTTCCTCTCCTCTTCTCTCCTCCCTTGCCCTCCCCTGTCCTCCCCTCCCCTGTTCTTCTCTTTCTCTCCTCTTCTCTCCTCCCCTGTCCTCCCCTTCCCTGTTCCTCTTTTCTTCCTCTCCCCTTCTTTGGTCAGTACTAGGGACCCTAAAGTTGCAGCATTGAACTTTCCACCCCTTGGAATCTCTAACTTCCCTTGAGGCTCAGCTCCAGTGTCCTTGCTGCAGAGGCCTTTCCTATTGTTTTCTGTTTTTTTGTATATGCTTTGCATACACATGACTGTCATGTTCTTCTGCCCCATATAAACGGTTTTTGTTTTTTGTATCCCCAGCACCTAGTATGGTGCCTGGTACATAGCAGGTATTTAATAAATGCTCATTGAATTGAGCTTCTCCTTTGGTAAAGTAAGTCCGTTCCATCCTTTAGAGTCCAAATTAATGTCAACCTCCTCAAGGAGGTTTTCCTTGAGTCTAGTCCTTTTTCTGTGATCCTTATAATAATCAAATGAACAAGCATTTATTAAGCATTTGCTGTGTGCCAGGGCTTTGTGTTAAGTGCTGAGAATACAAATACCAGCAAAAAGAAAGGCAATCCTTATCCTCAAGGAGCTTACATTCTAATGGGGGAAAGAACACATAATAGATAGTAGAAAAGGCAGGGAGGGAATTGGGAGGTCAAGAGAGTCAGAGGAGGAAGTACAGAGAATTAAGTCTGGGAAAGGAATGAAGTATAAATGGTCCAAGATTTTCCTCCAAATGGAGGTTCTGGAAGGAATTCACCTAAGGGAGGAGAAGGATGCAGGGGAGGAGGAATCTTCCAGTGTGAGAAGACTCCAGGGGATCTTTTAGGATGAAAAGGCAACTGAGTCATGATGTGGAGAAGTCCACAGAGTCGGGGGGGGATGGGAAAGAAAATTATTATTATTTTTTTTCCTCTGTCAAGCCATAGCTTCATGATCTTTTAAAGTTTATAGTCAAATTCACTTATTTGCAGACCAGTCAAAATTAGATTTTAAGCCCCATTATGCTATTCCTGAGATAACTGAGTATTTTTGGAAAAGGGGTGCAGTCTGAACTTGTAGTTTCATCAGTACCAATATAGGGAATTTCCAGATGAGAAATCTCTTTCTACCAAAGTAAGCTGTGGCACTTTTTTTTTCTGGGGGGAGGGGCAACTTATAGCTTTCCTGAAAGTTACTTGAAGCAATGGGAAATTGCCCAGGGTCACATAGCTAGTAAGTATGTGGCAAAGGTATGATTCAATCTCAGATCCTCCTGGTTTTTAGGCTGGATCTCTATCCACTATACCACATTGTCTCTTCCCATTCCTGAATATTGAACTTGAGAAAACAATAAACCAAGCCAAACCTGAGAACGCCTGCAGTATACCAGGCACTAAATAATCTGGGAGAACATTAAAAACAAAACAAAACAAAAAAAATACCTAGAATACCTTGGCTTTTTACTACTAATATTGAATGACAGTAATACTGCTTATCCAATGAGCCCTAGAAGCTATATGTAAAAGTGCTTGAGTTCCCCAGGGAAAATGTACTGAGTTAATAGATGTTCTAACTGGCACAGTTCTGTGGTTGGACTTTTGTAAGAATGGTTCATTTATCCACTTCGCCTGGAGCATTCTGACTCATTCCACTAAGTTGTGCTAAACCTTGATCAGCCTGAATATTTCTTTTTCTTTCTCAAAGAGTCATTTTGTAGTATCCATGGCGTTCTCAGGGGGAAAACTAAAAGAAGTGATGCTTCTTTACATAATCATGCTATCTTGCATCTAATCCCCATGTGATTGTCATGGAAGCCTTGTGATCAGCTGCCTAGGAAAAGAGGTCAGTTTGATTAGCCCCAATTTGTAGAGGGAGAAGTAGAGACAGAGAGATGGGTGAACCATGGGAGATTAAACATGGACCTCTCTGGGAAAAAGGATTAAGAGATGCTTTCTAGGAGGATCTCTGTAAATATAGGAAAATAGAGGAAGAAGAGGGAGCAAGAAGCCAGGAGATAGGGAAGACCTTTAAGAAATACAGATTAGTCTCTCTGTTTACTGACTTTCCCAACATCTAGTTTTTTCTTTTAGACTATCCCATTACCACTCTAGAATCATAGGAAAAGTTCCCCTAATCCTGACTTAAGTTCAAAGTATTCTGAGCTTTAAGACCTGAAAAGTGCTTTACATATATTATCTCACTTATTCTCACAATAAGCTTGTGAGATAGGTGCTATTATTTCTATTATATAGATGGAGAAACTGAGGCTCAGCAAGGTCAAGTGACTTGTCCAGGGTCACACAGCTAGTAAGTGGCAGAGGCAAGATCCAAATCTGAGTATTCCTGTCCCAAAGTTTTATCTATTTCAATGTATCATTTCTCTTTTCACTTAAGCATTACGGGAAAAAAATTCCCCCATTGGGTTTAATTTTTTAAAAAGATAGTTTATAGGGGTGGCCAGGTAGCACAGTGAGTAAGAGCACCAGCTCCAGTGTTGGGATGACCTGGGGATCAAATCCAGGCTCAGATACTTAGCACCACACCCAGAAATAACTGGCCGTGTAACCTTGAGCAAGTTACTTAACCCCGATTGCTTTAAAAAAAAAGATAGTTTATAGGGATATCTATATGTATACACACACACACAAATACACATATGTACCTGTGTATATATCTTTCATTTGCAACCCTATAAACAAATTTCTTCAAAAAAAACTATATATAACAGAGATTCACAGTTTCATACACAGTCCTCTTTTGCTGTTCTTTGACTATGGAAATGGTCAAGTTGGATAGGAATTATTAAATTCAGAAGAACAAAAAATTTAAATAAAGAGACCTCATCGCTCCCTCCTGCTGCTTTAAGTTTTTGATGATTAAAAGTAAGAAGGGAACTATTACTATTATGATCAAGAAGAGAGCTATTTAAAAACACTAGAATGGAAGCGTAACAGGCAAGACTTCAATTGTAACTTTGTCTTACAGAGTTTCCTTTTCATAGTTCCACAAAACAAGTCTGTCTACACATTAGTCATATCTAAAAAATGTGTATCCATCTGCACTACCTCTCTATCAAGAGATGAGAAACATGCTTTATCATTAGTCCTCTGGAGTCCTGGTTGGTCATTGTCTTTGCATCACCCTCTAGAACATCAATGCCGTCTAGCTGGCCATCCATTCTTCTGATTATACCTTCATCCTTGCACCTGAAGAGTTTTTCTAGTTCCTCCTTATTCCATTTCCTAGCCCCACCCACTTCATGCATATCCGTTGGGGTAGACAACTTATTTTTGATAGTTACTCAAATAGAAAATGGATTGAACAAAAAGCACTGACATTTTCAAAGATGGAATTGGAAGCTGTCTGTTCCCTCTAGGAGCTAACAATAGAGATAAGATACCATATAAATAACTATACTACTAGTTAGTGAATTGGTGAAGATGGGGAGAAAATAGAAATACTATGAGAAATCTGAGAAGAGAGAACTCACTTTCTAGCTGGGGTATACTTACTTAAGGGAATATGATAGTTTCCAAAGATTAAGTATTTCTAGGGCTGTCATGTTGTGTGAGGATTAGACTTGGTCTGCTTGCCAGGGGTAAAGGGTAGAAGTTAGAGAAGGATATTTCAGTTCAATATAAAGAAAAACTTCCTGATAATTAGCAGAATAGACCGCCTTCCATTGGGAGGCAGAGAATTCCCCATCTCTGGAGGTCTTTGAGCAAAGATTGGATGGCGCATGACTTGTTAGGGTCATAGGAGAGAGGATTCCTGCATCAGCTCTTGGTCACATTAGGTCCTGATCTAATATCTGTTCCAACTCTGAGATGTTGTAATTGTCTTGTGAACATTCTGTGATGCTTCATAGATATGTCCCAGAGAACTTCTTGTGGTGGAGAAAACCAACTGGAAATGGGAATATTATTCCCTAATTTTTCAAAGAACTCACGGAGCAGACACCTTTGGATAATTGGCTTTGCTCATTGTATCTGTCAGTTTGGTTTTGTAGAATTCAAATGTACATAAGACCAGCCAGGTGAGGCTGCTTCTGCCCCATCCCCGTGGTGACCAGGAAGTGGTTCAGATGCCTTGCTCCAACAGTCCCTTCCTTCCCCCCTCCCCTTATGTAAATACTGCTCAGACTCCCAGACTGAATGAAACAACATGATAGAACTTGCATTGAAAATGCAACTGATGGCCCATGTCAGCTTGAGTTAAGAAATATATTTTAATTTGTTTAGCTCTCTAGGGAAATTATCAGAGCCTGCATGTGATAATCAACTTTAACATGAGCTCCCTGCCCCCCCCCCAAAAAAAACCTTCTGAAATTATTTGAGTGACAAAATGAGACTTTTAATCTACATAAATCCAGAACTCTTTTCCACCTCCCCCCCTTTTTTTTTATCTTGGTGGGGGATAGGAGATTTAAAAACCCACATTTGAATCCATTTTCTGCAAGTGATATTTTCGTTAGTAATTGTACTGCTAACAATAATGATGATGATAAAAATCACCATAAGGCAAGCCTCATTCTATCACTGTTTGTTACAACTCAATAGAATTGAGAAGAAGACAAGAGGCCTCTTGGCACCCACAGCCATAGACAATATTACCAAAAGAATTGCACTACAAAATAGACTGGGACAAGGTATTTGGGCGTCCTAGACCAGGTTTGGAGATTTTAGACACATCCATCACCAACCACTTTTTGAAAATTTCTCTTGGAAATCATAGGGAAAGACTATTAGGCACTAGAATCAACTATAACCTGATTTGAATGGACCCTATTACAAAGTAGCTAGGTGGTACAGTAGATAAAGCACTTAACCTAGAGTCAAGAAGACCTGAGTTCAAGTCCTACCTCATATACTTACTAGCTAAATGACCGTGGGCATGTCACTTATTCTCTGCCTCTATTTCCTCCTCTATCAAATGTGGATAATAATAGCGACTATCTCCCAGGGTTGTAGTGAAGAAAAAATAATACATGTAACATATTACATGTAATATATATACAATATGTATATACATGCTAGCTATTAATATCATTATTACTATTTCCCTATGTGTCACTAATTACACAAATTCAGATAAAACATAGGTTGACCATCTCAAATCACCTCAAAATCACACAAGAACGAGCAGTATTGGGTATAAATTGTTCCGCACATGTTGCCAAAATCATGAATTATTCTTTCCAATAAGTGTATAGGTTTATTGATTTAGAAATAGACAAGGCCTCAGAGGTCTTCCTGTCCAATCCTTCATTTTATACATGAAGAAACTGAGGCTCAGATAAGTTAATTAGTTGACTTATTCAAGGTCACATACTTCCAAGAGCTGGGATTCCAGTTCAAGTCTAATGACTCCTGATCTGGGACATTTGCCATTGTACCATCTCCTCCTTGGTTGCCATTATTGTGGAGATAACAACTGATGCTCAGGGAGGAAATTGTTTGTGGGTTATGTGCACTGGGAGCCTGTGGCTACCTCTTCATTTTTATTTCAGAGTGTTGCACCCCAAATGAGATCTGGTTTGGTGGAATAAATTGCCACCTTGTTCCACAAGGTAAGGCCCTGACCTTTTGCATTTTTTTGTTAATTTAGTTAGTAATTCTGTTAGTCCTTCCACAAATATATACAGAGTGCTTCATTTAATTCATCTGGGGCTTGGCTTTCCTTTCAGACACTTTGCTCAGCCTACACTATGGATTTTTCAGCTCCACCGCTGGAGTAGCTCCCTAGTGTCCCAGTGACGGATGACTTTGTCAGGCCTGGTATTGGATCTGTTACATGGTGGTGATGATGTATGATTCCAACAAAACAGGTCTGATTTGGGTTCTCTGTGCTCCCTGATTGCAATTCTGCTGCCATGCTGCTTTCTGCTTGGCTGTTCAACGAGTGGAACAATAAACCTTGTGACCTTCCAAAGCCTGGGCCTTTGTTTCCTCTTCTGTATACATCTTGTATGCATGATTTTTTTTTTTGCATGTTTTTGCCCTCATTAGAATGTCAACTCCTTGAAGATGGAGGCTATTTTTTTTGCCTTTCTTTGTATTACTAGAACTCAATATATGGTAAGCACTTAACAAATGCTTGATAACTTTATGATTGATGGTATAAAATGACAGTGTTGGCCTGGATGATCTCTGAGTTTTCTCCTAGTTGCAAAGAAATTCTGAAATTCTAGGTTGATAAATAAATAATCTCTACTGAGGTATGTTCTCATTTAAGCAGCTAGGTGGCATAGTGGAAAAAGCAAGGGGCCCAGAGTCAGGAAGACCTGAGTTCACATCTGGCCTCAGATACTTACCAGCTGTGAGACCTTGGGCAAGACACTTAACCCTGTTTGTCTGAGTTTCCTTGTTTGTAAAATTGTGATAATATTAGCCCCTACCTCCCAGGATTATTGTGAGGATCAAAGGAGATAATATTTGTAAAGCACTTAGAGTAGTGCCTGCCACACAGTATATATACTTCATAAATATTAGCTATTATTGTCATCATCATCATCATCATTTATAATTGCCCACTTCCCCCAGAAGACAGGTGCATGGAGGGTTTCTTTATAAGGAAGACATTTTTATTTGTTTGTGTACACTTTATTTTTAACATTCATTTTGAAAGAAATTTGAGTACAAAATTTCTTCCTTCCTCTTATACTTTCCCCACCCATTGAGAAGGCAAGCAATGATATAAATTATACACGCGAAGTCATGTAAAGCATACTTTCATATTAGCCATGTTACAAAAATAAAAAACAAAACTAAGAAAAAGAAAATTAAAAAGTATGCTTCAGTCTGTACTTAGGAGTTCATCAGTTCTCTCTCTGGAGGTAGATAGCATTTTTCATCATGAGTCCTTTGGAATTATCTTGGATCATGGTATTGATCAGAATAGTTAAAAATATTGCTTTTCTTCTGGTTCTGCTCACTTCATTTTGTATCAGTTCATATATGTCTTCCCAGATTTCTCTGAAACCATCCTGCTAGTAATGTCTTATTATAGCACAACAGTATTCCATCACATTCATATTCCACAACTTGTTGAGCCATTCTCCAATTGATGAGCATCCTCTCAATTTTCAATTTTTTGCCACAAAAAGAACTACTATAAATATTTTTATACATATAGATTCCCCCCCCCCTTTTTTGGATCTCTTTGGGATGTAGACCTAATAGCAGTATTGCTAAATCAAAGAGTGTACAGTTTTATAGCCCTTTGGGCATAATTCCAAATTGTTCTCCAGATTGGTTGGACCAGTTCATAACTCCACTAATAGTGGATTAGTGTATGTTTATGAGCATTTTCCTTGGATCTCTCACATTGCCTAGGGTGAATTGGTCCGTTTATCCCAGGCTTTAGGAAGGACCATGGAAAGAAGCTATTTGTGTTGGCCATTGCTGAGAAAAATAGACCAAACACCTATATGCCTCCTGAAAGGATGAAGCAGCTGCTAAAAAAAGAATGGAAGTTGTTTTTCCTTCTTTATTTGGGTAGAAATGATGCGTTTTGGGAACAAAAGTGAAGGAGAAAGTTTGATACTGTGGAAAAAGCTTTTTTTCTGGAGTCTGAGGACCTGGACTCCTCAAATCTGCCTTTAATACTTTGTATCTATGTGATGGGGCAAATTGCTTCATTGTTTTTAGAAGCAGTTTCCCTCATGTGTAAAATGAAGTGGTTTGATTTGCTGGCCTTCTGAGGCCCCTTTTAGCCTCAGCTCTTATGCATGAAGAATGATAGTTGATTATAAGGTACTTTATTAATGTCTCACTCAGTAAATCAGCAAGTCATTTTTAAGCATTTACTTACTATGTGCCAGGTACTGTGGGTACAGGTATAAAAAAATGAAACAATTCCTGCTCTCAGATTATTATCCCCATTTCATAGATGAGAAAACTGAGACTAAGAGAAACTGATTTGGCCACAGTCTCAGCCACAGGAGCTGGGATTGGAACCAGGTCTAGTAACTCTTAAGTCTAATGCTTGTCTCATTAAACTACATTACCTTGGTCTCTAGAACCTTGGATCCCATTGTTTCTCTGCCTGTTTATTGTTGTTGTTGTTTAGTCATGTCTGATTCTTCATGACACCATTTGGGGTTTTCTTGGCAAAGATACTGGAGTGGCTTGCTGTTTCTTTCTCCAGATCATTTTATAGATAAGGAAACTGAGGCAAACAGAGTTAAGTGACTTGCCCAGGGTCACGCAGCTAGTAAGTGTTTGAGGCCAGATTTGAACTCAAGAAAATGAATCTTCCTGACTCCAAGCCACTGAGCTACTTGACTGCCTAGTACATAGTAAGTACTTAATAAAAAGCTTTTTGGTACACCCCCCCCCTTCCCCCATTGTAGCCCAAGATTATATTAGCTCTTTTGGCTGCCCTATCAAGTGCCTGGCACATGGTTGTGGCTGTTGCTCAGTTGTATCCAGCTCTTTGTGACCCCATGGACCATAGCACTCCAATATTATCCCCATTTTTCTTGGCAAAGATACTGGAGTAGTTTATTTTCTTCTCTAGTGGATTGCAAACAGGGTTCAGCAGTCCAGGGTTGCATAGCTAGTAAGTGTCTGAGCCTAGACTTAGACTTGAATTCTGGTCTTTCTGACTCCAGGACTGATGCTCTATCCACTGTGCCACCTAACTGCCCCTGTTTATGCATGGAACTATTCAGTTTGATTGACATACACCCTTCTTTCCTGCCCTCCCTTATCTTCTTATTCCTAGTTGAGTGTTGCTGATTTTCAGATGCTGACATTTCAGGGAAGAGCCTTCTGCAGTGATCAGTTAAGGGTCAATGGGCTTAAGTTAGAGAAGATCATGGATCAGTTCAGGGCTCTTGGCATATGCATTAGAAACCCAGGGAAGTAGGTGTCTCTGTAAACTGTGGGGAATGTAGTCACCCCCCCCCCCCTCACCTCTCTTGTCCTTAATCTTATCATGCTCCCTACCTAAAGTCAAAACATGTACACACTCAGGAGTTGAGATCTAAACATACTTGCTAAAGTGCATGAATTTTCCTAGGAATATGCAAAAGTTTTTTAATGACAGGATGCTATCGGTAACTCAAGGTTGATAGGGGAAAAAAAAGGTCCAAAATATTTACTCCTCAAAAGAATGTGATATTTAATGACAAAAGCAAGATGACTCTCATCATCTCCAGTTTGTGACCTGTATCTGGCTCTCTTAGTAGCTCTCCAAAAAGGTGTCCTCCTCCCGAACCTCCCCTCCCCAAATAAAACACCAAACAAAGAAAAACTACAGAAACAAACAAACAAACAGAGTCAAATCTATAATGAAGACTCCCTGTTATTGGTCTCAACCAGAGAGGTCATTTGGACCTACAACAGTTTGAGCCAACCAATTCAGCTTACGCTTTTAAACTTAAATTTGACCCCCATGGCAGTGGGCATGTTCATATTCCCCATTAGAAGATGCCATTATGGTTCTATACCAAGGGTTATCATACTGCAAATTCATAAAGTTGACCAGGCAACTCCCTTGATCCATAAAAACACACATACATTATAGATGACTAGAATGGTCAAGATTTTCTAACTGGATATTGAGAATGCTGCAAATGCTAAGTACCATCCAGCTCATGAGATTTCAAAGTGACTCATGTTCATGATTGGCCTTTGCCTTGTACACAGCAGGTACAAAACAAGTTTTGGTGGAATGAGTTAATTGATTGAATGAATCATCATCATCAAGTACTGTCATTGTCAAAAACCATTTTGTCAGTGCCCACTGTGTTCTAAATCCTTCAAATTACAGAATAAAAATGTAACTGGGCTTTTATAAAAACCATTCATAGAATTATAGAATAATAGAATTCTGTTGATAAAAGAGATCCCAGAGGTCATATCGGCTACCATGTACCTGAAAAAGAATCCTCTTTATTTGACCAATAAATGGTTAAATGGCCTTTCATAGACTTCTAGAGAGAGGGAAATCATTGCCACCCAAGAGATCCCATTTCACTTTGGATTAACTTTTATTGTTAAGAAGTTTTTACTTATGTAAATTCTAAATTTGATTTTTCTGTAACTTCCACACACTATGCCTAGTTTTGATCTCTGGTGCCCAAGGAGAACAAATCTATTTCTTCTTCCCTGAGGAACTTTGAAGCTAAATAGAGAAGATGGGACAAACAGAAGCAAATTATGCCCTGGACCCCTTTGGCATTCTGGTGAAGTCTGTGAACCCTTTCTCAGAATAATGTTTTTAAGTGTATATTAAAAAAATATGATTGCAAAAGAAACCAGTTATACTGATATAATTATCAAAATATTACAAAAAGATAAGTTCATGGACCCCTGGTTAAGAAATCTTTGCCACGGAGTGGCCAGGTAGCACAGCAAATAAGAGCACTGGCTCCAGTGTCGGGATGACCTGGGATCAAATCCGGGCTCAGACACTTAGCACCCACAGAAACACCTGGCCGTGTAACCTTGAGCAAGTTACTTAACCCCAATTGCTTAGGGGTGGCCAGGTGGCTCAGTGAGTAAGAGCACTGGTTCCAGTGTTGGGATGACCTTGGGATCAAATCTGGGCTCAGATACTTAGCACCACACCCAGAAATAACTGGCCGTGTAACCTTGAGCAAGTTTCTTAACCCCGATTGCTTTAAAAAAAAAGAAAAGAAAAAAAAGAAATCTTTGCCACACAACTAAATTCATTAAGGACTTCAGGATTGCCACTTACATATCTGCTAAATTTGAAATCAGAAGATCTGACTTTGAATCTTGGCTTTGCCATGTAGGTGACTTTGGGTGAGTAAGCCATATCACTCCTCCAGGGTCTCAGTTTTTCTCATCTGAAAAATGAGAGGACTCAACTATGTGATCTCTAAGAGCTCTTCCAGCCCTTGAGGCCCAAGGAGAAGAAACTCTCTCACGGTGACCATAAGGAGTTGTCTTCTTGATGTTTTAAGCCCCAGGTTGTAAACTGCAGAAAGCCAAATCCAAGCTGACCAAACACCACAAAAGCCACAAAGACAGGTTCAGTTTTATTTATTCTACATCCTGGGACCCATCTTCCTATGCATTCACTTGTCAGACTCCAACACTTTTATCTGTCACCGTTCAGCATTAATCACTTAACGGGAGAAGATGGAGTAGAAGCTCCCATTTGCTCAGCATTTCCCATGGAGGCTTTTGCCACTGGCCATGTGCCAGGCCTGACAAACAGCCATGAATGCAACTTGGCATAAAATGATGGGTTTTTTTGAGGTGACTCTGCCGGAACATCTTTTGTGCCTGGCAAAATAATTATCATGCTAACTTTTATTTTTCACAAAAGAAAATTTGATGGGTATTTTCTTTTAAACAGATTATAAGATCTGACTGTGTCTCCAAGGTTTATATGCAGGAGTGTGTGAGTGTATGTATCTCTCTGTGTGTGTATGTGTGTTTCTCATGCTGCCTTTGTCCTGTCTGCAGGGGAAAAAGGAAAAAGAAAAACCTCACAAATTACTGAGCCGCTATTAAACCATATGGGGCAGTGTACTCTTACTGCTCAAAGCTATGTCTGTGAGAATAATATACTGTTAGGCGGTGTGGCACAATAGGCAGAGCTTGGAATAAAGAAGACTTGAATTCCAGTCCTTTGACTAGATTGTTGTGTGACTCTGGACAAGACCCTTAACCTCTAAACTATATAACCTATGAACTTTAGTTTATAGCTGAGTTGCCAATTTGCATTGATGGGGGGGAGTTTCCCAATAGAAAGTGCCCTACAAGCATAAGATAACAGGTCTGGCCCTTCCCTCCCCACTCCCTGGCTAACTCCACCCTCTACTTCCCAAATACTCAAACCTACACAGTATAGCACAACTTATTACTTTCAATGGGGGAGGATGGATGGGTATGAGACATCAGGTCTGGTCTAAATACTATACTGTTTCCTCACTATTGGAGACAGAAGCATTCTCTATAGAAACTTTGTAACCCATATTCTGACACTTACAGAGTGGTAACTGTACTTTGATACTTAAATATAAACATATAAATGCATACATATTGACATGATCAGTATAGAAATTTGTTTTGCTTGACTATGCATATTTTGCCCCCCAATGGAACAGAACATGAGAAAGAAAATAGATTTTTGTTAATTGAAAAAAAATCTTTAAATGAAAAATGAAAAAAAAAGAAATAAAAAAACACAATAAAATATATTACAAGAAATTAAGAAAGTAAATGTTACCATGTCATTAACTTCAAGAGAAGTGTTTGAGAGTGTGTAGGTGTGTGTCTATACAAAAGTGGATCAGTGAGTTTATGACATTTCTTTTTTCTAAGGGGGAGTGAGTTTTTGAAGTGTCTCTGAACACAGTGGGAATAAGATAGAAATAAGAAAAGTCAGTCTGACTCAGTGTGACTCTTCCTTCTCATATAAATACGCCTACTACTAATCATACCTGTTCTTGCCAATTTATAAAAATGTTTTACAGATAGATGACATAAAATATGTAAAAGAAGGGTGTACTCTTAGGAAGGTGTTATAGAAGCCCGAGTATTTTTTTTTGTAATGGTTCACAACAGTGAACTGATGACTAAGTCTGCTACTGTTTTTCTCTAACAGTTTTTTCCCCACAAGGAAAGACATTGTCTCTTTACTCCTCTGACTCATTGCCTTCATCATGTCCTTCAAACACTTAAAGAAAAATCACACAGAATCAGGAAGAACACGGCAAATGTGAGTGACCTTAATTCATAAAAGGGAGATCTTGAAAGAGTATGGGTAAATCCAAGCCATTTCATTTTCTTCTGTATGGATTCAATTCAAAGCACTGGGCCTACCCAAAGCAGGCTAGTTATCCCACTTTTATTTTTGGTGGAAGTAATGATTATATTTCAATAGGCTCATTATTTCATTGTTGTATGTATAGTTAAAGCACCCTCTGCTATTTTATTTCATTTTTATTCCCATCCTTCCATGAATTCTCTATAGAGGATTGACCCCAAATCATTGTATCATAGATATCAACCCAAAATGGATCTTAGAGACCATATAATCCAACTCTTGTCACTTGACAGATGAGAAAACTGAGATTTAAAAAGGTTAAGTAACTTGTCCAGGGTCACACATGTCATAGGTCCACGAGTCTTCTTGATTCCATATCTAACCTCTATTACTCTGTGCTCTCTATCAATGTGGAGGCCTTCCTCTGGTTCCTTTAATAATTTAGGGATCCAAGTGTAGCATTCAGATTGTTAATCTGTTGTCTCATGCTTTATGTGATCAGGCCACCTCCTTTTCTGTCTATACTCATCCTGGATAGTATTATTTATATCGCTTATTGAAACCCATATTTTCAAGGGAAGAATGGTTTTTGAAAAGGATGAATCTTTCATCTTTGCAGAAAGTTTAGCCTGTGACACTGAGACTGGTGCTTCCTTATTGAGCATGTTCCCACTCTATGCTTTTAATTAAAATGAAAAAAAGTAGAGAAGACTTAACAAGGAATTGAGTACAGGAGCTAGATGATGGGGGAGGTTTTAGAAGAGTCAATGGCAGGATGAAGAACAATAGAAGAGCAGAGAGAGATTATAATGACTGGCATTGATTAGTGACTGGTTGCCTGCATCCTTAGTCACTGTACTCTCTCTTATGCTTAGATGGGGGTTGTTCATAGTTCTTATAGATATTCAGAGGACAGACAGATGCTGGATTGAAATGGGATAGGGGTGGGTGGTTTCTCTTATTAACAAATGAGGGAGAAGTCTTGGAAATAGATCTGGTGTGATCCTGGGGCTAATTGGTACCACTGGCCATTCCAGGGCCTTTTAGAAAAAAAAAAAAGGAAGTACCTTTCTGTAGGGCATGCTATAAATCTAGGTATTTTTAACTTTGTCAGTTAGATGGCAGCATAATCTTAGTAGAAAAGGGTGACATGGTGGGTGTGAAAGCATACCTTCTCTTCCCGAGTCTTTCACTGACTACCATACTTGGTGTGGGTAAGGCATTAGCTTCTCTTTGTTGTACAGGACAGTTGTCAAATACAGATAATGAAGCTGGCCTCTAAGTATCATCATGAGTATTTTGAGCTCACCAGGTGAATTTGCTGTTGCCATATTCAAGTCCTTGCATAGCATATCCAGACAAAAAGAGACTGTGTATATTAAAGTTGTTGATGACTTGTGACCCTTTTAGTGTGAACACCCTCCAGAGACTTAGACTATGGGAAGTAGAGGTTAACTCTAGACCACGAATTCTTATCCTAGGATTTGTGAACTTAAAAAAAGTTTTCCATATATGTATTTCAACGTAATTAGTTTCTTTTGTAATTCTATGTATTTTATTGTGTGCATTTAAAAAACTTTCTGAGAAGTAGTCTATAGGCGTCACCAGACTTCCAAAGGAGGACATAAGAAATGTGTTAAGAACCCCTGCTCTAGACAGAGCACGCAATTTAAGCCAATAGGCCTTTGACACTACTGCCTGATCATTGTTGATGAGGATAATCATAATAGCTAGCAATTTATGTAGCATTTTAAGGTTTGAAGTTGTTGTTCTTCAGCCATTCAGGTATGTCCAATTGTTGGTTACCTCTGTGGATCATACTGTCCATGGGATTTTCCTGGCAAAGATACGGGAGTGGTGTGCCATTTTCTTCTCCAGTGGATTGAGGCAAGCAGAGGTTAAATGTCTTGCTCAGGGCTACAAAGCTAGTAAATGTTTAAAGGTGGATTTGAACTTGGGTCTTTCTGACTCCAGGCCCAGAGCACTACTCACTAAGCCATCTAGCTGCCTTTAAGGTTTGTGAGCTGCTTCACAAATATCTTGTTATATCCTCACAACCACCCCTTGAGGCAGATGCCATTATTGTCCTTATTTTACAGATGAGGAAATAGAGAACAGAAATCAAGTGACTTACCTAGGGTCACACAGCTAGTAAGTATCTGAGGCTGGATTTGAAGCCAAACATACCTAAATCCAAGTTCAGTGCTCTATCCTGTGCCACCCAGCTACTTTCATCTATGAGAATCATAACTAACATTGCTATAGCCCTTTGAGTTGTGCAAGACTGTTTACAGACTTTGTCTTGTTTAATTCTGACAATAACCCTGTGAGTAGGTAATTCCTAGAGATATCATTATTTTTTTCCCCTCCCCATTGGCAGATGGTAAAACTGAGGCTGAGAATACTTAAACAATTTGCTGAGTGTCACAGGGCTAGTAAGTGTCAGGTAGGATTTGAAGCCAGATTTTCTAGACCCTTGATCTACTGGACCGCACTGATATCCACATGAATAAATTTGGAAAAGGTACCTAAAACTCATAAAGGGCTCATCTTTTTGTGGAAGTTCTAGGCTTTAGAAGGAAGTGGAAAGAATATTTACTGCAACCTCAAATCTACATGCCAGATGGAGAAGGTTGGGAAGGATTTCACCTCTAAAAGAATCCTTAAGGATGATGAACTTAAATTAGTATTCAAATGCTGTGGAGTGTAATCCTGCTTAGAAAGGGTCTGCAGCTCTCCACGTTGAGCTTTTGCTGTGTGGTACAGAAAAAGCAATGACTTTGGAATCTGGGGACCTTTTGTCTCACCCTAACTTTGCTGCTCGCTGTCCATCTGACCTCAGACATATCACTATGTCTCAATTTCCTCATCTATAAAATGAGAGGACTGTACTAAGGGCCTTTCCAGATGATCCTAATTGCAAATAATCTCCCCCAAAGCCTGGCTTTTTTCTTGCATTATCTATTGGTGATAGTTTTTTTCCTAGATAGCATAAAGGGTAATGAAGCCTTATGCTTGTATGGCGTTCACCTACACTGAAACATCCAATCCTCCCGACAACCCTGTGATGTAATTACTCCTTGGTTTTGAAGAGACACCATTGGTCTGTCTGTTCTTCGTCTCTGCAGAGAATTTGGATCATTGACTTTCAAACCCTTGGTAGACTCCTTTCAGTAACCAAAGACTTTGGAATAAGGTGAATAAGTTCACAGATAGCTGGAAAGGGGACTTAGAGATCATCTAGTCCATCCCTTTAATGTTACAGGTGAGGAGACTGAAACTTAAGTGACTTTTTCAAGGTCATACAAGTAAGTAGTCAAGAGCAGAGCTAAGATACAACCCAGATTCTCCAATGCAAAATTTACCAGTTAATCCCAGGACTTTATGAAGCTTCTACTCAGTGCTAGCCCCAGGGCTCTTTCCACAATACTATGTAGCCTCTGCCAGATGTGTCAGATACCCCCCAGAGTTTGGATTTGGATTTGTTCATCCATCCATCCATCCATCCATCCATCCATCCATCCATCCATCCATCCATCCATCCATCCATCCATCCATCCATTTGTTTACTTGTTTATCTATCTATCTAATCTATCTATCTATCTATCCATCTATCTATCTCTGAATTAGGCAGGATATGAGCTGGAGTAAAGGAAGATTTTGATGGGACTACTACACAATGGTGCTAATCACAGAGGCCTTAGACAGTCTTTCCGAGAGGACTTGGAATCTGCGCCTAGGGGAATTCTCCCTGCTATTAGATTGCAGAGGAGAGTGCACTATAAAATGCAAAGTAGTTTTGGTTAGGATCTCTCTCTCTCTCTCTCTCTCTCTCTCTCTCTCTCTCTCTCTCTCTCTCTCTCTCTCTCTCTCTCTC
>NW_027187343.1:4175641-4186419 GCF_028583685.1 Petaurus breviceps papuanus | reverse complement strand
CTCTCTCTCTCTCTCTCTCTCTCTCTCTCTCTCTCTCTCTCTCTCTCACACACATATACACACACACACAGAATTTTCCTTTGACTTGATGTATAAAGTGTGGTGAATAACTTGAGATCACTTGCATATCTATCTTCCTTCACTTGAGACATTACCTGCTTTTCCACAGTGTGTTTGGAGCATGTGAGAAGGTTCTAGAATACCTTTTAGGTACCACAAAGCCCATCTTCCTGCCAAGGCAAGAAACAAGGTCTCCCAGGCAGAGAACATAGCCAGAATCATAGTGATACTAAAGGCTTGTTGAGCCAAGGAATTGAATCAGAGCTTTCAGGAAGAGAAAGGGAGTTAAAAGCTATGTGGGAAAAGGGATACTGGAAAGACCATATTTCACAATTCCATTCATCCAAGTTCCTCCAGACAGCCTGAAGCTAAGTGTGTGGTTCAGCTAGTTATATAGATAAGGATAACTGGGTAGGGATTGTTTTTTTCCTCTCTCCTCTTTTATTCAGAATTGGCTGTTGACATTAATGATAATAACTATTACTATAACTAACATTTATTTAGTACTTACTATGTGTCAGGAACTGAGCAAGCCAAATTTATCAGCCTCTTTCCTCTGCCTTCATGGACATAGCTATATTGCATACAAAATGTGTTGTACACAATTTAAATAATTTGTAGTTACAAATTGCTTGATACAGGTCCCTGTTTATAACGAGTCTATGGGTTAGATTCCTACTGCTTTGTTGTCGTTGTTATTGTAGGAGGAGGAGGAATCTCACACCTAATACCCTGGAAATGACTTGTTTTCCAAACCAGCAGGCTTGTTTCTTGTTAAGGTTTACAGTGTATACCTATAATTTCCCATTGGAAATATAAATTCCCAATGGATGGAGAGTTGACCTTACAAGTCAGAAAGACATAGGTTGAAGTCTTGCCTCTAACATATATTGGCTGTGTGACCCTGGCCAAGTCACTTAACTTCTCAGTACTTTAGGCAACTGTTTAAGATGACCAATTGCAGAGAAGGTGCCATCTGTTTTGGTAGAGGGAGTTTCCTCACCTTGGAGTATTTCTGTATAAGTAAAATTACACAGCTAGTCCCTGGCCCCTCTGATTAGTCCACAGAAAATTTCTAACAGCATTATTATCATTGAATCTCAGAGCTCTGGATTTCTGGGGGTCATCTGGTCTCTCTTCCTGCCTCCAGGAAGGTGAACTTCTAAATCATTTAAGATCCATCACATGTTCATTACTTATTTTTTAAAGCAAAACCCCAAAAAACAATCTGTCCATTGTCCTGCAGGCTGTTTTGTGGTAGAATTAGGAACTGTTGTCCTAGAGGGCACAGACTTTCACAAGGGGAGGGTTTCCCTTATGCTTGCCACATTTATGTTGATAGAAAAAAAACCCAAAGAATTATAAGTGATGTCTATAATATTACTGCTCATCTTGACCCTGGGCCTCAATTTCAGTGGAAGAGAAAGAACTAATACTTTAAATGTCAATTTGAAGATGCTGAAGGGGAAAAATGAGCCACAAGAAGACATGAATTTATTACAAAGATGGACAGAAATACAATTCATCCCCTTCTTACCCTAGTTCAGGGCTATTTTAATAGCCTCCTAATTAGTCTTCTTGCCTCAAGTCTCTCCTTGCTCCAATCCATCCTCCACTCAGCTGCCAAAGCCATTGTATTAAAGTCCAGATCTGACTATGTCACTCCCCTACTCAGTAAACTCTGGTGGCTCCCTATTGCCTCCAGGAGCAAATAGATCCATTTAGCATCAAAAGCTCTTTATTATCTGGCCTCATTCTATCTTTCAAGTCTTACTATAGTGTTGCTATATACAAAATAAATAGATTTCTTTGAGGGAAAAGCACTAGCAGTCTAGAGTGTGAGGGGAAGAATCAGGAAAGGCTTTTTATAGAAGATCATGTCTGAAATTACACCCCATCTTGTGCTGTACAGTTCAACCAAACAGACCTTTTATTTTTTTATATATGACATTCTGTCTCCCCTTTCTGTACCATCTTTGTACTGGCTGTCTCTTATTTCTGGAATGTTTTTACTTGTCCCCTCTGCCTCTTAGATTCCCTCATTTCATTCAAGGCTTTGAATAACAGGTTAAGAAACTTGAACTTTGGGGGTGGCTAGGTGGTGCAGTGAATAGAGCACTGGCCCTGGAGTCAGGAGGACCTGAGTTCAAATCTGGCCTCAGACACTTGACACACTAGCCATGTTAATTTGGGCAAGCCACTTAACTCCAATTGCCCTACAAAAAGCAAAAAAAAGAAAAGAAAACCCAACCAAAAAAAACCCTTGAGCTTTACTTGAGAAATAGGGACCCACTAAAGATTTTTGAGCAGAGGTATGATATATGTGTATTATATATATTTCATATATGAAATGAAATGTTTACTGGATGTTAGTGCAGATTCAAACAGAATAAGGACTATATGTGTATAACCTATATCTAATTGCTTGCTTTCTCAATGGGGTGGATGGGGAGGGAGGGAGAGAATTTGGAATTCAAAGTTTTAAAAATGAGTGTTAAAAGTTATTTTTACATGTAACTGAGGAAAAGAAAATGCTAAATAAATTAAATATATTATGACAAATAGAATAAGGACAAGTTTAACATTCATAAATAACATAAGGCAATAGGATCTTATGGGATATCTCTAAACTGCTTTTGGTTACATCAAGAAAGAGTTAGGTTATACGTCAGTAAGAACTTGTAAACCATAATAAACCATATTACTAATTTGTAAGAACACATATTTGTAAACAGTGTTACTAACTGCAATTTTTTAATGAATTACTAATTTGTAAATAATATTTATTAACAGTAGATTAGTAAACAGTGGAAAATGTGCTGAGATTAGGTTTTTATTCTTTTAATAAGGATTTAGTCTTGGATGGAACAATCTTTCCTAGGGGCAGCAGACATTTTATTCACCTACTTTGGTCATTTGTTTGTTGCTGTATCTTATATCATCTTTAGTTTTAATTTCCTCCTTATGAGACTTTAACCAAATTCCTTTGCAAAGCAACTGTGAAGAAACTTGTCTAACTAAACAAAACAAATCCATATTTTGTTTGGTGGTTTAAAAATGTTTTGAACAACAAGACTTTTGCCCTTTTAACAATGATAGAGTTTTAGAGCTAGAAGGAATCATCTTGGGTCTGGGACCATCTTGGGTCTGAGCCCTTCATTTTCCAGATGACAAACTAATACCCAGAGAAGCTGAGTGACTGACTTGCCTAAGGCTACTGAGCTAGTTAGTGGCAAGGCTGAAGAGGGGAATGCAAGTGTCCTAACTCACAGGCCAGTGGCTTCTCATTATACCATTCTCCCTCTGGCTAGGTAGTAAACTAGATTGATCATTCACCCACAGGGAGGAGCCCCGTTTGGGGCAGATGCAATTATATACATCCACTTTAAAAGGCAGCTCAGGATCACTTGGAAGGAGAGATGGGGAGAAAGGTGACATAGAAACTTGAAACTCTAGAGTTTGTTTTTAAAAAAAAAAACAAATCACCACAAACCAAACCCCAAACTAACTGGGTCATTTCATTTTCAGGGTGAGTGGTGAAGAGCTAGCTAGGTGGCACATTGGATTGTTAAATCTTTCCTCAGAAAGCTACTAGCTGTGTCACCTAGGACAAGTCACTTAATCTTTCCCTTCCTCAGTTTCTTCATCTGTAAAATGGGGATACTCACAGTATCTACTTCCTAAGGTTGTTGTAAGGATAAGATGAGATAATATTCCTAAAGAACTTTACAACATGTTAAAGTGCTATGTAAATGCCAGCTATTATTATCATCAATTATTATCAGTGCTTAGTATAGTGCCTTAGCAAGTAAGTGCCTGCCTAGTAGGTGAATAGGACAGCTAGGTGGTGCAGTGGATAGAGAGCTGGGCTTGGAGTGAGGAAGACCTGAGTTCAAATTTGACCTTAGACACTTAATAACTATGTGACCCTGGGCAAGTCACTTAACCTCTTTTGGCCTTAATCCACTGGGAAAGAAAATGACAAACCACTCCAGTGTCTTTGCCAAGAAAACTCCATATTGGGCTCACAAAGAGTCAGATACAACTGCAAAATGGCTTTACAACAATACCCGGTAGGTGCTTAATACATGTTTATTGATTGAAGTAATGAACATTTATTGTCTAAATAAAAATTGAGTACAGTCAATTAGCAAGCACCTACTATGTGTCAGACACCTTCCTAGGTGCTAGGGAAACAAAGTCAAAACGGTCCTTCCCCTAAAAAGAAACATAGTATCTCTAAGGAAACAACCTGTACACTTATTGTGTATAAAAATAAATGCAAAGTTATATTGAACCAGGTAATTCCTGCCCACAAGGAGTTTACATTCCACTGACAAGCTGGAAAACAAAGACTAGAAATCTGGAAAAGGTTCCTGAAGAAGGGAGAAAGATCTATTTAGAGACTTAGAAGTGGTGGAGTTAATAGAAAGGTATTTCCTTGGATTCTAGGAATTCTTTTAAACCTTTGTTCTAACTGGGACATTTTATGGTTTATAAGTATAAAGGAGAATTATTATTAATTTTATAATGGTGGTCTGAATAATTGCTTTTTGTTTGAAAAGCACAGATCAGGGCATGGAGTGGCACATATGCCCTCTTTTTTTTTTTTTTTTAAGCAATCGGGGTTAAGTAACTTGCTCAAGGTTACACGGCCAGTTATTATTTTTATGTGGGTGCCGAGTATCTAAGGCCGGAACCGATCCCAGGTCTCCCGATGCTGGGGCCAGCACTCTTACTCACTGTGCCACCTGGCTGCCCCACATGCCCTCTTTTCATTCATGAACCTCTGAAGTTAACTGAATTCCTTTAGCTGTGCTCCCCTTATCAGGCATCACTATTCACTTTTTCACCGTGACCCACAACTTACCTAGAAGGAGTTTAAAAGCAGTGGCATTTGAGACCCATGGCCTCAGCCCCATTTTAGTCATGGACACATCCCAACCATATGAAAAATACATCTTCTCCCTAAAATAATGCTTTCTATAGTAGTTTGTGGGCTAAAAATGCCCATTGGTTAAGCATAGCTTCCAGCAAGATTGAAAACTCAGGCGCTCTAGTCCAGACTCACTTTAAATATCATTATCTTTCCCAGTTTCTTCCTTTCTACCTTTTGCCCCAGGTTTGGGTGGAGAGTTATAATGTTGTGACTGCAGATCAAATGTTAATTGGGATGGAAATGTATGAAAATATATTTGAATAGGTACAAATAGGGAAACATAGAGATATAAATATAAACATTTAAATATATAAAATATGTAAATACATTTATATATTAAATATGTAAAAAATAGATAAATATATCACGTTGCAGATCTCATGTTAATTGGGAAGGAAATGCTGACTAGAATATGGCTTGATGGGTTAAGCTGAAGCTCTCCCATTTGTCCACAGGGAGCTCTGTGGCATGAGAATCCCAGATTTTCCTTGAGAGCTTTTCTCTGCATGATTTTATGAGAGCATTCCTCCGCGTCGCCCCAGTTGGCTCACAGAACAGTACTGATCTGCAGTGTGCATATAGCTATATGTTGATGTTTGGAACTAGGCTTGTGATTTCATCAATGATGTGAGGTCCAGGTGAGGAGACACTTGTTCTGCAATTTATCAGCTTAAAAAAGAGTTGATTAGGGTATGTGGGTGGATGGGGGGAGAGGAGAATATGGAGATAGATAGAACTTGACCCTAGGTCTTCCTCTCTCTAAAGTCTGCTCTCTTGACTCTTGGCAACATTTTAGTGGTAAGATCTTTAAAGATCTTACTTAGGGCCGGTAGGTGGTGTAGTAGATAGAACTCCGGACTTGGATCAGGAAGTCTCATATTCCAGAGTTTAAAGCTAGCCTCAGACACTTACTGTGTGACCCTTGGCAAGTTACTTATTTGCCTCAGTTTCCTTTGTCAGTAAAATGAACTGGAGAAGGAAATGGCAAACCACTCCAGTATCTCTGCCAAGAAAACCCCAAATGGGGTCATGAAGAGGCAGATGTGGCTGAAAACAATGAACAATGACAACGACAATAATGATTTTACTGCCATAGGTCTCTTCAATGTAAAACCTGTGTTCTTGAAAAAAAAAAAACCAACTAGGCAGAGAAAGTGAATCACACCTAGCATTCAGCTCAGTCACTGGGAACAAGTCCAGTTAATTTCTTTGGTGCACGGTGGCCAAACTCA
Organism: Petaurus breviceps papuanus; assembly: GCF_028583685.1. Taxonomy (NCBI): domain Eukaryota; kingdom Metazoa; phylum Chordata; class Mammalia; order Diprotodontia; family Petauridae; genus Petaurus; species Petaurus breviceps. The sequence continues at coordinate 4,180,188 of NW_027187343.1, read as the reverse complement.
AGGAGGGTTGATTGTTGTGGTTAGACTGCCATGACCTTTTCATCTCTTTATAGTCATCCAAAAACCAGCAGTGGGTGGGAAATATTCTTTTTAAGGACAGCTGGATTGTGCTGTGATGGAGCTCTGAGCTTGGGGTTGGGAAGACCTGAATCCAAATCCAGCCTCAGACAGTTACTAGATGAGTGACCCCAAGTAAGTTACTTAACCCCTGTCTGCCTCAGTTTCCTCAAGTGCAAAATGGGAATGGTAACAGCACCTTCCTCTCAAAATTGTTGTGAGGATCAAGTAAAATAATATTTGTAAAGTGCTTGGCATAGTTCCTGGCACATTGTTGTGGTTTGTTTTTCAGTGGCATCTGACTCTTTATGACCCTGTGGACCATAGCATGCCATGCCCTTCCATCCTCCATTATCTCTCAAAGTCTGTTCAAGTTCATGTTTGTTGTTTCCTTGGCACTGTCTTTCTGTCTCATCCCCTGCTGTTCCCTTTTCCTTTTGCCTTCAATCTTTTCTAGCATCAGGGTCTTTTCCAATGAGTCCTGTCTTCTCATTATGTCATCAGAGTATTTAGGCTTCCATTGAATAGTTTGAATTAATTTCTCTAAGTCCTTGGCACACTTGATAAATACTTGTTTCGTTCATTCATTTGTTTGTTTGTTCCTTCCTTTCCTCCCTCCTCCCTCCTCCCTCCTCTCTCCCTCCCTCCTTCCTTCATTCCTTCCTTCCTTCCTTCCTTCCTTCCTTCCTTCCTTCCTTCCTTCCTCCCTCCCTTCTGTCCTTCCTTCCCTCCCTCCTTCCCTCCCTCCCTCCTTCCTTCCTTCCTTCCTTCCTTCCTCCTTTCCTTCTTTCCTTCCTTCCTTCCCTCCCACCCTTCCTTCCTTTTTCTAGTGGTATAACACTATCATTTTAATTATTGTAGTCTCATGTTTAAAGATTTATTCTTTTAAATAAGATACTCCTAGATCTGGATTGATGAGGTTATTCCATATCTATTAGGACAAATCTCACTGCCTGTCTATCCTGTATGACTCTGGTCCCCATCTTTTTTAGAAGCTCACCACAGGGGGCTATCCATCATGTGAGGCCTTGCCTTACTTTCTCTTGACATCTCAAGGATACCCAGGTAGTGCACAGACTGCCTATCAGTTATCCTTTGATCCTGCCCCGTGATTGGCCCATGTTCTCTTTCACTCATACAGTTCCTTGATGTTATCTTTCACTTTGATTCTCCTTCCTAATTCCTTGTTTGTGATGCATTGCAGCTTGTTCACTCCCACCAGGCCTCTGGGTGACATTCAGCCCAATCTTATGAGGGTTATTAAAAAGTAGTGAACAGAATGCTAGGGATATTGCTTGTCTTTGTTGAAGAAAAAAAATAGTGCAGCAAATTCAGTGCTCAAGATTTGCCTGTGTTAGACAATGAAACCAAAGGAGGACTTGATTGTATATTCCTGAAAAGGAAAAAAAGATTAGATTTTGTCTGAAGGTATAATGCTAATCATTTTAAATTTGGGTGCATTTTCTTGGCCTACATACGAGTTTTTTTAGATGAAAAATCTCTTGAAGTGAAATGGCAAGAGAATTTTTTTAAGGTGTTACTTAGTCGGAAAATCATTCCTGAAGGCTTCACATTTAATTACTTGTCAAGTTGCTGTCACCATGAAACCATTTTGACTATAACAAAATCAAAGCAAAGAAATTGGTTGGTGTCTTGTCCTCTTTTGTGTCTTAAAGTCATATTGTTAACTCCTAGAACAACAACAAAAAAAGATTGAGCATAAACAGTAACTATGCTGTATTAAAACTGGCAGAAGTGGCTAAGTGGCACAGTGTCAGACCTGGAGTTGGAAAGACCTGAGTTCAAATTTGGCCTCAGGCACTTACTAGCTTTTGGGATGTCAGCTGGGCAAGCCACTCAACCTGCTTGCCTCAGTTTTTTCATCTGTAAACTGAATCTGAATAAATATGTGTCTGAATAAGATTCATGTTTTCCTGACCCTCAAAGACTATAAATTGAATAACCATTATAGATCTTCATTGGTAAAAATATTTTTTCCTCGAGGATATGCCCCGACATTTGGTCTGGAACAAAAAATTATGATGACATTAGTAAATTTGGTAAAAAAAAAAAATCTCATACTCTTCTTATGGAAAAGATGGATAGATGTGAACTATATGGCGATACAAGTAGATAGATTTGAAACTAGTTAAATGAATGGCTGGTCTAAAAGAGTAATGATTAATAATTCAATGTCATTTTGAAAGGAGGTTTCTGGAGCAAGTCCCAGGGATCTGTACTGATTAACATTCTTTAATAATGGCTACGATGAAGGCACAAGTGCCATGCTCAATAAATTTGCAGATGACACCAAATTGGGAGGAATATTTAACACCCTGGAAAACAGTATCCAAAAAGAGCATTGTATAGATCTAAGATGAAATTCAATTCCAATAGACCTAAAGTTGACCTGAGTTTAAAAAAAAAACATTTTTACTAGCTCAAGATGGGAAGGTATGATTAAATAGCAGTTTGTCTGAAAATGATCTGAAGGTCTTAATGGATTGCAAATCCGATATGAGTCAGCAATGTGATATGACAGCCAAGTGTGATATGACAGAGTTTCTAGGCAGAGTTATGGAGATATTGGCCCCTCTCTTCTATATCCCCTTCTTGGTAAGATAGGTACCTTCAAAGGTACCTTCAAAAGTACCTTTGAAGTACCATGTGTAGGTCTGGTGCCCTAGTTTAAGAGAGGACCCCGAGAATGACAAATGGCTTTGATTCTTAACAAAAATCTGTTGATGTTTAGCCTGGAAAAGGGGAAATTTAGGAAGAGCATGGAAAACTTTGTCCAGCTATTTTAAAAACTGTCAAGTTGAGCGAAGTTAAGAAGCACTCATTAAGTACCTACTATGTACCTGGCAATATGCTTAAAGGCTGGGGTTTTTAGAAAAAATATGGCCCTCACGGAACTCACACTGATGGGAAGAATGATTTTGGACTCAGAGGGCTGAATTAGGAGCAATGGGTCGAATCTGCAATGAGTCAAATTTGAGGTTGAAGACAAGATAGCAATATCCATTGGTGGAATGGGTTGCCTCACCAGGTGATGCTACTTTCTTGGGCATCTTTAAGTAGAAGCTGGATGACCATTTGTCAGGTATGTTATAATGTTCCTTCTCTTTCCCCTTACACATGGCACTCCTTAGCTTGTCTCTGTGCTTTCATGTTGGTCATCCCTGAGCCTGGAATCAATTCCATCCTTTCCTCCACTTCAACAGCATCTTTTGCATGAGACCTTTAATGATTCCCTCAACTCTCATTTCCTCCTCCTCCAACTACCTTGTTTTTACTTTTGCATATATTTTCCTTTTTACTGTATATTCTTATTTATGTCCTTGTGATCTCCCCCATTAGAATGTAAATTCATTGTGAGGAGAGATTGTTTCATTTTTTTGTACTTATATTCCCAGTGTCTAGAGTAGTGTGTGGCATGTAGTAAGTGCTTAATAAATGCTTATTGATTTATTCCTTTGGGGTCTTGGTTGGACTGGACGGCCACAGGGGTCTCTTCGTACTCTTAAATTCTGTGATTCTTTAATTATAGTAACAGCACTAACAAGTCAGGTGGTGACAGGGGTAAAAGAAAGGAGAAGATAGAACAAGAAATGTTAGTAAGGCAGACTCGATAGGATTTGGCAACTGGATAGAAATGGAAGGAGAATGAGAGAGAGAGAGAGGATTCAAATGATATCAACAAAGTTTCCAATATGAGTGACTGGATAAAATGTTGGTGCCACTGAGAGAAATGAGAAATTCAGAGGAGGATTAGGTGTTAAGAGGCAACATCATAAATTAGATTGAAGACATGAATCAGATCAAGGGAGATGAAATTCTGAATGCAACAGGAGAAATCATTCTAATGAGGAAGGAAATGGAGAACTGTGGATTCAAAGGGAATTCATTGACCAATTTCTATTTTTAAAAGACTTGTACATAAAATGGAAGCAAGGATAGGTAATATATTGCCATGATCCTTTAGATAGAGGAAAGAATCAAAGAAAGGATGAAACTATATCACTCAAGTGGACGGGACAGTGATAATAGACAACAGAACAAAGGTAAATGTATTCAAATCTGATTTTGTTTCTATTTTCTCTGCCTAGGAAAATAATTTTTGGACTATAAGAGATGGGAGGGGGTTGTGATAGATAACAGGGTTAACCTAAGATAAATTATATCATAAAAGAAAATATAGTTGTTTTTGATAAGTTCTAGTCACAAGACTCAGAACTACATGCCAGGTTACTGAATGAATTGGCCAGTATGATTGCCTAAACTGCTGTGATGGATGATTTGAAACTTTTGCTCCTTTGAGGAATGGAAAAGAGGTTGCAGAACTGGAGAAGATGAAATCTCCTTCCTTCCTTCCTTCCTTCCTTCCTTCCTTCCTTCCTTCCTTCCTTCCTTCCTTCCTTCCTTCCTTCCTTCCTTCTTTCTTTCCTTCCTTTCTCCCTTCCTCCCTCCCTTCCTTTCTTCATCCCTCC
>NW_027187343.1:4169544-4175541 GCF_028583685.1 Petaurus breviceps papuanus | reverse complement strand
TTCCTTCCTTCCTTCCTGCCTTCCTTCCTGCCTTCCTTCCTCCCTTTCTCTCTTCCTCCATTCTTCTCTCCCTCTCTCCCTCCTTTCCTTCCTTCCATCCATCCATCCATCCATCCATCCATCCATCCATCCATCCATCCATCCATCCATCCATCATCTTTAGGAGTTAATGGTACTCTGGCTATCTCTGTATCATACCTTCTCCACTTGGACCATCTCTATCTCTTTCCCACTAGAAACTTGGACTCCACCCCTGGCACCATCCTGGACTTTGACCAGAGGGGATTCACCTTGTATTGCCCAGTAGAGGTCTACCTCACTTCCAGGCCATCTTCATGCCATGCCACCACATGTGTCATGCCCCCTTCCCCTCCTAACTCCGCTTTGTGTGATGTCTTCCCCTATTAAATTTAAGCCCCTTGAAGGCACTATGCTGCTCACTTGTATTTGGATCCCCAGTACTTAGAATAATGCCTATTCCTAGAAGCATGGGAAATAGAAGCCTCAAATGAAAAAGCCTTCACATACAAATAACTAAAGAAAGAGAGGAGAGAAGCCTAAGGATTTACTATTAGCAGTTAATAATTGATTAATTTTCAATTGATATGTTTCTTGTTAGGTACAAACTTTCTGTTAAATTTCTCTTAGAAGTTCATAGAATAAATGTCAGACCCAATAAGGCACATGCCATTTTAAGATGTTCCTCCATCAGATGAGATGGCATGGGGCAGTTAGGGGGAGGTGGGGTGTCATTTAATAGGGACTATAAGGAGAGAGAGGAACCTTAATGGAAAAGACAAAGAAATAGGGATGACAATAACTATGACAGAAACATATCAGTGTCAGGCAGAGTGAAGGCAACTCTAACCTGGATATGCCAATTTTAATTTGGAGGGAGAATACTTCTAAAGGAATTTGGTTATTGGTCTATTAATTGGAGGAGACTAGTCAGTGTTTCTGTGTATAGCTGACACTGGAGACATTCTAAGGAAGAGAGGACAGATTGAAATCAGCCTCAGAGGAAAGCATACCAATTTGAGATAGTGAAGACAACCCAAAGCTGAAGGCTGATTTTTAAAAGAAAGGAAATATCGATAGCCTAGTTAAACTAATAGAAGTCTTAACTAGATAAAAAGTAATCAGTCTTAACATACTTATTTAGACTGAGGCTGCTGGAGGAATTGCAGACTTGAATATGCTTTGTGGTATATTATAACAATATTATATGAAGGGTGGACAACTTTTGGCCAGGGGTTGGATCTCTCCCCTTGGTTTCACTTTCACTAGTACTAGTCCAATGTAGACCCTCATCACCTCTGCCCTTGACTCTTCTAAAATCCTTTTAGCTACTCTCTTTGCCCTCAGTCTCGCCTTTCTACAACTTATCCTTCATATCACTGACAAAGTCATCTTTCTAATGTGTAGGATCATCTTATAGCACTTGACTGCTTAAAAAACTTCGGTGACTCCCTATTACCCATTGAATAAAACCCAAACTTTTTAGGCCAGCACCAAGGTCCTCCATCATCTGGTTCCAGCCTATCTCTGTAGTGTTATTTCTTAGTACTCCTTATTGTGAGCTATATGCCACAACCTGACTGCCCCCAACATCTTTTTGCTTTGGTAAATATATCCCATGCTTAAAAGAGATTCCTTGGGCTCCATGGCACTCTTCCCTCCACTCCCCCCCCAGCCATTGACATCCTTCCCCTCCTTCAAGGCTGAGTTCAGATGTCCCTTCCTTCATCAAACCAAATCTTACTCCCTTACCATCATACCCTTCCAAGTAGAAGTGAGCTCTTCTTCCTTCTGAGACCACTATTTAACCTCTCCTATGCACTTATATCTATATAAATTGTATTAAATGGTTTGTGGCTTGTCAAATTGAAACTTAAAGGACTATCTTTAACTTCATTGATAAATACTAGGTTAAGACCCTCTGTGCTGTCAGAAGCTCCTCTGGGCAGTAACTGGGGAAGAATGAAAGAAAAGTAATGAAAAGACCATGGTTATCTGGAAAAGACATTTTAAAATTCATTAAGGCAGATGAAAACAGAATTAGGAGATAATGGCTCCAATACTCTTTTATGCTATTTGACTTTCTGGAATCTTCACATTAATTTTTCATATTAATTTCTTAGTGTTATTGGCTTATAAATAAAGAATATGGTGTTTGTGTAAGTTCTTTCTCTCTAATTTATGGTAACTTAAGGTGTGGTTCAGACATGATATGACTGACCCACTTAGTCATAGTTATGAGGCAACTCTGATACATTGGATAGAACACTGAGCCCCTGGAGTCAGGAGGATCTGAGTTTAAATCCAGCCTCAGGTATTAACTAACTGGGTGATCCTGATCAAATCACTTAACTTTTGCCTGGCTCTATTTCCTCATTTGTAAAACGGGGATAATAATAGCACCTACCTTCCAGGGTTGTTTTGAGGATCTAATGGGAATTGTAAAGTGCTTAGAACAGTGCCTAGCATAAAAGAGGCACTATATAAATGCTTGTTATTATTATTATTGTCATTGTTACTAAACTTTCCAACTCCTGATGGCAGTAAAACCGAAGGGCCCAATAATGAATATTCTTATTAAATTTATAGAAGCTTAAGTAAGACTGAATGAGACAGTAGGGCAAATATAGAGGATAAAACTGTCCTCTGAATCAGGGTGACCTAGATTCAAGACCCACCTTTGATATATACTGACTATATGACCTTGGGTAAGTCACTGAATCAGTGCTCTAGGTGATCCTCAGAAGAATTCTCAACAACTTTTTTATGTCATGAACACATCTGACAGCTTGGTATAACGTCAGACTATGGACCCCTTCTCAGAATAATGTTTCTAAATACATAAAATAAATGCATAATACAAAATACAAAAATAAATACTTAAAATAAAGCACACAGGATACATAAGAATCCAAGAATATTTAAATGTTGTTATTAAAAAAAACCCTAAATTGAAAGACCTTGTCTTAAGAATTCAGGCTGTGGGGGCGGTTGGGTGGCGCAGCAAACAGAGCACTGGCCCTGGAGTCAGGAGGAACTGAGTTCAAATTTGGCCTCAGACACTTAACATTTACTAGCCATCTAGCCAATTGACTTTGGGCAAGTCACTTAACCCCTCTTGCCCTGCTTTCCCCCTCTAAAAAGCAAAAAAAAAAAAGTTGCTACTATGGATTGATAGAGGAAATTTCTCCCCAAGAATCCCCTCCACCAATGAAATGATGGGTCTAGTTTAAAAAAAATTCATGGCAGATCTCCCAGACCAACTGCAGAAATGCCAGTCTGTGGCACTTATAGCCATTATGAATGACAGGCACTGTCGTAGTGTCCTACCTCCCATGATAAGGCAGGCCTCATGTGCCATATCAGTTCCCTAGTGTCTTTCTTTTTCTGAATCAGAGGAAAGTTGGGATTTTAGAATGAGAAGCCCAGTGATTTCTCAATGGCAGCTTGTGGCAATTGGCAGGAAAGAGATGTGAGAATTTACCAGGGTATTTCATTCATCCTTGGAGTGAGAGATTGTTTTGCTAATATAGTTCCCTATGCCATTGCATGCAGGGTGATGCATAGTGTGTTATTATTAATCTATTATCATCTATTAGAGAGTAATTTACTCTAATTTTCTGTCATTTTGTAGTGCTATGCAAAATGTATTAAAAGCTATGGATTTAAATGAGGGCATCAGGATTTCACAAGCTAAAAACCAGTGGATTTCAGTACTAGTTGTTGACTGTGAAAGGGGCCACATAGCTAAAATCATTTAGCCTTCTTAAATTCTGTGTGTGTGTGTGTGTGCGTGTGCGTGTGTGTGTGTGTGCGCACACTTGTGCTTCACGCAGGGTATGTGTGTGTGTTGGAAGAAATAGGGATATGGAAGACCACTAACCTTTTATAATTTATAAGCTATCCAGGAGAGATCCACTTTTTCTACCCTTAATGAAATAATCTCAGAATTCGACTTCAACCTTTAATTCACATGTGGCTAAATCTTAGGGAATTAGAAAAGTTCAGTCTCTCAGACCTGTCAATCCCACTACAAATGTTAGTTAAAAGGGGGGAATATTGATCATTGTCAGGGCAGGAGAAGTTTGCACATAAATCTCCAGTCTTTTTTCCTCCCATTACTTTAATAAACCTTCCCATTTTCCCTTTTTGGATGAGCCTTCAGACAGATAAGTTGCTGGGGGTCTGCTGCAGGCTGGCAGGAGCTGCTGACTTTCTGTGTGACATTGCCCAGGCCTGGAATGTTTCCTTGTCCTTCTCACCTGTTCCCTGATGGCAGTAATGGCTCCTTTCAATCTCCCAGTCTTTGTCAGCCCAGAGGCATGTGTGGAGAACTCATTAGGACCTATCTTGAAAGCACTGTGAGGGAAACATTTTTAAGTATGAGAAGTTAATCTTTCTAGTTAGTGGAGAGGAGATAGCTTGCTTATTGGAGATAAGACCTTCAAGTGGATACAGTCTCCTTCCAGGGCAACACAGTTCTGCTCTAGAGAAATCAGAAATGGATCTGCTGGTTTCTCTCTAGGAGGATGAAGGCTTAAGGTGCTTGGGACTGGTGCTTGTGGGTGCTTGGTAAAGAGTAAGGTCCTTGTGAAATTGCATGCAAAGAACTCCTGACTGTCCTGCAGACTGACAGCTGGCTGCAAGACAGGAGGAAGCTTAGGGTGATGAGCCCTGTAGATCTCTCCAGAGATTTTGGGTGAGCTATTCAGGGTGTCAGAAGAGCTTGGTTTTCTTGAGGGTGTCTCTTAATAATCTAGAATTAAACAGTGACATGATCTTCATCTAGGAGAAAGGGAATAAATTTTTTAAAAAGTTGAGGAATGAAGGGAAGATGAGAAACATAGGCAAGAAATAGTAACAGAAAAGATATCATGATGAATGAATAAATGAAAAGCATTAAGCACTTAGTATGTGATAAATGGGGGGGGAGGGGAGAGGATGAACAGTGAAGAGAGAGAGAGAAGAAAAGAAAGAGAGAGACAGAGTCCCTGTCCTAAAGGAGCTTATACATTCTAATTGGGAAAAACATCACACAGGGGAGTGGGAGGTGACCAAGGAGGGAGATTTTGTTCTGGGTAGGTGGAAGAGGAGTGGGGTATGTGACCAGTGGCCCGCAGACAGTGAGATGGCTTGGAGAGATGACTGGACAGGATGTGAAGATGAAGCATGATCTGGTGTCTAGAAGTAGCCAGTAATAGTCTAAGTGGGAGAGTTGGTGCACATTTAGTCATCAATCACCTGCTTGGACCCTTGGGTGGGAGTTCAGAAGTTGAGTAGATTCCCTTCCCAGGGACTGGGAAGTTCTGAATTCCTGGTGTGGAGGTCCAGATCTCAGATCTAGTGATATCAGGGTCACAACACTGGACAGACAAAGCCTGTACTCATCTGGTTTCTGCCACTCACTAGCTACGTGAGTTGAGAGAACTTAAATAATCAGTTTGGGGCTGGGTTTCCTCAGCATGGAAAGAGTGCTGGATCTGGGGCCAGAGGACTCACCTGGGTCTGAACAAATACTAGCATTGCTATTAATTAACTGTGTGGTGTTAGGTGTGTTGCTTGAATCTCCTCATCTGTAAAGTGACAGGATTGGATTAGATGATTTAAGGTCTTTGCTAGCCCTAAGTCTATGATCCTAGGAACTGTAGAAAGAGAAAATTGGATTAAATGGTTTCTAATGTTCCTTCCAAACTCTAATATTCTGTGGTTGGTTTAGGTCCTTAAAAAAATGCAGGCAAAGGCAACCTGATTGAAACCGTAATTTTAAGCCACAGATAACTCGAGCAGGAGAAAATTGGAAAGGTAGAGCACAGAAGTGAATCAGGGGTGGTGGCGTTTTGCAATGTGACATGGCAGGGAAAGGAATCCAGGAGATCTAAAGTGACAGAAGCAGAAACAGGCTGTTCAGAAGCCCAGCTCCCACAGTACCTGGAGTCAGTCTCTCTCTCTCTCTCTCTCTCTCTCTCTCTCTCTCTCACT
>NW_027187343.1:4163640-4169444 GCF_028583685.1 Petaurus breviceps papuanus | reverse complement strand
CTCTGTCTCTCTCTCTTTTTCTCTCTCTCTTCTCCCCCCCCTTCCCTCCTCACTCTCCTTTCTCTCCCTTCTCTCTCACTTAGTTAACTGTAGTGAGAGAGTTAAACTCAGGGGATTTCTGAGGAGCAAGATGAAAATCAGCAGAAATCTGAAAAGAATTTTTTGTTTTGAAGAAATGCTCAAGAGTTAAACCTGTGGTTTCACTATGGGAGGCTGAGAGGAGGTTAGCTCCCCAGTCCATAGATTTTTTTATGTGAAAAAAATTTTTTAAAGTTAAATTTAAATTTACTTTAAATTTAAAAATAAAAGAAGCAGAAGTTGCTTCCCTCCCCCCTCTCCCCCACAGAGGTAGCTCAAGAAAGACCCAACCCAATTCATTCAGTGATGGTTTAGCAAGGGATAGCTACCCCCAAAAGTCAGATTGTTTTTAGAAACTACAGTAGATTTTTGATTTCATCAATATAGATGTTTTTCTCCAGTCATAAGGCTTGTAACCCATCCATATCTGTCTATCCCATTTGACTCTTATCTATATACCCTGCCATAATTTTGCCAGTAGGTTTCCCACCAACATGCAAAGGGGAATTCCTTATTTCTTCTTGATATCATGAAAATACCAGTGGGGTACATGAGAATATTCACTGATTATTACCAGTAAGTCAATGAACATTTAATTTTATTATTTTTTTTTGGCAAGGCAGTTGGGGTTAAATGACTTACCCACGGTCACACAGCTAGGAAGTGTCAAATGTCTGAGGTCACATTTGACCTCAGGTCTTCCTGACTCCAGAACCTATGCTCTATCCACTGTGCTACCTACCTGCCCCTCAATAAACATTTATTAAACACCGAGGTGGTCCAGTGGATAGAGTGCCTGGAATCAGGAACACTTAATATGTGTGTGACTCTGGGGAAGTCACTCTCTCTGTCCCTCAGATTCTTCCTTTCTAAATGGAAGCTGTACTTGGCTTCTAAGGTCCCTTCCAACTCTAAATCTGTGATGTTTTTCTATCATAGATCTCCCAGATGACATCCTTTACTCTTGTTCTTTCTCAAATTATGATCATCATTATTTGAAATTTGGAGGCATTCAGGGTTAAGTGACTTATCCAGGGTCATACTCATAGTGTCTGAGGTGGGGTTTGAGCTTAGGTCCTCTGAACTCCAGGTCTGGAGCTCTATCCACTGCACCACCTAGCTGCCCTTCAAGCTCTTTATCATTGTATGTTGCAACCAATTTGCATCCTTTACCCTCTGACTGGGAGTCATTTTTAATTCTTCGGAGATTGTAGTATTTTGTGACTCACAGTCATTCACCACCCCAGTAGCATAGTGGCACTGAAGAGAAGGGCCTTTGTTTCTGGAAGGGAAAGGAGTTTTGTAATTTTGTGAAGGCATTCCAGCCTATTACCTCCTATTAAATTCTAGGCCCCATTTGTCCATTTTCAGGAAAGGTTCTTTGGGCTCCTTCTTCTGGCCTCAGCACCAGACCAATCACCATTCCCAAGCTCCAGATATTCCCCAATGTGTATGTGTAGAATCTTTCATTTGGCAATCTGGTCTTTATTAAGATCCTACACACAGGATCTGAAGAAAGGCAAAGGACAGTCCCTGCTCTCAAGTGTAAGAAGGAAGACCACATGAAAACAGCTATGGACAAACAAGATATATATATGTATATGTATATGTATATGTGATAAATTGGACCTAATATTAAGGGGAAGACGCTTGCATTAAGGGGGATTGGGGAAGGCTTCTTGTAGAAAGGGAAATCCTTGTTGAGCCTTGAAACCAGGAGGCAGAGAGGAGGAAGGAGAGTGTTTTCCAGGCATGGAGGTCAACCATGGAAAACACTAGGTTTAAGGAGATGAATTATCTTGTGCAAGGAACAGCAAGGAGGCCTGTGTCACTAGATTGCAGAGGAAGGGGACAGGGTGTAAGGTGTAAGAGGAATGGAAAGGGAGGAGGAGGCTAGGTTGTGAACAGCTTTGAATACCTGAGGATTTTATATTTGATCCAGGACGTGATAAGGAGTCACTAGAGTTTATTGAATAGGGGGATGACATGAACAGACCTGAGTTTTAGGAAGGTCCTGAGTGGAAGATAGGCTGGGGTGGGGAGAGACTTAAGGTAGGGGCAAGGAAGAGGTGATGAAGGCCTTCCCACTCCTAGGCTGCCCAGAACTCATCAAGGTACCAGAGGTAGAGCTGTGAGTCTGGGGTACTCTTCTTATAAGTACCTCTTTCCTCTCTCACTTCTGGCTTGGTACTGATCTTCACTATGATCACCCATGTGGGAAGGATTCCAAAATCCCTGTTGCACTTGCATTCTCAGATCCCTTCCCTTTCTTCCCAATAGTAGTAGGCAGGACTCCTCCAGAGGCTCCCCCCGCCCCCCGCCCCTAACGCCAACTGTGGAATGGTCATAGCTTCTCACATCAGTTAGAGGAGTAGGGAGTCGCCAATCACAGTCCTTGCAGAAATTTTGAGAACCTCCCAGCCTTACCATTTGCCCTCCAGATCCATAGGCACTATCATCTGACTTGCTGATATACCTTAAGAACCCTGAGGCTATTGCCATCTACTCAATCTAGTTGATATACCCTTAGGTCCTAAGGACCTTTTCCATTTATCCCATGACAGAACTACCTGAGTATCTCAGATAAGTCACTCAGTATCTTTGGGGCTCAGTTTCCTTATCTATATAATGGGAGAGTTGGATTAAACAACCTCTTAGACTAAGGTAATTTTTGGGTCTAAGTCTACATTCCTGAAATCCTATGAACTTTCTCACCCAATTTATCCATGAATTTCTTCAGAGCAGGAACAGTCCCATTTTTCTATTTTTTCTTTCAGTTTTTAGGAGAGTGCTTTCCACATAATATGTTTATTCATTCACTCATCTAACTGCATGTCATAATTTAGGCAGTAGGCATTCTTCATCTACTTGGTTTTTCCTGTCTGAATGGTTAGGCCAAACTCTTTTTAAGTGTCAATGCTTGTCTAGGACTCTCTGCAAAGTTTTGGGATTTGATACAACTGATACAGTGTCATCTATAAACAGGAGAACTTAGAGGACTTTACTGCCTAGGGAATCCTTCTTCAACCTGAACTCTGTACTGGTTCTCTTTTACAAGGTTGGCAAAGATCTTTGACAACTAGGCTTCTCCCTGTTTTATTTTGTATTAGTAATCAGAGGGTCAATGAAGAAGGCTGTTTCTGTTGTGCTTTCATGAACTTGAATGATTTTGCTATATGGATGGGAGACATCTTTGTGCTAGAGGCTTTGTTTTGTGCTATAGAATCTAGTACTTGATAGTCAACAGAAAATAAACACAGTGGGGTCTTATATTCTCTGTATCTTTTAGTCACTTCTGTAATATTGAGAATGTGATTTACTGTGAAATAAATACTGCTTCCAAAAGCCAGCCTGATGCCACTGTATCTCCATTAAGGATGCCCTTGATCTGTATAGAGATTATTCTCATAAACTTTTTATATAGATGGGAAAGTGGACACTTAAATTGGGGTTTTTTTAGTCTCCCATTTTCACAATTAAATAAAATCTGAGTTTTTTCCTCTTGCTTTTTCATCACTTCCTCTCCTTCAGATTCTGCCTTATGAATAGATCCCTCAGCAGCCTTGATTATTTTGCCTCCAGCATAGATCTTCTCTGTATGCATCTGGCTCAATCCAGCTGCTTTGGCCATCTTTATTCTCCTTAGCACCATTTCTACCTACTCTTTCATATCATTAATATTAAATTCTATTTATGGTGGCTATGATCTTATTGGGGAAAAAATTGGTTTAACAATATTGACAGAATTTTCCCATTTTTCTTCAGTTCACTGTCCAGAAGGTAGTGTACCTTGAAAACTGATTACTCCCTATCTTCTGAACCCTCAGTTAGTCTTGAAATTAAATTGAAAAACAATTGGGGTGACCACATTGGCCAATATTGGGTCATAGAATTTGATAGCTGAAAAGGAGCTTAGGGACCCAGTGTTACCTTTTCATTTTACAAATGGGGAAATCGAGGTCCAGAGATGGAAATGACTTGCCTGAGGTCATAACTAGTTAGTGGCAAAACAGGAATTCTGATTGAGATCTGAATTCCAAGTCAATATATTGTATACATCAGTGTATAAGTTTTTTGTTTATGGGTACCACCATCATTTCTGGAGTGTTCCAAGGCTTTAGGCTTTGTAAGAGTTTTGGTGGGTATGTGGAGAGTTGGGACTTGGGTCTTCTCAACTGATAGAGTACTGAGGCCCATTTCTGTTTTCTTGATCTGATGGTACCTTTGGTATTTTACGCAGGGTATCACCAAAGTCATAGTAAGTGTTAAGCCTTAAAAGCTATATGCTTTGTATTCAGGAAGAGATACAGGAACTTCAAAAAGCAGCTATCTTTGTCTTTGTAGGCTGGCATTAAGAGGCTCATTAGAAAAGGCAGAGGGTAGAAGCCACTGGGAGGTGGGTTAAACCTTAGGAAGTGTCGGCTTCCTGAAGAAATGTGTATGTGCAGAGTGGAAAAGATTTGTGTGTGCATGACCCTTTCTTTGAACCTTTCTAAATTCAAGCAGGGAGATGACTCAAAAAAACCTGAATCAGACTCCCAAGGGTCAGATAAGATGTGAGCATAACATTTCAGCAGGGGATGGTGTTCCTGACAATTGTTGAAATATTCATCCCCTAAATCGAACTCCATAACATGAAATATGTTCTTGCTTTTGCTTCTGAATGTATGAGGCAAACCCTTCTTCCCCACACTCTTTTTCTAGCAAATTCTTTATTGAAGGAGCCTTTGTCTGGTCTGACCTTCTTTCCCATATATTTCAGACTCCCCCACTCTGTCACATTTCCCCTTTGCTCTCTTTTTTTTTTACCACAGGCTCTCACATTGCTGATGTTATATTAACAGCCCCCTGCCAAGGGCTCTGTATGTTTCATGCTGGGTGAAATGGAGGCTATCACAGCAGCCCATCATGTGAGTCTGGGGAAAAAAAAATGTACCCTGGATTAGACCAAGGAAAGTCTGGGTGGATTGGCCAGCTGTGAACCCTGTGATTCTCAGTATCAGATTAGAACTAATCATTTCTGGACTCTTTGAGATGGGTGTCTATGTCTCTCTCTTCCAAAGACCTTTTCTTCCTAAGCCTATTTCAAGCAAGAAAGGCGCTTTAGAAATCATCTTATCAAACCCTTCATTTCTATAGAAGCAGACACTGGACCTATGATTTTATTAGTATAGAGGCAGCTAGATAGAACAGTGGATAGTGCCCTGTCCCTGGAGTCAGAAAGGCCTGAGTTCAAATTTGACCTTAGACACTCAGCTGTGTTATTCTTAGCAAGTCACTTAACTTCTGTTTGCTTCAGTTTCCTCATATGCAAAATGGGGATAGAAATGAGACCATTGCTTGCATACCTCAAAGCATTCAATAAATGCTAGGTACATCTCATAGTCACTCTTCTATGAAGGGTGGCTGATGTTGTGGGCTGAAGGCAAATGAACTTGAGAACTCAGATATGCCTCCTTACTGGACTATATGTATCTAGCCTCAATTTCCTTGGGCAAGTCACTGACCTTCCTGTTTTTCTGAAACTTCTGTTGGGAATTCCTAAACTGGGATTGATGAATTTGTTTAAAATTATCTATCTATCTTTCTGTCTGTCAATCTGCCTATCTACCTATCTATCATCTATCTATCTATCTATCTATCTATCTATCTATCTATCTATCTGTCTATCTATCATCTATCCATCCATCCATCCATCCATCCATCCATCCATCCATCCATCCATC